>NC_083276.1:17639204-17981704 GCF_963506605.1 Zootoca vivipara
CTATCCATTCTGAAGGAAATCAGCCTGAGTGCTCACTGGAAGGACAGATCGTGAAGCTGAGGCTCCAATACTTTGGCCACCTCATGAGAAGAGTAGACTCCCTGGAAAAGACCCTGATGTTGGGGAAGATTGAGGGCACAAGGAGAAGGGGACGACAGAGGACGAGATGGTTGGACAGTGTTCTCGAAGCTATGAACATGAGTTTGACCAAGCTGTGGGAGGGAGTGGAAGACAGGAGTGCCTGGTGTGCTCTGGTCCATGGGGTCATGAAGAGTCGGACATGACTAAACGACTAAACAACAAGTCTAGCAACAGTTATGCACCTAGACCTCAGGGTCCTCTTTAGCTACAGAGTGTAGAGGGGATTGCAAGTTCAACACTACTCCTTTGTGATTAGAAGGCTGTCTGGGACCTATTTGTTGAAGTCAGAGTAGCGAAAATGCAGCTAAGAAGCTCAAATCATATATATTTCTGACACTCTTATTTGGAAATTAAATCAATGTCCATTAAATAAAAAAAATTACTTGCAGAAACTTATAGATGAATTAAAACATAATATTTCCAGTCAGATGCTTTTGCAAGCATGGGCTCACAGTCTCATTTTCTAACTTTCTTTTTTAAAACATTTTTTTTATTAAAGATTTCTTGGTTTACCAAAGTATGTGCAATGTCTCTTTTTTCAAGTTACATTTTTTTACAGATCAGTTTCATTTGTTGAGACAATACTGTTACATTAGGAAGAAAAGGGGAAAGAGGTGGAGGGGGGTGGGGTCAGGTGGCAATGACCGCTCCCCACATAAAATGGGGGGCACATTTTGCGTGGTCGCGTGCAGCCCCCTTGACCCCAAAAGGTGACTCCCTGGAAGTTCGGATCTGGCACCACCTCACCAGGCAGGATGCAGGGGGTCTCCGCCTACCCCAGCCAACTGCCCAATCCTGCCTGGGGGAGGTGTTTGCCAGGGGTCTGGCCAGGTAAGGGGAGGGTCTTACAGCTCACACAGTAGAAGTTGAATCCTACCTACCGGCACCAGTCGGCTCCGGAGCATGTTGTCTTGCATCATTATTTTGCTCAGGGGTTGCAAGGGGAACTCCACCTATCCACGCAATGCTTCTATTCTACTTAGTGTATGTGTGGGGTTTTGTGTCAGCATTGCTTGTGTGGGTCCTCTTTACTATTCACTTGTATTCCTTTGGTGTTGAGAGATGTTGTGGTTGGCCTAGGGTGTGGTTGGTTGGTTGGTTGGTTGTGATTGACTGTGGTGAACTTTGTTTTCATGTGTGAGTGGGGTGGGTGGGTATTTATGAATCAGATTAGCCACACTGATTCGTATGCTGTTGGCAGATTCTTGTCGTTGTCTTGTTGGGCTGTGTTTGTGATAAAGGGGAGCCATACCAGGGTGAAGGCGTCTTTGTCTACTAACTTTCAAACAACTGTGTTTTCCTCTCTTTCCAGAGCTCAGCCTTCTGCATCTCCATTAGGCCATGCCTTGCAGCTCCTAGGAGAGATTTCCACTTTTACCTTCTCCTGCAGCTTTGCTCTCTTTCTTTCCAGCAGAGAAGAAGCATTCCAACACTCTATTCAACTTAGCAGTGTTCACAGTGGATTCTGAAACACAGGCATCTCGCTTCACATAAAATGGAGTCTCTCCTTCAAGAGATACCACCCGCATGACCAACATCAGCCGATCACATGAGGACTACTAGAGAACTCTCTAGAATTCAGTTATCAATCAAATTTAAACACATAGTAATGAATTAAATTACTATACTTAACACTTCTGACTGGCCATGTCTCTTAAAAATTCTACAGGCCTTCCTGAGTGCATTTGGTTGGCAATGTTCTTGAAATTTTCCCAGTATTCAGCTGTGTGGACTAAACTTTGTCTGACTGCTGGAAAGGTATCCATTTATTTTATTGAATTTTTTTTTTGAGGGGGGGCATATGCCAGTCAGCTGGGATGGAGGAGAAATTCAATTCAGTACAGGGTTAAATTCAAATCTATCAAATATACACTTTCCAAAACAACATGTAAAGCGAATCACAGCTCTCCTTTGAAATTTGCCCCATCTGAAGTTTGTGATGTAGTTCTCTAACCGAACTATATTTTGAAAAATGCATATATCTGGGGGATGTCTGCATAAAAAATGAAAATATTAGTGAAAGCAACACACAAAAATGCATTATGTCAGGGGAAATTGCTTGCAATAATGTGTACATTAATCAAAACTGCATATGAAAATGTGTTTATTAGGAGAAATCCGCATCCAAATGTGGATGAATTTTCATGAGGATATTTATATATTTTAAAAAATTCAATCACAAATTGCAGCAAAATATGGATAATTTATCATTTGAAAAATAGAGAGAATCAAAATGAACAAATCCTTCCATTGCATCCTTCCATCCCTACTATCGAGTAATGAAAATGCATGCATAATATTTTAATATAGATATAAAAATCTTGCTTGAAAATCTCATGAGAACCTGTGTATAAGAAGTATTGGACTCAATTAAATGCAGCTTAAAACCTTCCACACCGCCTCCGTTTAATTCTTCTGAACTCAACAGAAAGACTTACGCTATGGCTTACTGAGTTCACATAAGGAGTCCCTCGCTTTCCCAGTTATTGCAAGAGAGTTTCTTTGGGTAAGACTGCAACCCCGTATCTCCTTAACTGGAAGTAAGTCCTATTGAATTCATTGGCATGTGTAGAAATATATAGGATTGTGTTGTTAATCCTTCAACATTTCCTATGTATTGTTATGAAATATCTGTCTTTCTTCAGAAAGGAAAGGATGAAAACCTTGTCAATGCCAACAAAAAAATAAGAATCACAGGACAATGAGTTGTACCAAGTTCTGCAATAGACACTGAACTTAATGAACCTTAGCCATGTCTAATGGGCATTCTTTATGACTAATAACATAACTCTGTGTGTCGGTTCTTAGCAATATTGCACACAGTACATAATTTGCTTAAAGAAAGTAATCTTGATGGAATCCTGTATAGAGGTGTGTCTCTTATGAGAATAGGACAACTCTGTGGCATTTAAATGTCCACCAGCACTTGTGTGCATCACTTACCTGGTTGTAAGAAAACAACAGCATGTGACTGAATGAATTGATGGAGAGACCAGGTGTTGGGCTCTCTCTGAGCTAGACTGCTCTGAATCTGGATTTCCTGCACTGAGGATCAATGGCTGGACTAGATGGCTTACATAGCCCTCCCTGACTGTTCTTGATTCTGTGAGAGACATGGCAAGGGCAAACAATGCAGGTGCCCATTCCAGAATTAATTGCAGACTTTTTTTTTTGACAGGCTGAGGGGAATTTGTGTAAGGTTTTCAAAAATTGGCAAAATCCATTGATGTCTACATTTGCTTGTTCCACAGAGCAATATAGATTGCTACTGTCTTTTTCTGTGTATAAGACGCCCCCACCTATAAGAGGACCCCCATTTTTTAAACCCGAAATTAAGAAATTAAGTTGTCTAGCTTTCTTTGGGGGGGGGGGGAAGGTCACTTCTGCCAATCGCTCACCTGCTTGCCCATCACTGCCAATCGCTTGCCATAGCCACTGCTGATCGCACACCTTGCCGCAGCCGCCAATTCTCTGCCCGCTCTCTGCCACCAACAGCCCACCCGCCCACTCGCCGCAGCTGCCAATTGCCTTCCCAATTGCTGCAGCCGCAGCCAATCACCAGCAGGCCTTGGCGCAGCCACCAATCACCTGCCCAATTGCCGCTGCCAATCGCCTGCTTGCTGCTGCCATTAATTGCACGTCCCCCTCTGCTCCAACTTTCTGCTAAGGCTTCTGATCTTGAACACAACTTTCAATTTCCGTTTGTAACCACCACCCCAGCCTGGCTTTGACGGTGCCTTCTTTTTGTTCTTCATCTCCACTTTATGAATATAAATACTGTCCCTACTATTCACCCACATTGAGTCCACTACAGCCCAGGTTGGATGGGATGCTTCAAGGACCAACTATGGTACTGGCCCCTGGCACATAGGGGATTGTTGCTGGTCTACCATATGAGATACTTTGAGAACTAGTGCTCACACTGACTGCTAGTGGCTTTCTAAAAGTCCAGGCACCCTCTCAGAAGAATAAGAATCCCATCCTCCTCTTCATCACCATCATCATCACCATCATGCTATTATTTGTACTCAGCCCATACCACTGGGTTGCAGTAGGGCGTACCACATTTCGAAGTAGGTGAGGTACAGTGGTACCTTGGTTCCCAAACTGAATCTGGTCTGGAAGTCTGTTGCAAAACCAAAGTGTTCTAAAACCAAGGCATGCTTTCCCATAGAAAGTAATGCAAAATGGATTAATCCGTCCCAGACTTTTAAAAAACAACCCTTAAAACAGCAATTTAACATGAATTTTACTATCTAATGAAACCACTGATCCATAAAATGAAAGCAATGTAAAGGTAAAGGTAAAGGGACCCCTGACCATTAGTTCCAGTCGTGACCGACTCTGGGGTTGCGGCACTCATCTCACGTTATTGGCCAAGGGAGCCGGCATACAGCTTCCAGGTCATGACAAAGCCGCTTCTGGCGAACCAGAGCAGCACACAGAAACGGCATTTACCTACCCACTGTCGTGGTACCTATTTATCTACTTGCACTTTGACGTGCTTTTGAACTGCAAGGTTGGCAGGAGCTGGGACCGAGCAATGGGAGCTCACCCCGTCACTGGGATTCGAATCGCCGACCTTCTGATCAGCAAGCCCTAGGCTCTGTGGTTTAACCCACAGCGCCACCTGCGCCCCTAATAATCAATAATAATTTTTTTTTCTTACGGGCCCACTGATGAAAGTTATTGTTTGGAAAGTCGGCTTTTATCTATTTCTGCAGTCACACAATCTTTCAATCAGTAGCTGAACTGGGTTCCACACAGTCACAAAACAAGTCACAAAAACAAAGTCACAAGCCACAGTCACAAGTCAGTCCCATAAAATGAAGAGCAAAGTCACCGTAAAAAAAAACCCCGAAAAAGCCATACAAACAAAAACGCAAAAAAGCTCCAAATATCACTTCTGTGTTGTGTGGGTGCTCAGGACTCAACAGCTGACAGATTCAACAGGAAGCCTCTGATTAGCAGCGGGGGGGGGGGCTCAATTTACAAACGGAACACACTCACAAACCGGAGCACCTAATTCCGGGTTTGCAGTGTTCTATTTCCAAGTTGTTCATAAACTAAGCAGTTCTAAAACCAAGGTACCACTGTAATACACATTGCCATCTTAGGAGGGGAGCCAACACAGCAACATTAACTCCCGAGTCCAACTTTACCTGTAACCACGGCAAGTGGTCTTCTTGCTATTTGCCTTCTCAGAAAAGACCTGTGAATAGGCAGCAGCAGCAAAGAAAAGGAGGAACAATGGCAGGAGGCTCCACAGACTGGCAAAGGACTCCCCTACTGGGGCATGTGCAGATGACCAGTGATGCCAGTCCCTGGTGATGGCTTTGGGAAAACGCATGAATGTGCTTGGGGAGGGAAAAAATGTTATGGGATTGTCATTTTTGTGTGTCAAGCACACAAAGTAGTATCAAGTCTAGTTGCACCCTGATAAAATGGAGAGGAGCTACAATGCAAAATAACAGACCCAGGAGAACAAGAACAAAAGAAAAGTCCTCCTGGATCAGGCCAAAGGTCCATCTAGTCCAGCGCCCTGTTCTCATAGTAGCCAATGAGATGCCCATGGGAAGACCACAATCAGAATCTGAGCATCAAAGCACTTTTTCCTTTTCCTATCAACTAGTATTCAGATGTGAACTGCCTCCAACAGTGGAGGTAGAATGCAGCTGTCATGGCTAGAAAAAAAATCCTTGGTGGTTGTCCCAAAGCCTGAGAGGTGGTTAGATTATAAACTCAGGGCCTTCATTTCATTTCAATAATATTTTACTGCTTGGAAGTGTGTGCATGCTTCATTTTGCCATGCATGAACATGTACACCTCTTATGCATTTTCAAGATAATATAAAGCAACAAATCATGGATGAGACCTGGGTGAGTCAGCCGTGCCTTTGTCTTGATCCATGCCCACCTGTGTTGCAATGACTATGAGTCTGTTGATATAATGAATGAACGGAGGTCTTTTAAGGCTGTGGTGTGGGGAAAACACCAGTTATATAATTGTCTTTTTAATACTAAAAGGCATATGCAAATACAAGATATGGTTTGAGTAAAGGTGGAGTACCTTAGAAGCACCAGAGGCCACGCTGGAAGCAGACCACAACCTGTACATCCTGCTTTCATAACTGGGACCTGTAGCCAGATAAATGGTAGAAACGGTGATAAGTCTCCTCTTGCCAGTTCAGTAATTCAGTTGCCTGGGGTGCTTGAGAACCTTTGCAGTCTCAAGGTTCAAACTTTATGAATGGGAAGGGCAAAAGCTCAGTGGCAGAGCTTTTATGCCTTGTATGCAGAAAGCCTCAAGCTCAATCATTGGCATCTCCAGGTTGAGCTGAAAAAATGAAAACCTGAAAAACAATTGCCAGTCAGTGTAGATGATACACTAGGTAGACCAACGGTCTGATTCAATATAAAGCAGCTTCATTTGTGTGTGTAGACCTTTTAACCACCCCCAAATAAATTCAGACAAGACTCAAATTTTGGTTTGGTTTTTGGCAGAATTTAGGCCACAACTTTTTTGATTACAATCAAGTGAGTAGTTGCATAGGCTCTGGTTCGACTAGCTCCCTGCACCCTTGCAGGTAGCGCTGACCCAGGGCACACCATAGGTCAGCCTTGGGTGAACACCTGGCATAGTGGAAAGTGGGGTCAAGCCAGTCCACCAGCCAGATGCCCCCCTTGGATTCTGGCTCCGGGCACAACCCCTCTCAGGGTTGACCAACCAAGAGTTCCAGGATTCCTTTAACGGAATACCCATTGCATAGGGATGGCCAGACTGCTCTGCCACCCCTTTCACCTGAACCAGAGCCTATCTGCAACCTTACAAGTTGTGACAATTTACTACACGGCAGGCGAAACCCAAATGGCACCAGCCAATCAGCCAAGTGTCCCAACGACAGACAACACACGACGGCATAGCAAGGTCATACGTGCAATCCCTAAGTATAGGGAGAGGTGACCGGGTGTTCCGATGCACTGGCCCCAAAGAGGAAGCTCAGGGACACGTGCGTGGGCTTAAATAGAGGTCCCTCAATAGAATTTTGCTGGCATACCATTGCTCTGATTGCACCCAGCATCGAGGGACCTCCAATAGGATGTTGTGGCCATCCAAACATTCCCACCCACAACACAGGGTTTGGTTGCCAGGCCACACCACAACACATGCCCTCTTGTTAGGTAGGACCCAATATATGGTTCGTTAGTATAAAGCCCTGGTCTTCAAGTGGTCGGTCAGGACCCAATAGTGGGTCAGGGCCTGATCCAAGATGGGTCACAGAAGGAGCACTCCCACCATGCAAATATATGGTACAATTTTATGACATGGGTCTCCAAATGTTTGTTTGGGATAAAAGTGGATTCTGGATCTGAGAAGTTTGAAGATCCCATGTATAAGGAAAGGAACCACTATCTATTTCTATGTGAGAGCTGGGGAATTATAGCAGGTAAGAGACTAAATTATGGAACCTTTCTGACAATAAGAGCTGTACAACAGAGGAACAGGCTCCCTCAGGAGGTGATGGACTCTCCTTCCTTGGAGGTTTTTAAGCAGAGGTTGGATGGTCATCAGTTATGGATGCTTTGGCTGAGATCCCTGCATTGGGGTCCCTTCCAACTCTACAACTCTACAATTCTATGTTCCTAATCTCCCCTGTTAACATTATTTGTTCATAGCATACTTTATTCTTTTGCTTTGGCAATGATTTCTGAAATACTAGAGTATACCAGGGCCTAGGATGGAGGAGGGCAGACTGCAGGCCCCCAGCTTCTATTTTTACTTGTTTTAGTTTTCCTGGGACCCCAAGGTCAACAAGCCAAAAGCAGCAGGTGCCAGATATTGATTTGTGGGGAGGGGGGGGCACAGACATACACTTTGCCTTAAAGAGCAGGGTGCCCAGGAAAAGAATGATTTTCACTGCAAAAATAATCTTGTAGATCTTTCACATAAATCCACTCCTGATTTACTGTCTCCAAGTTTTCCGATAATTTTGAAGAGCATTCAGATTTTGATTAGAATTCAGAAAGAAAAAAACACCGAGCCTTTTAGCCATTGGTTTTGTCTTAAAACAACAACAATTGGGAGTTGGAAACCTCTGCTGATCGATTGCAGATCACCCAGAGATCTACCAGCAGGCTCTGATCTAGGAATGTTGGAGAATTGTGAATGAAATGGAAACGGGAGCGGGAATTGCCAGTGTTCGCTTATTTGTCCCATGCCTGGAACCAAAATCAATCTAGCAAATATGATATGTATTTGCTGCTGCTGCTGCTGCTTGCAATCTGCAAACGATATGTACTTGATTACGTTCCCCCCATTTGTATTGTGTTTCCTTTGCACTGAAATGAATGGGGTGGAAAAACATAATGGCAATGTAATTTGTGTAAATTACATAATTTCACCACAGCAGACATTGCCAACACACTGAAAGAAGACTTGGGACACAATATTGTGGAGGGAAAAAAGGTTACATTTATCGGATAGAACTGCCTTGAGGATCTTCAAACCAAATTAAAACTAGTCAGATCGATATGTAGTCTGGGCAGGAAGTTCCCTAAGAGGAGGAACCAGGTCACTCCCCTCTCCTGGGCATGTTTACACGCACACCTCTGGCCTCGAAGCAAAAGATTGGAAGGAACACTGGTCCATTATGTTTACTTGTTTAGTACACCGTTTGCTTAATTGTTCCATATTTTTTTTCAAAACCATTGGTTTTTCATGTAAATTATCAACATGTTTTATCTTAAATAAATAAATATTGCAGAAAACAATAGTATGCAACTATTATTGCTCTACATAAAACCTAAAAATTATGTTTATTAGTTCACAAATTAACATACTGAGAATTAAATGAGTCAAATTCCTATGTTTTTATCACTCGTAGTGAGGCAAAATTTCAATCTGTCCAGGGGTCCTTTACCTTTACCTCAATGTCCCTGCTATGATAAAAGTACCAGAGTTGTGCTTTTTCTTAATCCTACACCTCTTGCCTAGTATCTTCTTCCTCCTCCTCCTCCTCCTCCTCCTCCTCCTCCTCCTCCTCCTCCTCCTCCTCCTCCTCCTCTTCTTCTTCTTCTTCTTCGTCTTCTTCTTCTTCTTCTTCTTCTTCTTCTTGTTCCTTCTTCTTCTTCTTGTTCCTTCTTCTTCTTCTTCTTCTTCTTCTTCTTCTTCTTCTTCTTCTTCTTCTTCTTCTTCTTCTTCTTCTTCTCAAACTTCTGCCCTGCCCCCCTTGGATTTTTCAATGGAAGAGGATTGGAAGGAACACTGGTCCATTATGTTTACTTGTTTAGTACACCGTTTGCTTAATTGTTCCATATTTTTTTTCCCCAAAACCAACCTTATACACTTTGAATTTTACTTTGGGGGAACTATCACGGGCAACTATAGTTATTAATATTTTCTCACCCCACTTTCAGACTCCCACATCTAACATAAATACTGTGTGTGTGTACACCATACTTTTCCGTGTATAACATGCCCCCATGTATAAGACGCCCCCTATTTGGGGGGACTCTGATGGTTACAATCGCTCACACTGCTCGCGTCTGCAACAAGCGTCTGCCCGAACGCAAACGGCGGCAGGAAAGAACAAGCACAATTGCCACAGTTCCAGCCAATCCACAGCAATCCTTGCTGCAGCCACACACGAAATTGCCAATGACAACCTAGGGCTCGCGGCTGCAACCAATCACCTGTCACCACTATCCATGTATAAGACGCCCCCAGTTTTCAAACCTTAGAGTAAAAAAAAGAAGAAGAAGCTTGCCTTGTACACGGAAAAGTACGGTATATAACTTAGTGGGTCGAAAACCACAGCCTGCATCTCCTTTGCCTAGTGGCTTTCTTATTATTATTGTTATTATTATTATTTATTTCTTACTGCTGTGATTGTGGCTACCCTCTGAACTGTTTGAATGCCTCCTACTCTCAAGCACAGATAACAAGGTAATGTGGAGTTGGGGGGGGGGGAGGGAGATTTCAAAAGAGACACCGAGACATGTTGTCTCATACCTTTTCTGCTGCTCATTATTTAAAGCCTGAGATAGATGTGGATGAAAAGAGAGAGAGAGAGAGAGCTCTTCAGAGGTCCCATGGGGCTGCAGAGACATCAGCCTCCTGAATATTTCACAAGTGTATCTCTGTCCTGTAACACCTGCTGAACAGTCACCTGCAGTTCAAAGGTAAGGATAAGAAGAAATAAAGTGCCTGTTTTCATACTGAGACGAGCCCAACAAATTATTTTAAATACGATTATCAATTTTCATCATTAACTGCAACGATTATACAAAAATGGGTCGTCTTTTGTTTTGCACGCTCACATCCTTGCCCCGCCCCGCCCCTGCTCCTAACAATGGTGCAAAATTAAAAGGGAAATGCATTCGCGCTTTGAACTTGCCGGATCATCCGAGCATTGAGGGAATGAGGTCCCCTAACCTGTCAGCTGTCATGAATATTCTAAGACGTTGTTTGTTTAAGCCTGCCTATAGGAAACGTGCAGCAAGCAGAATTCTGGCTCTGCCTGTGTCTCAAATCATCTCCTACTTCAGAGAATCTCTGGGTTGATGGCCTTGCCCCTCCCGTTAATTTACAGGAGCCAGACTTGAAAGGCGGCAGAACTTTCTGGCGAGGATTCTTGCTTTTAAATGAGTCCCCGAGCCACTTACTCTGGAACCAAATGAACCAGAATAATGGATTCCAGTCATATACTTTCAAATGCTCCGAATGGTATTCGAGCCCAAATATATTTGATTAGTGTCACTGCTCTCATTTATTTATGGAGAGCCATCAGTGCGCAGAGTGCCGTACAGGGTTTCTCAGTTTAAAAGACAAGTCCCCGTCTCCAAGGAGCTTACAATCGGAAGTAGGCAATGGCGAAGTTGCCTGGTGGAACTGAGAGGCAAATGGTTTAAGAGTGAAAGATAGGGAGGAGCTTGAAAGTGGAGAGGCTAGGAAATATGTTTCATAGAATCAAATAATTGTTGAGTTGGAAGGGATGCAATGCAGGAATATGCAGCTGTCCTATATAATAGTCACATGTTAGCATCTGTGCCATGTAGAGGATTTATGCTAACACTGTCTGTGGAGAAACGCCGGCTCCCTCGGCCTGAAAGCGAGATGAGCGCCGCAACCCCATAGTTGCCTTTGACTGGACCTAGCTGTCCAGGAGTCCAGGGGTCCTTTACCTTACATTTTAATGCCAAATGCTGGGATAATTAAAAGTTTGCAAGTAGTGCATCTGAGGTGCATCTGAGTTCAATTCAATCCAACATGAAATTTCAGTTGAATTTGGTTTTTTTACAAAACCAAAACAAATGCTGAATGTTGAGCTGGAGGTTGGTAAGAATTAAAAACTCGTTGCTTTGTTTCAGCATTTGCTCTCAAAATTGTTGTTATTATTTGTGTATTTATTTATACCCCCACTCCCCCCCCCAGGAAAAGTACTCAAGATGGCTCCCCAAAATAAAAATGAGCGCAGACAAAACACCGATAGTTAAAAACAGATATGCGCTATTAGTTAATAAGTAATTAAGCTACGTTGGAATTAAAAGGATGGAAAAACAAATATATCCAAATGCAGATAGTAAAAATAGCACAGCACTAGTATAAAGCCCTTTGCTTTAAAAACAGGCGGTTCTCAAAAGCCTGCTGGAACAAGAAAGTCTTCACTTGCCGGCAGAAGGATGACAAAGATGGAGCCAGTTTAGCCTTTCTAGGAAGGGAGTTCCAAAAGTCTGGGACCAGCCACTGAGAAGACAAATTGTTCCCATCCAAGCCTGGATACAAAAGAATATTAGTTTGAATGTTGGAATGCCCAGGGAATAACATCAAATAATTAACGTTTCCTTCCTCATCAGAACGAGAGGCTTATAGTTTGTAACTTTTGCGGATGGATGGTGTTTAAGAGCAGATTAACTAGCATTTGAATTTCAGAGACGACTTATTTGCACTAAAAGCTGAAACCACTCCCAAAGCAGAGAAAATCCCTCTGAATGTAAGTATTACGTTTTCAAAACTACTCCCGGCATTTAAAGATTTGGACTTTGCGCTACGGCGTTGAGAAAAGAGCTGTGGAATTTCCTTTACTTAATTTTAAACGTGCTTCCATCTATTTCATAGCTGCCAAGTTATCCCTTTTTTACAGGGATTTTCCCTTATGCTGAATAGGCTTCCTCGCGAGAAAAGGGAAAACTTGGCAGCTATGATCTATTTAAGCGTGAGCCTGTTTTAAAGAAATGTCTCTCATTTGAGATTGCCTTCCTTCCTGACAATTTCCTTCTAACTGTTCCCCACTTTATACGCTCACCCTTATGATGCATTGACTGGAAAGCTCCAGCAGCTGGTTATCATTTGGAGGAATGCTGTCAGGTCTGCAGCCTTGGCCAAGAAGCTTTTATCATTTTGGATGGATGCCCTAGTTTTGATACTGAGGTCCAGCTCTGAGGGCCTTCTGGCGGTTCCCTCATTGCAAGAAGTGAGGTTACAGGGAACCAGGCAGAGGGCCTTCTTAGTAGTGGCGCCCACCCTGTGGAACACCCCCTTGTCAGATGTCAAGGAAATATACAACTATCTGACTTTTAGAAAACATCTGAAGGCAGCCCTGTTTTGGGAAGTTTTTAATGTTTGATGTTTTATTGTGTTTTTAATATCCTGTTGGAAGCTGGCCAGAATGGCTGGAGAGGCCTGGCCAGATGGGCAGGGTATATGTATTATTATTATTATTGATATCAATATTATTATTATTATTATTATTATTATTATTATTATTATTATTATTGATAGCCAAGCAGTGATTTACCTTCTCCCCAGTCCACTGTCCACCAGCAAGAGTCAAGAATCCCTTCGTTATCCCTGAGTTGCTTACTTGGAAAACAAAATGGAGGAAAGCCTGCCATTTAATATACATTTGCTCAGTTGGTATTGGGGTCCTAGTGCCCTGTTTCTTGAACCTCACCTTTGCAGTTGGCCTGTTAAGACCACTTGCTGGGAACGGCAGGTGAGGAGAGGCCTGTTACATTCAAGTTCTTCTTTCAAGCTTCTCATAGGGCTGCAACCATTTGGTTGGCCGCTGTGAGAACAGAATGCTGGACCAGATGGGCCTTTGGCCAGACCCAGCAGGACTCCTCTTATCTTCTTGGACTCTTGTCCTACTTCCTTTGTTGGTATGTGTCAGGGGATTGTTGCGGCTACTCCCGAGTAAACACGCTCCAGACCGTTCTGTCTTTAATGGTTTTATTGTGCATAGTATTTACAGTGCAGAGATAGCAGAAAACACGACCTCCTAGTCACTGGCAGAATCCGGCAACGGCGCCCTTCTGCTCCGGGGCCAGCATAATAGCTTGGGCACCCGAAACGCCGCCATCTAACCTTGTGTTTGGGTGCGCACCTCAATTTGGGCGCCGGAAGCGTCTGTGCTCCCTCTCCTACTTGTTGGCTGGAGTGGTGCAGGGGCTCTGGTACATCGCTGGGCCATGCCTCCACCCCGCTCCCATCCTCATTTCCTCCCCCTGACCCGCTGCTGCCACTTTCACTGGGAGATGTGTTGGTCAGAATGATGGGGGGAGGCTCCCTGTAGTATGTCACTTAGCTTCTCTCTCTGCCTCTCTTCTATCTCTTTTGTTAGTGCCTCGCCAAATGGCTTGGGACCAAGCCCCACACACTCTTATCAACATCAGAGGTCTTGCTCAGAGTTTCCCTACTTTTGGAGACAAGTGGCGGGGCTTTTTTCAATCATGAAGCATTATATGGTTGTTCATGTTATTGTTATCTTGCATACTTTGTTACAAGCAATATTAGAAGAGACTTGGAAAACGGCTCTCCCTGCAGTGGTGGAAACTGTGGCAGACAGAGAGAGGCCTTTCTTTCCCTCCACCTCTGCCTTACCTTCTTCCCATTTTCTCCCTTTCCCCCTTCTCCATCCTATCCTCCATTGGAAATATAGTTTCCTCAGCCAGTAGGGAGGGAAGAAAGAATGGGGAGGAAGGGAAAGAGACAAAGGGAAGAAGGGAAGACCCCCAAACATGGGAGGGGCTACCATGCGCTGGCTAGTATGAGGGAATAGATCCATTATCTTCATCATTTGAATTTCGTGCTGCATTTTATTTTGGCTTGAGTTAGTCTGGACAATTTGTAGCAGTGTGACATCGGCTACCTAATCTGGATTTCTGTGCCGTAAACAACAGGTTTGGTTAAGCAACAATTGTAAATAATACATTCAGTTCATGAATAAATGGTCTTTGCTTGCTTGCTTGCTTCAAGCTCCCTGATCAGCATAATGTCTTGACTCGGCTTTCACAATACTGTAACTCTGAAAGATGACAACAAACATTTGTCTATATTTCCAAACGTATTTTTTTTCACCCTTTCTTTCTCTGTTTATGCATATGTATATACGTATCTATGTGCATATACAGGCTGAATAAAATTAGCCATTAAAAGGACAGTTCCTAGATATGGGATGTGTTATGAGTTCTGGTTTTAATGGGGGAGCATGTGCATGGTGGAATCCCCAGTGACATCTTAAAATTATCTTGTTTATATATTGGAGAATAGAGAAGAATGTGAGGAGTTAAAGAGACTTTAATTCTGGAGAAGAGATACGAGCTGACTGTTTAATGGTCCCTGTTTAATGCTAGGCCACACAGGCAAATGCTGCTGTGTATTATCTAGAGACCTGTTAGAGGAGGATATTTATTAATTGGTCTGATGCAAACTGGGACGGACATGTGGGAAATGTGAAATAAAAAGAAGAGTTTACAGCATTAACATGGGTTTCTAGCTAGTTGGCTTGAGCTTTCTTTTTGGCTTATTATTCATCGCCGAGGTCCTCCTTGGCTGGGTGCAACATGTTTGGGGAAGTTTATTGATCTTGAAAGAGAAAAAGACCAATGGTCTTCTTTTATAATAAATGGTTGATTTATACCAGCCCAGGTTCGTTGCTTCCTTTGGGACAAAATGAAATTGATCTGTAATAGTGCTTTTATTTATGTTCCTCACCTTTTCTTAAACGTAAGAACTTAAGAAGGACCCTTTTGGATTAGGCAAATGGCCCATCTAGTTCAGCATCCTGTTCTCACCAGATGTCTACCTGCAAGCAGAAATAATAATATTACAATTAATTTTGTTGTTGCAACCATCATGGTAATTTCAACCATCACTACAAAGTAATACACATCCTAGCCATACTATACAGAATGCACATAGATCATAGAATCATAGAGTTGGAAGAGACCACAAGGGCCATCTAGTCGAACCCCCTGCCAAGCAGGAAACACCATCAAAGCATTCTTGACATATGCCTATCACGCCTCTGCTTAAAGACCTCCAAAGAAGGAGACTCCACCACACTCCTTGGCAGCAAATTCCACTGCCGAACAGCAATTACTGTCAGGAAATAAAATAAAAACTTAGTTGGTCTTTAAGGTGCTACTGAAGGAACTTTTTTATTTTACTGTCAGGAAGTTCTTCCTAATGTTTAGGTGGAATCTTCTTTCTTGTAGTTTGAATCCACTGCACCATGTCCGCTTCTCTGGAGCACCATTAAAAGACAGTGTTAGCCAATTTATACATACATATATAAAAATGCAACCAAAACACATGAGTTTCTATATTTTATCACTACAGTCCACCATGTTTTCCTTGATGAACATTCTTCTCAGTTTTGGGGCAGGAACCGCAAATCTTGCCACGTTGTTTGTCACAAAGTTATCAAAGCCAGAAAACAGAGATGTGATCTTCATTTGGTCATCTTACACAACAAGTCATGGATATACTTAGCTCTCGGTTCAGACTACAGAGTAAACAATGGTATAGATCTTCAGCTGCTTGAGCGCCACATATACAAAGCCGCTTTTCTACTGGGATTGTCCTATAGCTTCCCTCTAAATATTCTGAGGGCATATAGTCTGAAAATGCAGACCCAGAAATGCCTTCCTAACCTGCAAGCAGAATCTCAGTGCAACAGCCCACTCCCTGCTCGCAATTCCCAGCAACTGACATTTGAAGGCATATTGCCTCTGACAGTGGAGGTACAACACAGAAATTATGGCTAGTAGCCATTCATAGCTTTCTACTGCGTGAGATAGTCCAGCCTTCCTTCCATAGTTCAACTGTGCTCTGTGTGAATAAGTTATTTCTGTTGTCTGTCCTGACTCCTCCAACTTTAGTGTTCTGAAAGATGAAGACATAAAAAAAACCACTTCTCAAATCCATTTTCTCTACACCATGCATCATTTTATATACTCTTTCTCCGAACTAAAATGTCAGAAATGTTATAACCTTGCTCCATCCCCTGGATCGTTTTGTTTGACCTTTCCTGAAACGTTTCCAGCTCTACGGTATTGTTTTTGAGGTGAAGTGACCAGAAGTGTACACAGTATTCCAAGCATGATCACACTATAGGGCAGGGGTGCCAACTGGAGTAAAATATTGGGGAGGGGCCCAGGTAAGCCCCGCCCTGCATAATCGATCACATGATGCAGCACACATACACCATTTGAATGGCAATATCCATTAACTTGGGGGGGTGAGCCCCTCAAATATTTTATGGGGGGGGGGAGAGACCACTCGGCCTCCTAGCAGTTGGCTCCTGTGCTACATATTTGTATCATGACAATTGGAGATAGGCGGTTTTATTTTCAGTTCCCTACATAATGATCCTTAGCATGGAATCTGCCTCCTTTTTTTGCAGCTGCTGTAGACTGGGTCAGCATCTTATCGAGCTATTGACTATGACCCAAAGGTCTCATTCCTGGTCAGTCACCGCCATTTCAGACCCCATGAGCATATACATGAAATTAAGGTTTTGGAGGCCCTTCACCCCCACTCCCTCCACTGACTAATAATAATAATAATAATAATAATAATAATAATAATAATAATAATAATAAATTATTATTCTTTATACCCCGCCCACAGCTCTCATCATCTTCTGACTCATTGTGGAATCCTCTGAATTTGTACTCTCAAGAGGTAAGCCCTGCTGTGTTCCCTAGGACTTATCTCTGTAAAATGAGTAGTACATTATTACAGCCTTGTTGTTGTTGTTGTTGTTGTTGTTTAGTCGTTTAGTGGTGTCCGACTCTTCGTGACCCCATGGACCAGAGCACGCCAGGCATGCCTGTCTTCCACTGCCTCCCACAGTTTGGTCAAACTCATGTTCGTAGCTTCGAGAACACTGTCCAACCATCTCGTCCTCTGTCGTCCCCTTCTCCTAGTGCCCTCAATCTTTCCCAACATCAGGGTCTTTTCCAGGGAGTCTTCTCTTCTCATGAGGTGGCCAAAGTATTGGAGCCTCAGCTTCAGGATCTGTCCTTCCAGTGAGCACTCAGGGCTGATTTCCTTCAGAATGGATAGGTTTGATCTTCTTGCAGTCCTTGAGACTTTCAAGAGTCTCCTCCAGCACCCTAATTCAAAAGCATCAATTCTTCAGTGATCAGCCTTCCAGCCTAAACTATATCAATAAACTTTCAGAGAGTCCCTTGGTAAACACCCTCTCTCTCTCACACACACACACCATGTTGATGTTCCACGTTGATTGTTCCACGTTGATGTTCATCTTTGAAGGAAAGAAAAAACAAATGCAAGGAAGAAACAGAAACAAAACTTAATCAAGGAGATGGTTGCACTTCCTAAAGTTCATGAAGCTCTCAGTTTCAGATTGAAGCTAGGAAAAGCACTCCTCATTTAATCCTAATAAAAAAAAATTGTCCAGTAGCACCTTAGAGACCAACTAAGTTTGTTCTGGTCTCTAAGGTGCTACTGGACAATTTATTATTATTATTTATTTATTTCGACTGTGTCAGACCAACATGACTACCTACCTGAATCTAATTTAATCCTGATTCATATAATAATAATAATAATAATAATAATAATAATAATAATAATATATTATTATTATTATTATTATTATTATTTATACCCCGCCCATCTGGCCGGATTCTCCCAGCCACTCTGGGCGGCATCCAACAAAACACTAAAATACAGAAATCCATCAAACATTAAAAGCTTTCCATATACACTGGAAAACAGATAGAGGGGAGCAGGTCAAACATTCCACCAATGCTGAGGTGACAGAAATGAGTTTATATGCCAGGCTGCCACAGGAGGGTAGACTATTTTGTCTCTTAAGCTTCCATTTTATTTTTTAAGAGGCCAGGCCCCAAAGAGAAGAATACTTTAGTGCATGTGCAGAGTATCTTACTAAGGTATCCACTTATGTATTGCCCGAAAGAAGAAATGTATCACCCCCAAACCTGGCTTGGAACCAGACAGCCCTGTCTTGTCTCAGGTAGGACACATGAGGAAAATTCAGTGTGTGTGTGTGTGTGTGTGTGTGTGTGTGTGTGTGTGTGTCAGTCAAAATGAATACATGTTATTCAGAATTCTGAAAGGATTATTTTCCCTACTAACAGTGATGTTGCCATACACCCATATAATATGCTACGTGTTCAATATTTCTCAAGCATAATTACAGTAAATACATTTTAGCAGTTGAATCCAGAAGCCATACTTCGCGAACTACTTATTTAAAGGCACATACATGCATGTCAGTTTTCTGCCCCTGAGGAGAAATAAAATATTTTAATTTTAATTTTATTTTTTTAAAACCTGGTGCTTCAACTATCAAGATGAGACATTTTAAAGGGGAAAAACAACAGGGTGAGTCTACAGCTGCTCACTTTTCACACCAGATCATTATTGTTTCTGTAATTAATATAGAAGATGGCAATTTAAAATAATGAAATACCCATAATATACTTGAGGAAGGCAGCTTGTTGCTATAATTAGACCAAGAATCAAATTGTTCTGATATCAAATGCACCATTAATTGAAGTGACGATACTGTAGGAAAAGAATGTCTTCCCAAACCGCAAAACTCTATGGGGAACAAATATACTTACATGAGCTGGAATGGGCAAGAACAATTAAGGGAGAGACAGCAAACTTTAAGCAGTTTATGCCTGTGGTGTGATCTGACAACAATGACCAGGGCTGTGTGCAAGTGCCGACAGCCTTCACACACACACACACACACACACACACACACACACACGGGATCTGCAACAAAAAGTTGCAGCGTGGATTAGGGATGCAAAGATCTAGCAATTTAGGTTCTCCCAGTTTCTTGCTTTTCCAGGTTTAAATCCAGTTCTCCTCATTCCTGCAATGATTCGTGCTTTTATTTTAATTTAAATCTTTTCTCCCAGCATTCGGGGGGGGGCACAGTAAAATCACCTTCAGCTATTGTGAGGGACAGGGGATATCGCGAAGTCCCTCCCCTCCTGAGTTCAAGCCCGTCCCCGAGCAAAGGGGAAAGCAGGGAGAGTTCCGATTCCAGTGGGGAAGCAGGAAGTCGTGTCCGAGGCTCAGGCAAGGTAGAGGAGCCAGGGTCCCAGGTGGGACAGGAAGGGGCAAGTAAGGGGGGAAGACCCATCCCCCCAACTCCAGAATTACGCAGGAAGAGGAGGGGCAAGAGGATGGGTCTGCCAAAGCTTTTGTGTTGGAGAAAGACGCGCCAAAAGCCATTAGGAGGTTCTGAAACCGACTGACAACATCGCTCCGTGTAAATAGCAATGACTTGAGCACTGTAAATACGCAGCACCAATAAAAGAATAAAATGCAGAGCTGCGTAGCGTCGTTACTCTGAAGTAGTCCACTCCGGCCACTGTGACAGCAACCTCCTAATCCTTTTTGGGCTACTTTGGAGTTGCCGGGATGAGCGTGTCAGAGGCGGAGAAGTGGCGGCAGATCGCTGAGCAAGCCCAGCTAGAACTGCAACAGCTGTCGCTGCAGGCGCAGGGAGAATTGAAGGCAGCTAAAGAGGAGACTAAGAAGGTCCAGGACGACCGGCTACAACTTGCGGAACAGGTGAGAGAGCTCCAGGAAAAAGAGCAGCATTTAAGGGCGGTGGCGGTAGACCTCCAAAACAAGCTGGATGCAGAGAAAAACAAGGCGGGAGGGGCACCCCAAGTCCAAGTGCTGCCAGGAAGGAGAGCCGGGACCCTAGTAAGCAAGTTCAATGGAGACCCGAAGGAGTTTCAGGGCTTTGAGACTGAGATTGTGTATGCTCTTGAGCTGCACCACGATGAGTTCCCTGATGATGAGCACAGAGTAGCGTTTATTGTGGAGCACCTTACAGGGGCGGCCAGGGAGTGGCTAAGACCGTTAATTGCAACAAGGAATCCTTGCATGAAGAATGTCAAACTATTTCTAGAAGGTTTGAAAACGATGTATTCGTCCGATAGTCATATGGACCAGACTAAGGAGGAACTTCATAATTTACGCCAAGGAAATATGACAGTTCGCGCGTATTGGGCGAAATTCACCATGCTGGTGCACAGATTGGGGTGGGATCTGGAGTCTGCCCCAATGCAAGCGGCGTTTTACTTGGGGTTGCATGAGGAGGTGAAGGATGAGCTCTCGAGAGGTCCAAAGCCCAGTAATATGGATCAACTGAGCAAAGCGGCTCTGGCGGTGGGGGTGAGGCAGGAATCCAGATGGAGCGACAAGCAAGCAACGCGCGCAAAGCGGGCTTGGTTCCCACGGTCGCAGGAGAAGCCACTCCCTCAACAACCCTTTCAAGCCACGCCTGGGGCCAGTCAGGACCAGGAACCCATGCAGATTGATAGCGCGCGCGCGCGGGCTTTTCAAACCCCAGCGGCGCCAAGACGCAAGGAGGGAAGGGGTGGGAATTGCTTTCTCTGCAACTCCCCCCAGCATCTCGTCAGAGACTGCCCACATCGCAGGGAGTGGCAAGGAAAGGCGGGAACGGTTGTGCCCTCCCCCACTGACGCAGCACCACAGCAGGGAAACGGGAAAGCCTGGCTGCAGGAGACAAGGGGCGGCAGCCAGGCACAGTCAGCAGACAACAGCCCCAGCCCACCCACCCGCACAGAGAGGAGCAGAGCCAGCCCACCCCTCCCAGAGCAGGAGTGGTTCTAGAAGTGACGCTCACGCTCCCAAATGGCTATCCATTGACGGTCCTCGCCCTAATTGACAGTGGTGCCTCAGCCAACTTCTTCTCGAGAAACTTTGCAGAAGAGCACCAGATCCAGCTTCTGCAGCTGGATTTTCCTCTGCACGTGGCAACCATTGACGGCAGAGAGCTGCTGGGAGGGGCCATCACTCATCAAACCCCCCCCATGAGAATGACGGTTGGAAGGCACTCAGAGACACTGGCATTCAACGTCACCACCATCTCAGACCCCCCAATCGTTTTGGGCATGAGCTGGCTGGCGCGCCACGACCCCTCCATAAGTTGGCATCAGAGATGCATCACTTTTGGATCGGACTTTTGCCTGGAACATTGCATGCAGCACCAACCAGGGGAGGGGCCTCCGATAGCCACGGTGGCCACCATGCACGTCAAAGGGGGTGAGGCGATACCCAAACCATACTGGGACCTGCAGGAGGTCTTCAGTGAAGCGGAGTCCGACCACCTGCCCCCACACAGGCCTTTTGACTGCCAGATCAACCTGGTGCCTGGGGCAACTATACCCCCAGCCAAGCTGTACGCCATGTCAGACCAGGAACTGGAGGATCTGCGCGCTTTTATCGACAAGAACCTCAAGCGGGGGTTCATCAGAGAAAGCAAGGCAGCAGGGGGCAGCCCGGTCTTCTGGGTGGACAAGAAAGACACGCAACAGCGCCGTCTTGTGGTGGATTTTAGACGGCTGAATTCGGTGACAGAGCCAGTGGCTTTCCCCATGCCCAGAGTGGATGATCTCCTGACAGCGGCACGCAGAGGCAAGATTTTCACCAAGCTAGACCTGAGGGGGGCGTACAACTTGATCAGGATCCGGGAAGGCGATGAGTGGAAAACCACGATGTTCACGCCTCTGGGCTCTTTTGAATATCTGGTGATGCCCTTCGGGTTGCAAGGGGGCTCAGCATGCTTCCAGGCCTTCATGCACCACGTCCTGGGGTCCCTACTCTTCAGGAAATGCTTGGTCTTTCTGGATGACATCCTTATTTACTCCAACGACCCAGTGCAGCACGTGAAGGACGTCAGGGAGGTGTTACAGCGCCTGAAGGAGAACCACCTGTATGTGAAGCTGGAGAAGTGCAAGTTTCACACCAAGGAGGTGGACTTCCTGGGCTACAAGCTGTCAGACAAGGGGCTGGCAATGGACAAGGACAAGGTGCAGACCATCCTGGACTGGCACAGCCCCAGGACGCGCAAAGATGCCCAACGCCTACTAGGCTTTGCCAACTTCTACAGGAAGTTCATCAAGAACTTCTCTCGAGTTACGGCTCCCATCACTGACTGCCTGAGAGGCAAGCAGAAGTTCAGGTGGACACCAGAGGCGCAAGCAGCGTTCGAAAGCCTCAAGAGGGTGTTCGCCTCAGACCAGAACCTGTTCCACGTGGTTCAGGACGCGCCCCTACGCATTGAAACAGATGCTTCTGATAAGGCTGTGGGCGCCATTTTGTTGCAACTGGACGCCAACAGAGAGTGGAGACCCTGTGCCTTCTTCTCCAGGAAGTTGACCCAGCCCGAGCGAAACTACACAGTTTTTGATCGGGAACTTCTTGCGATCCACGCGGCGTTCCAGCACTGGAGACACTTCCTGGTGGGCGCCAAGCACCCCATCCAGGTGTGCACAGACCACAAGAACCTGGAGTTCTGGAGAACTGCCAGGGTGCTCAACCAGCGGCAGATACGGTGGGCGGAGTTCTTCTCGAACTTCAACTTCTCCATACACTACATCCCAGGAGAGCAGAATGTCAGGGCGGATGCCCTCTCCCGCAAGCCAGAGTACATGGAGGAGGAGGCGCCACCAGCCCCAAGGCACATTTTCCCCCCGTCGGCATGGTCCTGCGGAGCAGCAGTGGTGAGCGAGGCAGAACTCACAGCACTGACGGCAGCGGATGAATTTGCCAACCGCATCTTCAGAGAACTGAGAGGGGGGAGGGAGCAGGCAAAAGACTTTGCAGAACGCAGAGGGCTGCTTTTCTACAAGGGTGCGCTGTACCTACCCACCACCCAGCTTCGACGTACGGTCCTCAAGCAGATGCACGACAACCCTACAGCGGGGCATTTTGGAAGGGACAAGACCACTCACCTAGTCATGAGACACTTCTGGTGGCCAGGGGTGAGGGAAGATGTTCGAGACTATGTAAGGGGCTGTACCACCTGCCAGCGGGCGAAGGTGGTCAGAGCAGCGCCACCAGGGTTGCTGGAGCCCTTAGCCACACCACACAGGCCGTGGGAAGTGGTGTCCATGGACTTCATCACAGATCTGCCTTCGTCCAGGGGTAAGACTGCAGTGTTGGTGGTGGTGGACCTCATGTCCAAAATGTGTCACTTTATACCGTGTGCCAGGGCAGTCTCGGCAGAAGAGACAGCCAAACTGTTTGTTGATCACATTTTCAGACTGCATGGATTACCTTTAAGGGTTATTTCGGATCGTGGCCGCCAATTTGTTTCCAGGTTCTGGCGGCGGCTCATGAACCTCCTGCAGGTGGAGGTCAGCTTGTCGACGGCTAGACACCCGCAGACCAACGGACAAGCGGAGAGGGTCAACGCCATTCTGCAGCAGTACCTGAGATGCTACGTCAGCCAGCGGCAAACGGACTGGGTGGATCGCTTGCCACTAGCAGAATTTGCCTACAACAATGCAGTGCACGTCTCCACAGGGGTGTCGCCCTTTAAGGCCAATTACGGGCGCGACCTCAGATCTTTCCCAGAGAGGGAGAGGGAGGAGGAGGAGG
Organism: Zootoca vivipara; assembly: GCF_963506605.1. Lineage (NCBI taxonomy): Eukaryota > Metazoa > Chordata > Lepidosauria > Squamata > Lacertidae > Zootoca > Zootoca vivipara. Next base: position 17,663,061 of record NC_083276.1, read on the forward strand.
AGGGCCCACAGGCTGAGGATTGGGCAGAGGAACTGGAGACGGTGCACCAGCAGCTCAGAGAACACTTGGAGAGGGCCAAGGAAGCGTACAAAAAGGGGGCAGATCGCCACAGGCGACAAGGGGAGGTCATCAGGGTGGGGGACAAGGTGTGGTTGTCCTCGGAGGGCCTTCCCACCAGAGGGAGGTGCAAAAAGCTGGCACCCAAATGGCTGGGCCCCTTCACGGTCACGCAACAGGTCAACCCGGTGGCATACAGGCTGGCACTGCCAGAGGACATGAGGGTGCATCCAGTGTTTCATAGATCGCTGCTGTCGCCGTACAGGGAAAGCAGCAGGCTCAGAGACAGCGAACAAACCCCCGAGGGAGGGGGGGAGAGGGAAAGCAGGGAGCAACTCAATGAGGCCACGGCCATCCTGGATTCAAGGTGGGGGGTGGGGGGCCTGGAGTACCTCATGGCATGGGAGGATGCTCCACCGTCCCAGAATGAATGGGTTCCCGCCACTCAGATACAGGAGGAATTCTTGGTGGAAGAATTTCACGCCCTCTTTCCCCACAGACCCAAGCCCTGGCACATGGAAAGGGAGGGGGAGGAGGAGGAGGCACGGGAGAACAGCTCACCATGGCGCTGGGAAGCGGAGTTTGAGGAACCAGAGGATGAGGTATGGGTGTCGCCAAGATCCACCCAGTCAGAGGAAGGAGCAGATTGGCAAAACATTTTTACCCCCACCAGCTCTGACGCCACGGACTTTTTGGGATTCCCGTCCTCCCAGGCGGAAGGGGGGGGCTCGCAGGACTGGGGGGAGGTGTTCACACCAACGGGCTCGGAGAGCACCGAGTTTTTAGGCTTCCAGTCGTCACCGACACATGGGGGGGGCCTGGGGAGGGGTGAAGGAGAGCTTGGGAGGGGGGTGGATGTGAGGGACAGGGGATATCGCGAAGTCCCTCCCCTCCTGAGTTCAAGCCCGTCCCCGAGCAAAGGGGAAAGCAGGGAGAGTTCCGATTCCAGTGGGGAAGCAGGAAGTCGTGTCCGAGGCTCAGGCAAGGTAGAGGAGCCAGGGTCCCAGGTGGGACAGGAAGGGGCAAGTAAGGGGGGAAGACCCATCCCCCCAACTCCAGAATTACGCAGGAAGAGGAGGGGCAAGAGGATGGGTCTGCCAAAGCTTTTGTGTTGGAGAAAGACGCGCCAAAAGCCATTAGGAGGTTCTGAAACCGACTGACAACATCGCTCCGTGTAAATAGCAATGACTTGAGCACTGTAAATACGCAGCACCAATAAAAGAATAAAATGCAGAGCTGCGTAGCGTCGTTACTCTGAAGTAGTCCACTCCGGCCACTGTGACAGCTATATAAATTTGTAATGTGTTTTGTTTCCTTCTCTTTGTTAGATGAAAAAATTCCCAACCTATGCTATAAGAAAAGTCTCCGCTATGTTTTCTCGTTGGCGGTCGCTTGCTTAATCGTGAGATAAAAGTTTCTGTTTCCTTCTCGTTTCGAACGTTTTCAAATGTGTTCTGTGCTCCAAATTCAGTGTAGCACAAGAAATCTTAACATATATTTATAAAGACAGACAATATGTAATGATTGTGGAGACAATATTGTGGTCCAAGATGTATGAAGCAGAAAAAATAGAGTTTGATCTTCATAAGCTCTAACGACCCTCTTGAGCAGTTGGAGATGTACATTGTTTGAGATAATCAGACAAACTGATTCCATTATAAAAAGATGCATTGTTTCAATTTTATGTTTTTTTCACACACATTTTGTCTAATTATTTCTGGCATTTATCACCATATAGTGAAGATTTTTGAGGGAGGGGGGTGAAGTGGGTGTTTATCACCATTAAAGCTGGGAACAAACAGAAACTGTTTCTATAAACTGAAAACACTAAAATAAAATGAAAGGCATTAAAGTAATTAGGAAGAATTACAGCGAAGTCTGTCACTTCCTTGCCTTTTTTGGGGAAGATCAACCAACAAAGGAATATTCCATTTGCACAGTATTAACTGGATGCTCTAAACGAAAGTAATGTATGTTTAGCTTCTCTGGGAGGTAGAAGGTTTCTTTCACTGTTGTTGAGACCCTCCATTTGTTCCAAAGTGTTTGAATGTAGAGAACACACATTGACAATAAAGGTGTTGTTGTTGCTGTTGCTGTTGCTGTTGCTGTTGTTGTTAGGATTTTTGCACACTAAGCTAGGAGGCAATGTTAGTTTTGGCTAGGGATGGGTGAAACAGTCAATTTTGGCTTCTCTCACTTTCTCATTTTCCAATCTTAAATTCATCCCATTTCTCCATACATTTCCTTTTTTATGATTATTTTAGAAAGATGTCCATGTGAAAACCAGTGTGGAATTTTGCAGGTATTTTTTTTCCTACTGCACACCTTTGTGTATGCAATTTTCTCCAATATATGCATTTCTGGAAGCAGTTTTCCCATAACAGAACTCCTTTCATAATTTTTATTTATTTCATTGAATGAAACTTATATATTACTGGATTGTGACTGTAAATCTCCGAGTGGTTTACAAACGTAAGCATTCTTTGACTGCAGAACTGCCTTGCAAAGTGTGGAGAAGTGTGGAAGGAGGGTTGCCCTTTACTGTGTATTGTTTTTGGAAATTTGAATTTGGAGCTTTGCAAATAAAATGTAAAGCGAATGACTTCCTTTCCCCATCCTTAGTAATGGCTTCATTCCTACTCCCAGTCCCAGGTGACAAGTGTCCCTTCCAAGTCTTCTACTTGGAGATACTTTCCATTTTCTCGCATTCATAACCCCTTCCAAAGCTTTGGGGATTTTTTGTTTGTTTGATAAATAAACAAAATCAAACTTTGAAGCACATCTGGGACGCCTGACTTATATAATAGATTCGCACATAGTTCCGATCTCAGCCACTCACTTGCCCATCATTTGCTGGGTGCGTGGTGATGTTTTAATTCTTTACCACAACTGTAACAAACAAATTAACATTAAACCAGCTTTGGGAGAGAGCATTAAGAACATAAGCAGGGCCCTTCTGGAGCCGACCAAAGGCCCACCTAGGCCAGCATCGTGTTCTCACAGCCACCAAGCAGATTCCTATGCCAAGCCCCCAAAGCAGGACATGAGCAAAATCACACTCTTGCCCACTTGCGATCTCTAAGCATCTGGCATTCAGAGGCAGGCTGTCCCCAAGAGTGGAGACAGAACATTGCCATCTTGGCTACTGGCCACTGGAAAGCCTTACGCTCTTATGAATTTACCCAACCTTCTTTTAAAAGATTGCCAGCTTCACAAGTGAAGATGAACTTACGATGCCCTGCAATTATTTATCGGAGCCCAAGTGTCTGTTTATATTCATGTTTTTTATTAATGTTGTAATTAATCTGTCCCACACTGCCGTTTTTATGCTGGTGTGTTGCAATCATCCGTATTCTTTGTGTTTTACATTATAGTGTGTACTCTAAGCTGGGGGGGGGGCAACGAGGCCTTTAAATGCTTAACAAATCAACAGCTTGGACCATTTAGCTACTCGGGAGAGAGTTAGATGCCCCTCAAGCCCAGTACTTCCGTTGACGTGGGTGATGAGCTAAGTCAACTGTTCTCGATGGCCAATCTCAGCTGTGGACCACTATTTCGCTAGTAACAGCAATGATCTTTGCTCAAATGCTGTTATGGAAATGGCAGCCTATTGATTCAGTGGGATCTGTCGGCAGTCTTTCATACAGTAATCCATGGGTGGTGAACCTCCTGTATCCTGGAGACCATTCTCTTCTCTGCTACGGTGACTGGAATTAGCCAACTCCCTCTAAGGGAGGGTTAGGTTCTACAAAAATATAAGCAGCACCTGTTTACTAAGAACTTCAAAGATAGAGGGTGACACTCAGTGTTGCATGATGGGACTTCTGCTCATGCAAACAGGACTTAATTTTCATCTTCTCCTCTGTGAAGCACCCATGTCCTTCTGCAATATGATCTGGTAGGCCTCCAAACCCTCTGGAGCAGATTTTTTTTTGGGGGGGGAGGAATTGTGAGGGATGCATTGGGACAAGCACTTGGATGTCAGTGTGACATTTTATTCTATGTGCACATGTTGGGTAGCCATGAAAACAGGCAGCTTTCCATGTCCCTATGCTGATGGCCTTTGAGGATGGGTAAATCTGATTGAAGAAGAAGAAGAAGAAGAAGAAGAAGAAGAAGAAGAAGAAGAAGGAGGAGGAGGAGTTTGGATTTGATATCCTGCTTTATCACTACCCTTAAAGAGTCTCAAAGCAGCTAACAATCTCCTTTCCCCTCCCCCCCCCCACAACAGACACCCTGTGAGGTGAGTGGGGCTGAGAGACTTCAGAGAAGTGTGACTAGCCCAAGGTCACCCAGCAGCTGCATGTGGAGGAGCGGAGACGCGAACCCGGTTCCCCAGATTACGAGTCTGCCGCTCTTAACCACTACACCACACTGGCTCTCTAAGCACTGTTAAACTATTTGGGCAAGAGAGTGAAATGCAATGCCACTTTTAATTCAGGAAATCAGAGTGTCCCAGCTATCAAAAGAATGTGTTGAAAACTGTATTAGACTGTGCAGGTATGGTGCAGGGTAACATATCTGTTCCCTGAAGATGAAATTTAGCAGGTTCCTCCCTCTTTCTCTCTCAGACGTTTTGCATAGCAAGAGTAACTGAGCTTATGTTTCACCATGTAAACAATTTTTTTGTTTGAGGGTCTTCTTCTTCTTCTTCTTCTTTTAAAAATGGATCTATTCTGCCTGAAACATTTTTAAGATAGATTTTTTTTGGATGAATGTACAAACAAAACAATTTTTTGTATATATAATATTTATGGGACCCTTCAATTAATTTGCAAAAAAAAAAATACATCAAAAATGCATGCTGATGATTTTCGTCTTTAGGGATGGCAATTGTCTCCTCAGTCATAAGCTAAAGGCAATTATTGTTGCTTCTAGCTGTAATAAAAAAAATAAAATAACCAAAACAGATAGAAGTGTCTTAGTAGAAATTGAGCTGAAACTCCCACTGTGGAAATAATCAGAAAATTAAAAGCTCTGCAATCTTGCAAATAACATTGCAACTTAATATTATTGGAACATAACATTATTATCTCTTTTTATAGGGAAAAACAAACATAAAAATGTTTGCAAACAACGCTGTGATATTCTAGCGGCACCTTATTAGTTGAGAGAAAGGAACAAAGGAGAAGCTAGGGAGGGGAGAAACGGCTACCACAATAACTTCTTTTTTACAGCCGCATATCAAAACGAACTGGGGATTTGCAAGAAATGATCAGCAGTGGCCGATTTTCTGCAGAGGGCTCTGTTGGGTCAGCCTCTGCTCCAGCGAATGTTGAATGCCAGGACAAGCATCATGACTCACTCCTTCCAATTCTCCAGCTGAGAGGTTCATCCTTAAAATGGGTGTTGTTATGTCGTGAGTGCGATTTCAGCGCTTCGTGAAGTCAGCTCTGAGTAGTGAGTCAGCATACTAGCAAGGAGTATAACAAGAACAATCTTCTTTATAACAGTTATATATAACAGTTATATATAAGTATAACAAGAACAATCTTCTTTATTGCAGTAGGAATCTTGACTAACTGGAAGGAAAGGGTGAGCTCCTTTTATACTCTCAGGAGCAGGGGTTGGGGAAAGGATGCATTTAGATTTTGGCGGGACCCAATCAGAGCGAGGATCCAAATTGTGCTAACAAGTTAACCAATAGCAACTGTTACCACACCCATTTGAATCACCCTGGAGCGGGAAAGGTAGTTACAGGACTAGCCATACCTGCCAAGTTCCTCTCTGAAAAATAAGGGACCGGACCGAAAGTAGCATACCGGAAGTAACGCGGTGGCCATTTTGGAACAGCTGGAACAGCTGGGGACAGCTGGAAAAACGGAGGTTTCCCGGGGAAAATGGGAGACTTGGCAGCTATGGGACTAGCAGAGGAACTCATGTACACAAATTAAACCAATGCATAACAGGTGTCATGGGGAAATTGCACTTCCCAGGACTCCCGGTGCTGGGATTGCAGGGGAGAGAAACAGATTGACACTCCCTTCGCTTGCTGATGGACAATCACCAGGGGAGCAGGGATTGGGGAAGTGGGGTAGCAGGGATGGAAGCCCATGTTTTGTTTGGACAGCATATAGAGGGCAGGGGGAGAAACAAGGCAATTCCTGCTGTGACATCCTTCCTAATCTTTCTGTGATCACATGAGAGGAAATACAACTGCTGTGTCCTGGATAAGCAGGTCTATAGCAACCAGGGTGAGGTAGCAGTGGAGCACACTTTCAAAATGATTTGCATACCCTCCAATGGTCCTGATTTTCCGGCGACAGTCCCAGAATTACAGAAGCCATCCCGGTTTCTGATTTCATACCGCAATGCCCCCCGTTTTCCTTTTTCCTTCCCTCCTCACCCTAGTTAAAAGTGGTGTTATGTGTGTGTGGCTGCAAAAACCGAGTCCTGTTTATACTGGAAATAAAATACCTGCACCAAATGAAGGAAATTACACATGAAGCCCTTCCTATAATTTTGAAGGAAAAGGTCACTAATCTGCTTTAAATTATTTAATTGCAAGGAAACATGGGGAGTGTTTATTCCGTTATTGTAAATTGACCCTTACCCTGTCTACTCAGAAGTAAGTCCCACTGTATTCAATGGGGCATTGAATACCCAGGTACCTGGGTAAAGACTGCAGCCTTAAACAGCAATCCTTAGCATTTTTACTCAGAACTAAAGAACAAAGTCCCACTGAGTTCAATAGGATTTACTCTCTGGCATGTTCCTGATCATTTTCACAGTTTCCATTATTATTATTATTATTATTATTATTATTATTATTATTATTATTAACCAGGGATTTGGAACCTGTGGACCTCTTGATGTTGTTAAGACTCCCATCAGCCTCAGAAAGTATGTCCAATGGTCAGGGATGATGGGAGATGTAGTCTAGCAACATCTGCAGGCACATGGGTTCCCCAACCCAGCTGCATAGCTGCCAAGTTTTCGCTTTTCTCGCGAGGAAGCCTATTCAGCATAAGGGAAAATCCCTGTAAAAAAGGGATAACTTGGCAGCTATGCCCAGCTGTGGAGCCTCACCTGCTTCTTGGCCATGCTAAAAGGTGATGAAATGTCAGGAGACCAGAGGTGATGTACTGGCTTTTAGCTAGATCATGGTAATTTAGCTGATGAGCAAGACAGGGTGAAGATTTTCAATCGAATGGCAGGCACGTCCAACTCCCAAGAGACTGTGATCTACTCCCAAGCATTAAAAAATTGGCAGTGATCTACCCATTGTCATTGGAGGGGGGAGGAGAGTGTGTGGGGTGGGTGGATTGCCCAGAGTTGTTGAGCTTTTTTGGAGAGGATCGCACAGAGTTTTTTAGCTTTCCCCCATAACTTTTTGTACACAATAAGGATCCCGTGATCTACCAGGATCAGCTGGAGATCTACTGGTAGATCACGATCTACTGGTTGGGCATCCTTGGATAGTTGATTACATGGATTCTCAGGTGCTGGAAAGGGCGTGCACTTAGTGGATAGGTTGCTTAAAACGGTTTGAAACAGACAGGGGAGTCTCTCTCTCTCTCTCTCTCTCTCTCTCTCTCTCTCTCTCTCTCTCTCTCTCTCTCTCTCTCTCTCTCTCTCTCCACACTGAATTGTAAAGAGAAAAAGCCTGCAGTGTATTTCTGACCCTCTCTCTCAGCTCCACCCCTGTCAAAAGCTTAAAGTAATGAGCCGGAAAAGAGAGATGCGTAGAATAACTGACACTTCCCTATCTGAACTGCATTCCTTAAGAGTACATTAAAAAAAAATTACCAGATAACTGCTTTGACATGTGTATTTATGTGAAGTCTGAATGCAATTTAGATACCAACTACCTGCTGAGCTGGGAATATTTGCCTCTACATAAACCAATATTTGTACTGTAGGTTTTAAGAACTCAGCCTCAGTGATGAGCCCATCCTAAAAGCATTGCCATTGTAGGTGGAATGTTACAATGTGCACCATTTCTTACTACCACCACTTCAGGGGGGGGACATACACACACACTTAGAAACACCCCCCCCGGCCCCTGGTAAAGGCATAATCCAAAATCCATGTGATGGATTACTTGCATTTTTATATGAAAAGAAACTCTCCAAATGTACATAGGATTCTGTTCTAGACCTACAATGTCGTCTCCTCAACATACAAAAGCATGGAAAAAGTCCTGCTCATCTGGCACATCGTGTATCCTTCAGGGCTCATCCACACTCCCTAAATAATAAATTATTATTATTATTATTATTATTATTATTATTATTATTATTATTATTATTCCTTTTATGCCACAGGTCTGGGATTTCCAGGTCCAGGTCTGAGTGCCCCACCACCACCTTTTCCCTTGCCCACTTTCCCAGAAAAGCCCAGCCTTCTGCATATGACCCAGCCAGGTCTCCTTCTGAGAAGTTTCCACTTTTTCCTTCCAGCAGACTTCTCCTTACTGTTTCTTTTGGAGAACATCAACTTCCGTACTTCTTTCTGTCACATACATTCACTCAGAAACATTAGCACTCCTCTACTGCATTTAGAGAGAGAGAGAGAGGCTGGATCTAGACACATCAAAAAAAGCGATTCAATTAAACGCGTTGTAAACTTCACAAAGGGAAATCCCATTGGTGAAAGACGGGACTCCACAGCGCCATCTGGTGCCACAGTGTTATAACTCGTATAAAGCGTCTTTTTCTTTACTAATGTAGCTGAGTCCAGAGAGTTCATAGAATCATAGATCCAGTCCATCCAGTCCAACCCCCTGCCAAGCAGGAAACACCATCAAAGCATTCTTGACATATGCCTGTCAAGCCTCTGCTTAAAGACCTCCAAAGAAGGAGACTCTACCACACTCCTTGGTAGCAAATTCCACTGCCGAACAGCTCTTACTGTCAGGAAGTTCTTCCTAATGTTTAGGTGGAATCTTCTTTCTTGTAGTTTGAATCCATTGCTCCGTGTCTGCTTCTCTGGAGCAGCAGAAAACAACCTTTCACCCTCCTCTAGATGGCATCCTTTAATATATTTGAACATGGCTATCATATCACCCCTCACAGAGTTATCTAACACTGTCTTTTCCTCAGTGTTTATGGAGATGCAGCCATTACAGTCGAGTCACTCGCACACAAAACAAAATGGAGAATGTAGTAAGGATACCTCCCATATGACCAAGATTAACCAATTGCACCAGAGTTACTGGGGAACATTCCAGAATTAAACACACAGCAGTGCATTTAAGCGTTCCCAATTTCAGTAAATTAAAACACTGTACTTAACAAGCCCTGCTTGCAGGCTTCCCACAGGCATCTGGTTGGCCACTGGGAAAAAACGGGATGCTGGACTAGATGGGCCATTGGTGAGATCCAGCAAAATTGTTCTTCTGTCCTGTTAATAGCTATCTAAGGCTAGGACTGGATGTACTCGTATTTTATACAGGTCTCCATCTTAGCAACTCTCTCAACCAACTATATCCAAAGCAAATAAAGAATGTGCAATAGTCCTCCCATCAACACGGTACAGTAGATAGCTCAGCTGGCTAGAGTGTGGTGCTGATAATACCAAGGCCGCAAGTTCGATCCCCATTTGGGACAGCTGCATTGTAGGGGGTTGGACTAGATGATCCTCAGGGTCCCTTCCAACTCTCTACAATTCTGTGATACCTCGGGTTGCGTTCGCTGCAGGTTGTATGTTTTCGGGTTAAGTACTCGGCGGACCCAAAAGTGTTTACTTCCGGGTTTCGTCGCATGCGCAGAAGTTCTCTATTGGCACTTCGCACATGCACTAAAGCCCTGCTTGGGTTGAGTACTTTTTCGAGGCTGTGTCAGACCAAGTTGGATGTTGGCTCGACTTCCCAGCCCAAATACTTTGAGCTGGCCCCTTTACTGAGCCAGACACCTAGGAATAGACACAAATAGATACACACACACACCATGGGCTATGATAATTTCTGTCACCGATGAGACGGATTAAAAAAAGCAAGAAGTAGTTCTTTGTGTGGCCAAAACAATGCTCTTCACAACTGTGTTGAATTCATTTGAAAGGAACCTGTCAAGGGCTATGTGTTCTGCAATTATACTTCAGTTCCAGGTCTTCCCCCATCTTTGAATTAGGCTTCTCTGATTCCTCGCAGGCTGTTATGTCCTAAAGCCCACAGTGACATAAAGCAGGAATGATGGAGCGATGACCTATTGCAATGCTAGGATATGACCCATAATATTTTGAGTCTTGGAGAGCTGAACATTGGCTAATATTTTCATACCACCTTGAGGAAAACAAAACATCGCATTGTCTGTTAACATTTTTCTCTCTCCCCCCCCCAACCTTTGTTATGGAAAATAATCTGCAACTTGCTATTTATTTTTATTGGGAGGTGGAAGAAGGACGACTGTGGATTTCCAGGATTCATTTTAATTAGATAGCAGGGTAGAGATGACACTGCCCCCCTCCATTTATTCATACTTGCCTGTCAGCAGTTCCCAGGTGTGAATAGGTTTGGAATAAAGTAATTCCCCCCCCCACCTGCACCCCACCAGAAGAAGGAGACAGTTGCAGTAGAATACTCTGATTTTCCGAGCTCAGCCAAGACACCGAATCCTCACCACTGGGTGGTTGGGGGTACACAATGATGATCTAACCCCAACTAGGGGTTTTATCACTTATTGCTTGGGGTTGAAGTGTGGGTGATCATTGGGATCATTCTGCTCCTTGGTGAAGTTTGTTAACGCCTGACCCAGTTTATTAGGAAGTGTTTGCAGTGTGTCATGAGACGAGGGATTGAGAACTTTCTTTCTTTCATGACATTTATACACTGCCTGATTGTAAAAAGAAAAGAAAAGAAGGAAAGCAGTTTACAAGAAAAGATAAAATATGAACATCTACATTAAGAAAAATTAACTTTGAAAAACTAAAATAGCAATAGCCTGAAAACAGATTAAAACTCACAACAGCTTTCTAAACATCTGGGTAGGTTTGTCTTAACAGAAATGTTTTTAGCAGGCGCAGAAAAGACCACCTCGCCGCTTGGACAGATCCCACCCAAATGTTTTTCTATGTGGTTGTATGCTGACACCCAGTTAGTTAATATTGGGGTAAATGACCATCTGTATTCAAGCTATTAGCGGCTTGAAATATTGTTATTATTTCATGCATCGATGCTGCTGTTTTATCAATGAATGTTTCCATTATAGGATGCTAGGACACTGCACTGTCAATTTATATTGGGGATTCAATAGTCCACAGATCGATCGATTGGATTCCCACTTCCACAAGAACCCCCATAGCCTATAAGTTTCTAGAAAAGTAGCTTACAAGACCCTGTTGTTGCCCCGTTTCTCTCTTTCTCCCACCTTCCCTGTCTCTCTCACACAAACAGCCTCGCTTTTAACCCAATACTTAGGCAGTATGGAATATCAGGAAGCCTATGGGATAAGTCAGTGACTGTTCTAGGAACAAGACACTTGGATTCTGAGCCGCTGGTGATGATGACAAAGAACAAAGGAAGAGTATCAAGATTTATTTATTTATTTGTATTTTTTTTTTCCAGTGGGGAGGACTTGCTTTTTAAATGCAGAGAGCTATAAAGGGAGAGGGTGGCATGTTCAGAGAAGGAAATGAGGAGATAGATAGGGAGGTTGACATGAACCACTATCACCAGAGAACAGGAGTCGCCGGAAATGGGGAAGACACTTAATGTCAACGACTGTGGAAAGGAAAACTACAGGAAGAAGAGGACATGGAGTTCGACTTGGCAAGTGCTGTGAGGATTGCTAATGTGTGTGGCTGGCTGCGACAAGAACGAACCATCTTGCTGGCACCTTTTCTGTCAGGGACGGCAATACAAGCCAATATAAAGTGGATTAAGAGGATTTAAAGAACAAAACAGTGAAACAAGCTGTTCTTTTTTATATAAAAAAATTGAGAGAGAGAGAGAGAGAGAGAGACATAGCTGCCAAGTTATCCCTTTTTTAAAGGGATTTTCCCTTATGCTGAATAGGCTTCCTCGCGAGAAAAGGGAAAACTTGGCAGCTATGGAGAGAGAGAGAGAGAGAGACGGAGTGAAATTTATGTCATTCAAAGTAAGGACATTGTAAAAATAAAATAAAAATGATGCCATGGTGGAATCTGTATCCCAGAAGCACCGAGAACAAATACCATATAGCCTGTCAAACTATATTCTAGCCACTCTTTGAATCCCTCCCTTTGCCTTATGGGTGAGTGGAGGGTATTATAATGTTTTTTCTTTGCCAGATCTTCATTAGGAACAAGTCCGTTTCAAAGATACCCACTGTGCTCTTACAAAGAAGGGGAGGGGAAGAAAATGTCCTATACTGGCATCAACACAAGTGGCTCATGCTACTTTCCCCTCAAGTCTTGTTTCTAGAACCTGCAAAGGCCGAACACAAAACTTCTTTTAAAAATACTTTTGATTCTCTATAAAGCTCTTATCTATCTCTGGTTTAATAGCTCATGCCTGCTGTTACTAATACCACAATCTTGTTAAGGCTGCTGGGAGGGGTCTTCTAACAACTCACAGCTCCCTTAACAGACTACAGTTCCCAGGATTCTTCAGGGGAAGGCAGAGCCATTACTTTAAAATACGGTTGCCAGACTCAATAGAGGACAGGACTTCTGTGCCTTTAATTGCCCTGCTCTCTTTTGAGTCTGGAAACCTTAAAGAGAAACCAGCAGACCCTTTGTTTAATTCCCAAGCAAAGGGTCTGCTGGTTTCTCTAAGGTTTCCAGACTCAAAAGAGAGCAGGGCAATTAAAGGCACAGAAGTCCTGTCCTCTATTGAGTCTGGCAACCCTACTTTAAAACATAGCTGCCAAGTACCCCGTTTTCCCCAGGAAACCCCCGTTTTTACTTACCTTTTCCCGGTGGTCCCCCGTATCACTTCGTCTCCCGTTTTTCTCCATTATTTTCTCCTGCCAGCGGCCATTTTTCCGATTTGCCCTTCTATGGGCACCAAAAATGGCCGCCGGCTTCAAAAGTCGCATCTACGCATGTCCGGAAGTGCATAGACGTGACTTCCTGTGTCAGCGACGGCCATTTTTGGTGCCCATAGATGGGCGGAGCGACACCGGAAGCTGCGTCGACGCACTTCATGACATGTGTACAAGCGACTTTCGAAGCCAGCGGCAGCCATTTTTGCTGCCCACAGAAGGGCAAAGCGACACCGGAAGTTATGTTGACGCAACTTCTGGTGTCACATGGCTGCCGGTCCCGGATTCTGCAGTCCGAGACTTGGAAGGTAAGCTTTAAAATGGTATGTGAATGTATGGTGCAGAAGGAGCCAAGGACTTGAGATAGCACCAACACTTTGAATTGATTTAAGAATTTAAAAAGGATATAGTCTATGTTCATACAGAAACAGTACCAATTAAAAAGAACAAGAAGCATTGACTGTTCTGGGGAATGGAAGAGGAAACAGTTCCTATTGTTTTCCCCCATGGATTTTTAAACAAAAATCACAGGGGGCTTCGGGGAAAGGAGAGGTGCCCCTAGAGAAAGCAGATATCAGTGTTCAAAAAGAAGTTCTGTTTTCCAATAAGTGTAAATACTCTCCAAATTAGGCACCTCTTGTCAAGGATGAGCCAGAGGTTTCAAGTTTCCCAGAGGGAGGGAGAGACTTGGGGTTGGAGGAAGGAGGAGATGTGCCCGAGGGGGAGAAGGAGGAGAGAGTTATTGAAGTCAGTCTAGAAGAACAGACAGGGAGGGATATAGAGCCAGGGAGTTCACAGGAGCAACAAGAGTTAAGTTCCAGTTCAGAATTGGGGGGGGGAGAGGTTTAAGCCAGTTCTCACGAGGCGTGTAGAGAAGAGGAGGGGCGAAAGACGGAGTTGGAGAATTCGCCATTTTCTGGCTTGCTGGAAGGGTAAACACAGACCTCAGCAGAGTTCTGAACTGAGTGACTCTGACGAATGATCATTATGTGCTAATGACTGGTTGTAAATGCTGTAAATAAAGGCTATAAAAACGTCAGGAGACTCTCATGATGATTGTGTGAAGAGAGGAAGCCCGTCAAGCCTGACACCTATCATGGCTAATCAAATATATGCATTCATACAGATGTACAGTGGATGCACGGGTTGCGAAGGTGATCCATGCGGGAAGCACGTTCGCAAATCGCAGTGTTCACAAACCCACAGCGCCGCATCTGCGCACACGCGGGTTGTGAAACGGTGCTTCTGCGCATGCGCAAAACACGATTTAATGCTTCTGCACATGCGTGAGTGCTGAAACCCGGAAGTAACCTGTTCCAGGACTTCCGGGTTCGGCGCGGTACGCAACCTGAAAACGCGCAACCTGAAGCAGCCGTAACCCGAGGTATGACTATATAAGCATAATGACTGGCATTTTTCCTTATTTCTTTTCCTTTTGTTATGCTTTTTGAATAATTATTTCCATTATGTGTGAAGTGAAACAGAAGAAGAAAATTGATATTGATGTGTGTATGTGAGAGGCAGTCAGAGTATCGACCGATACCGGCAAGAAAGCAAAGTATACATTTTAAAATCTGTACTCGCATACCCCCTATATGCTATACACAATTATTATCTATACATCTGAACGGCTTATAAAGCAATGCATATTATAGTAGATTAGGTTCTCATTCATTAGACACTTATTAGCTTCCAAAAGTCTTTATTGTTCTGCTGCTGAGAGTTCACCATTCAGCATTCAGCACTTTGCATAATGAATAAATTATAGTTGAGAGAATGGACATCACCATATGGGGGTAATTTGTACTCTGACAGAAGGAGAGGGCTTTTGCACTGGTCCTAAAGGAAAGCTCAACAATCTTTGAAAATCCCTCTAATTTTTTTTTCAATTATTTACTTTCAAAAGGACTTCTGCATCCCCAGTATATGCTGAGAGGAGCTTTTGAATAGCAGCAAGCTGGGGACCATGCAAAAGAGTACTAATTTTAATTGCAGGGTTTCTTAGATGCAGATGAGACAGTATATGCTGATTAACACCTTCACTGCTAGGGGTACTTTGCAACCACCACAGGCTATTCGAAGTTGAGGATTATCCAAGTTATTTTAAGCCTATATAAGTGCATTGCTTCATCCTGCCGATTTAAAATAAGAAGGAGATGGGGGCTGGGGAGCACAGCTTAGAATTTATAAGGCCGAAGTTTAGTTCTTATCTTGTCGTGTGGCGGTAGAGGCTTCCATGGTTTCCAAGACGAAAACAGGAATCCATTACGGTATTAATTTCTAACAGAATGAGCTCCAGAATGGAATCTGCAATTCGTAGGACGTTTCTGAGCACAATTCAAAGTGCTGGTGCTGACCTTTAAAGCCCTAAATGGCTTTGCCCCTGTATACCTGAAGGAGTGTCTCCACCCACATCATTGAGGTCCAGCTCCGAGGGCCTTCTGGCAGTTCTCACACTTCAAGAAGTAAAGTTACAGGGAACCAGGCAGAGGGCCTTCTCAGTAGTAGCGCCCTCCCTGTGGAACGGCTCTCCCATCCGATGTCAAGGAGATCAAGAACTATACAACTTTTAGAAGACATCTGAAAGCAGCCCTGCATAGGGAAGTTTTTAACATTTGATGTTTTATTGTGTTTTTGATACTCTGTTGGGAGCTTCCCAGAGTGGTCGGTGCAACCCAGTCAGATGGGCAGATACTACTACTACTACTACTACTACTAATGCAATGTGGAGAACTTCCTGATCACCATGCCAGCTGCACCACACTCTTCCTCCTCTCCTCCACTTTCCATTTCCTCCCACAACTGTCTGTCAATTTTCCATGCAAAACTGAGCATGCTAAATCCTGATTGGTTGTTTTATTTCTCACATGCGCCCACCCCCCAGCCACACCTAGCTTCAATTCCCTAAAGATTTTCTTTTATACTTTTGCAAACCCTGTGGTTTCCCTGACCTGATATTTCCCTCCTGTATGCAGGTTGTTCCGGTTATACTTGGCACTTATACCTGAACATCAGAAGGAAACAGAGGGGAAGATTTAAAGCACTAAGGTCCTCAAACTAAGATACCCAAGGCAGTTGTTGTAAACTTAGGGTATCTGAAGTGCACCAAGAACCCAGCCTATGCAAATATTCCATATGGGAGGAATAAAAACTTACTGTTGTTGACTTTCCAGTCACTACCAGTCTGCAACAGGATGCCACTGAAATTTCACCTAAAGTGAAACTGAAAGCAAATGTGGAGGTTTCTCCTATGGTGAAACATCAAGGAAAGCCAATGCCATTTTGATAAAAGTGGAGCCATTTCTTAGGGTCATGTTAAACTCCCCTATTTCTGTGTAGGATTCAATCTGCAGTTCTAATGGAATGCCAATAACTGGTTTTTTATATCCATATACATCCATACTAGGGGACGTGGGTGGTGCTGTGGTCTAAACCACTGAGCCTAGGGCTTGCCGATCGGAAGATCGGTGGTTCGAATCCCCGCGACAGGGTTAGCTCCTGTTGCTCTGTCCCAGCTCCTGCCAACCTAGCAGTTCAAAAGCATGTCAAAGTGCAAGTAGATAAATAGGTACCGCTCCGGCAGGAAGGTAAACGGCGTTTCCGTGCGCTGCTTTGGTTTTGCCAGAAGTGGTTTAGTCATGCTGGCCACATGACCCAGAAAAACTGTCTGCGAACAAACGTCGGTTCCCTCGGCCAGTAAAGCAAGATGAGCGCCACAAGCCCAGAGTCGTTTGCAATTGGACTTAACTGTCAGGGGTCCTTTACCTTTACCTTTTATATCCATACTGCGACCTACTTGAAACTGTAATGCACATCAAGGGATCTGCATGTCTAAAATATTCATGGTTGGATAGCCTGCCCAGTGTCTTGGTTAATACCTTCTTAGGCTGCAGTCCAAGGCATGTTTACCTGGGAGTAGGTCCAATTGAGAAAGAGACCCAGGTGGCACTGTGGGTTAAACCACAGAGTCTAGGGCTTGCTGATCAGAAGGTCGGCGGTTCAAATCCCTGCAATGGGGTGAGCTCCTGTTGCTTAGTCCCAGCTCCTGCCCACCTAGCAGTTCGAAAGCATGTCAAAGTGCAAGTAGATAAATAGGGACCGCTCCAGCGGGAAGGTAAACGGCGTTCTGTGCGCTGCTCTGGTTCGCCAGAAGCAGTTTTGTCATGTTGGCCACATGACCCGGAAGCTGTCTGCGGACAAACGCTAGCTCCCTCGGCCTATAGAGCGAGATGAGCGCCGCTTACCCCAGAGTCGGACACCACTGGACCTGATGGTCTGGGGCCCCTTTACCTTTACCTAGGCCCAATTGAACTCAGTGATACTTATTTCTGAGTAGCCACACATCCGATTGCACTCTTAATGATTTACTGCTTCTCTCAGTCAAGTGGTGCAGTCTTTCCAAGGCAAAGGCTTTGCTTGGAAGAACACCACACATTGCAACAACCAGCACCAGTCTATGCAAAACGCTTTTCTTCTATACAAACTCTGCACTGATAGCACCAATTTGAACATGTTTTGGGGCCAAGGATGAACCCATATGTGAGTAGGAGGGAAAATATTGTGGAGGTTTTGGCTCAGTGAGCTGTGTCATCCTTTATTCTCTTGACGCTCCAAGCAAGTCCCTACTGTCAGTTATCAAAAGAGGCTGGAAATGAGTGACACATGTCTTCAAGACTTGACATGACAGCATCCTTCCAGTTACTTTACACATAGAACAGGGCTCTCCCCATCACACTCAGACACCCCACATCTACGGATTTTGATGCTGCATATCAGACTTCATGTTCCCACAGACAACTTGGCAATATTGGGTGCACTCCTCCAAAGTATTTTGCTCAAAGAATAAACTAGTTTAGCAGTAAGTCTCACAGCTATGATTTACCTCCACTGTGGAGACATTGTGCTTCTGAATACCAGTTGCCAGAAACCACAGGAGGGGATAATGGCATAGCTGCCAAGTTATCCCTTTTTTTAAGGGATTTTCCCTTATGCTGAATAGGCTTCCTCGCGAGAAAAGGGAAAACTTGGCAGCTATGGATAATGGTCATGTGTTCAGGTCCTGCTTGTGACAGCTGGTTGCCACCGGTGAGACTAAGGTGCTGGAGTAGACTGCCCTTTAGTCTGATTCAGCAGATTATTATTATAATCTGAGAGATTTTACTTTCTTGGGCTCCTTGATCACTGCAGATGGTGACAGCAGTCACGAAATTAAAAGACGCCTGCTTCTTGGGAGAAAAGCAATGACAAACCTAGACAGCATCTTAAAAAGCAGAGACATCACCTTGCCTACAAAGGTCCGTATAGTTAAAGCTCTGGTTTTCCCAGTAGTGATGTATGGAAGTGAGAACTGGACCATAAAGAAGGCTGATCGCCGAAGAATTAATGCTTTTGAATTATGGTGCTGGAGGAAACTCTTGAGAGTCCCATGGACTGTAAGAAGATCAAACCTATCCATTCTGAAGGTAATCAGCCCTGAGTGCTCCCTGGAAGGACAGATCCTGAAGCTGAGGCTCCAATACTTTGGCCACCTCATGAGAAGACTCGACTCCCTAGAAAAGACCCTGATGTTGGGAAAGATTGAGGGCACTAGGAGAAGGGGACGACAGAGGACGAGATGGTTGGACAGTGCTCTCGAAGCTACGAACATGAGTTTGACCAAACTGCGGGAGGCAGTGCAAGACAGGAGTGCCTGGCGTGCTATGGTCCATGGGGTCACAAAGAGTCGGACACGACTAAACGACTAAACAACAACAACAATTATTATTATTATTATTTATTTATTAAATTTATATATCACCCTATATCTGGAGGTCTCAGGGCGGTTCAGAGAACCAGTTCTTATATTCTTATGTCTAAACCAGGGCACAACCACAGGGGAATCAGAAGGGGCCATGTCATACCTGCCAAGTCTCCCGCTGAAAATTGCGGGATCAGCAGCGGCGCGGCACCGGAGGTTGCGTAGAAGCAACTTCTGGGGCCGCTCTTCCCATGTGTGGGCACCGGAAATCGGGCAGAGCAGCACTGGAAGTCGCTTCTACGCATGCCCAGCGGCCATCTTGGTGATGGCCGCCGCCATGCAGCCACCACCAAGATGGCCGCTGGGCATGCGTAGAAGCGACTTCTGGTGCTGCTCTGCCCGATTTCCGGTGCCCACACATGGGAAGAGCAGCACCCAAAATGAAGGCTCCCTGACAGGTAGGAAATCCAGGGGATTTCCGGGATTTTTCTCCATTCGGGAGAACAGCGGGAAATGGATTAAAATCTGGAGGTTTCCTGTGAAAAACGGGATACTTGACAGCTAAGGGCCATGTCAACAAGAGGGACGAAGGCAGTGGAGCAAGCAGCCCTCCCATTCAAAAGATAAAATTAGTAAAACTGTTAGTATTCTAACAGTTCTATTCTATTCTAACCAGGGAAAAACAGCACAATATAGCTTATCCAAAACAAAGAAGGGCCCCCCCTCCAAAAAATAAAAATAATCCCTTAACTGCCAAGAGTTAGAGCAGAGAGGTGTGTTTGATGGAAAAATTATAATCTTTATCGCTAGAGGTTTTAGTGTCTCCTGTTGTTAAGAATGCCTTTTACCAGCTTTGTCTGGTTCCCATGCTTCTAGCCTACAACATGTGACACCCATATTAAAGCATCTGCTATGGCTGCCCATCTACTACCGGGTCAGGTTTAAGGTCCTTGCATTAGTTTACAAAGCCCTGAACAAAGTTTACAAAGTCCAGGGTACCTCAGCAACAGCCAGAACCCTTGTATCCCATCTCAATCACTGAGACCATCTGCAGGAACGCTGTTGGTCATTCCCCAAACTGGCAAGGCTCATTTGACAACAAGAAACCGAGGATTTGGTGTCCATCATCTCAGTGTTGTGGAATAGTCTGGCAACAGAGATTCAGCAGGTGCCTTCTGTTCCAACTTTTAAATGCCTGCTGAAATTTTTTATATCTGTCAGGCTCATGAAGGCAATTTAGAACACATCTTTCCACAATTGCTTTCATTGTATGGTTTTAGGTTTGTTTCTTGGTAAACCACTTTAGTGGTTATATAAGTTTTATTATTTTTACATATAAATAAATAACTCTAAATAAATAACGATAATGAAGATGTAGCTCTGTGGGGGAGAGCCCACAATTTAGGGGCAGCTAGAGAGAAAGCCACAATTTTGAATTTTAAACTGGCAGCCAAAGATAACATCATTTGGGTAGCAATCCTCAACAAACTTATGCAGGGCCTGCTGTTGAAAACTGAGGGGCATACTTCTAAGTGTGCTGCGGATTTCTCTGTTAGTTATGAACAAAAAATTAACTGAGAGAGCACAACTCTCAGAAGAAAATTTAAAGGGTTAGTTTTTTCAAGAGACTTTTAAAAGCATTCTCCCTGCCCTCAAACGAGGAGATTTTATAGAAAGGGGAAAGAACACAAATGTAAGAGTTGACTTTCAAGTGTAAATTTTGTTGAACTTTTTTTCTTTTTTGCAAAAGCAAATTTATGTTCTGTTGATTGGTACTTTGGTATTTGGCAAGACTGTAAATAGAACTTCTGTGTTAGACATGACCAGGGGGAGAATGTAACATAAATAAAATATTAACCTAATTAAGGAGTATCTTCTTCTAGCTTTAGGAACTTTGTTAGGTCTTACACGTAAGTGCAAAAAAAGGGTCTTAAAATAGTCATCCTCGATGGAAGGGATGAATGCTGAGGCTTCAGATTTATTTATTTTTTAATCACACTCTTCTCTCTTACTCCTTCAGGGTGCCAAATTGTGACCTGCTAGTGCTCCAGAGATTTCGTGGAAAGATTAAAATGTATTGGCCCTGATCTAACAAAATTTCACACACAGCAGTGAGCTGGTTGCAAACTGCTGTGCCTGAAGAGCAGCTCTTGAACCTGTAGCATTGCTGAACCCGAAGCAGGTGTAGACATAACCCAAGCCTGGGCTGGAGACATAATTTCAGCCACGGACAGGAGGAAAATCCAGCTATGTCTACTCAGAAGTAGGGTTTGGGGAGAAATCAATTCACTTTGCATATAAAGTTCAACTTAGTCAATTCGTACTTCCCAAAACGAAAGACACAAATTGAAACATAGCCATCCTTGAAAACCACATTTCTTCAAATTTTGCAACACTGTTTCCGATGCAAACGAAGTGTGCAAAGATGCATATAGCGGGCATATAAATGATGGCATCAGTGAAAATAAGATGTAAAGACAAACTATATTGCAGAAAATTGATTCACCAAAATGTATACATAAAATGTATACAGTATTTGGCAAAAATGTGCATATTAGAATTTCACATAAAAATGTGAAAAATGAGAAATGGATTGAAACTGAAATTGATATATTTGCTCATTTGTTAGTCTCCATGCTCATCTCCATGTTATTTGATTGCAGGAAGAAAATCTGATTGCAAACCCCTTAACCCTGGAAAATTGCGGGAGTAAAGTGATGAAATTTGGGTGAGTACACTGGCATAATGTTATTTCCAGTTGTTTTCAGGGAGGAATCATGGGGAAACTGAAGCATTCGTGTGTGGAATGGGAGCAGGGAGTAGCGCCGTTGTCCAGTGATGTTTGTTGTGTCACACCATGCCTACTGGTAGGAATGGAATTCAGTATGATGTGTGGTCAAAAAGCCACAGTTCCACAAGACAATAGGTACTGCAGGGACATTAGAAAACAGGACAGAAATTACCGTAAGGAAAATTAATGCAGTTGTTCACACATCTGAATACACCCTAACTTAGAGTCAGGGCCGTCTTAAGCATATCCAGTGCCGTGGTGCAAAGCTCCCTCCGGCGACCCCCCCCCCCATTTTCCAGAGTTTTTAAAGGGAGGGCAATGCTGCCGGTGGGGCTGGAGGAGGCGGGCCGTGGCTGGAGGGTGGCTCCTCTGGCGGGGAAGAGGCGGAGGCTGGACGTGGTACCTCCCAGCTTAGCTGGCCGCTTTGTGCTGTGGCGGCCATGGCAGGCAGAGTGTGCGGCACTGCTTCAGCGTGGCATGGCGGAGGTGGGCGAGGGTGATGAGCTGATGCCAGGAGGCACTGCACCCAGCCTCCGCCTCTTCCCTGGCACTCTCCAGAACGTGGCGCCCTGGCGCCCTGCACCACTAGCCTCTATGGGTAGGACACCCCTGCTTAGAGTCTATTCATTTCAAGAAATGTGTTCTGAATAGATCATAGCTGGATACAACTCAGAATTTCTATGTTGTATACTTTAATTTCTCTAACAACTGCCCAGAGGACTTAGTTATATGAGCATGCAATAAAATCAGATTTTAAAATGAAGAACTTTTGGTGCTTATTTTCCACTATTTCTAAAAAGACAACCTGCTTCAATTCTGCATGCAGCACCCCAAAGATTGATGGTCCAGTTTTGTCTTCCTGCCGCATTATTTCACATGGGGTAGGGTGTTAGATCTGAAGTCAACAGCTGTTCTCCCTGGTTGAAAATAGTGTCTGTTGCTTTAATGTTTGGTGGGAAAATGACATTTTGTCATTGCAGCTCATCATATTATTATGCATGTAGCAATGTGACATATTTAACTGCTAGCTGTGAGCTGAGCATTTAAAATGGGACACACCTACTGCATTTACATCTGGCAAAGCTGCAATCAGTCCTCAAAGCATCTTTCCGTGTTAGGAAGATGCTGCCCCACCGGCATAAATTGGAGATTTCATTGTGAATAATTCCCCCGCCCTGCTAGTCAACCATTCAGCACAGATACGAACAATATGGAGTTGGTCCTTATCTAATAGTTAATAGAGAGAATAGTTTCACACAAGCTTCATGCATACTGTTTCCATGCTTCCCAGGTTGGAAGAAATTCTTGAAGGAGCCTTTTTACATGGGCAAATCCCTGGAGAGTAAGAGTACTGGGGTCATAGAATCATAGAATCGTAGAGTTGGAAGAGACCACAAGGGCCATCCAGTCCAACTCCCTGCCAAGCAAGAAACACCATCAAAGCATTCCTGACATATGCCTGTCAAGCCTCTGCTTAAAGACCTCCAAAGAAGGAGACTCCACCACACTCCTTGGTAGCAAATTCCACTGCCGAACAGCTCTTACTGTCAGGAAGTTCTTCCTAATGTTTAGGTGGAATCTTCTGCAATATGTGCTCATGGAAAAACACTGACCTCGCTGCCACCTTACCTTCCTGGTGCGACACAGCAATGTGGGTGACACAACAGGGAAGTGCCACTGCCCAACTGATCTCTTCCCCCTCCACCGTCAGAGGCAGCATGCCTCTGAATATCAGTTGCAGGCAGTTGCAAGCATGGAGAGCAACATTGCATTCAGATCTTGCTTGCAGGCTTCCCGTAGGCATTCGTTTGGCCACTGTGAGAATAGGATACTGGACTCCGTGGGCCTCTTGCCTGACCCAGCAAGGCTTTCCTTAAGCCTTGGGAATGGTCGTGAGGCACTGGCAATCCTGTCACTCTAGCTATTTGGAAATGTACGTGCTGTATTGCAGTGTGTTCTTAGAACTTTGAAACTGTGCTGCCTGAAGTTTTTCCATCTGGTCTATGTCTGGAGTCCTAAAACACCGTATAACAGTATTCGTGCCACAGGAGCCATGTCTTCTCCTAACGTTCAACCAGAATCCACGTGTCTACAGCTTAAACACATTCGATTTACTCCTGACCTCTTGTTAAGGTATATATAAATGCCGAAAGAGAGTTGATATCATACCCATTACACTCTATTGTGTGTTTAAAGAAAGAAGCTTCAATAAATATATTTCTAAACATTGCAATTAGTGGAAAATATGCCTGCAACTATATCGGAATTCTGGATCTGCCAAAAGATTTGACATTCTTCTCTAATCTGAAGGGGGGGGGAATTACCTGCTGGAAAAATGCTTTTCTTCGTATGAAATTAGCTCCTACTAAATTTAAATTGCATTCAGTCATCTACTGAACAGCAATTATTTTAAGCGTGTGAAGAAAGGAGGGGAGCGGCATTGTTTTCCAGGAAAGGTTGCTGTTCCCCCCAAAGCCCCATCCCTATATATTTTATTTTATTTTATTACCCCAAAGGCTGACCTGCAGACTGTGTGATCGATGACTTGTTTCCCATAGCTAAGAGTCTGCAATAACTGGAAAGATCCTTGTGACCCCTGAGAGGGTTAAGACTTTGTGAAAGTTGTCATTGTGCACAGGTGTGTGTAGTCATACTGAGATTTAAATTAATGTGGAGCTATTTAAATCACAATTTCCATTCCCATCCAGATTTGCGTTTGCAACATGGATAAGTACCTGCAGCTGACTATAATGCTTCTGCCTAATGGGCCTTCTCTTTTAAAAGGGAGGAAAAAATAAAAACGAAGAAGAAAAGAGCTCAAACTCTGGGAAAAATATGTCTCATATTAAACCAAAATAGCTGCTCTGGCTGGAGTTGGGGTCCTACCGTTCCTATATTCTGCAGGATTTGGAAGCAATATTGGTCACTGGGAACCCTTTATATACAGTACCCAAGTAGATTGAGGAAACTACTCCAGGTAGATGTGGCTTCTAGGGTTGCCAGACTCAACAGAGGACAGGACTTCTGTGCCTTTAATTGCCCTGCTCTCTTTTGAGTCTGGAAACCTTAAAGAGAAACCAGCAGACCCTTTGTTTAATTTCCAAGCAAAGGGTCTGCTGGTTTCTCTTTAAGGTTTCCAGACTCAAAAGAGAGCAGGGCAATTAAAGGCACAGAAGTCCTGTCCTCTGTTGAGTCTGACAACCCAAGTGGCTTCCCATGATTTCAGGCAGCAGTCCTTCCCAGCCTTGCAACCTAATATTATTTTTGACTGCACATGTTGGATATTGAACCTGGGACTTTCTGCATGCAAAGAATCACAGGGTAGGATAGGAATGGACTTTGGAGGTCACTTACCAACCTCCTAATCAATGCAGGATCTGTAATTTAGGATGCAGCGATAGCATCCTTAACAGATTGGAGAACGTGGCCCAAAGTAACAAAATGAATTTAAATAGGGACAAATGTAAGGTTCTGCACTTAGGCAGGAATAACCAGATGCTCAAATAGAAGATGGGGGACACCTGGCGTACTAGTGGTACATGTGAAAAGGATCTAGGAATCTTGGTGGACCACAAGCTTAACACGAGTCAACAGTGTTATGCAGCAGCAAAAATAGGCAATGCTATTCTAGGCTGCATCATCAAGGAAAGTCATAGTACCACTCTATTTTGCCTTGGTCTGACCACACCTGGAGTACTGTGTCCAGTTCTGGGTGCCACAGTTTAAGAAGGATATTGATAAGCTGGAACTTGTGCAGAGGAGGGTGACCAAGACGATCAAGGGTCTGGCAACCAAGCCGTATGAGGAATGGTTGAGGGAGTTGGGTATGTTTAACTTGGATAAGAAGAGACTGAGAGGAAATATGATAGCCATCTTCAACTATCTAAAGGGCTGTCACATGGAAGACGAAGCAAGCGTGTTTTCTCCTTCTCTGGAGGCTGACCCAAACCAATGGATTCAAGTTACAAGAAAGCAGATCCCAACTAAATATCAGGAAGAACTTTCTGATGTTAAGAGCTGTTTGACAGTGGAACAGAGTCCCTCCAAAGGTGGTGGACTTTCCTTCACTGGAGGTTTTAAATCAGAGGTTTACATTATTATTATTATTATTATTATTATTATTATTATTATTATATCACCCAGCAACTTGTATTCAGAAATATACCACCTCCAACTATGGAGGTGGAATGCAGCCATCAGAATTGATAGCCATTGATAGTTTTATCCTCCATGAAGAGGGCAGAAACATGCAAAATTCCCATTGTTTTTCCTTTTAATGAAAACCTAAGAGCTGAATCCACCACCGAAACTGAAAAGCCACAAACCAGAACTTATGTACTGGAAAACCCAACTAAAATTCAGGTCCTGAGTTGCAGATTTTCACGTGCAATGTAACAATTGTGGCAAGGTCAGTGAGAAATTCCCCTTTCCCCAAAGTTTGTTTTGAACTTTCTAACACAGAAGCAGTGTAAGGACTGAGCTCTTTTTTTTTAAAATATAAAGCGTTAGCGCATTTCCAGAATGCTAATGAAACCTTCTCCCTTTCCTTCCACCCCATCCCCTGGCAACTTACATTGGTGTCCTATCAGTTGTTCACAGGGGGTCACATCTGAGGGGCTTTCCAAACATTTATCAAGAAAGGCAAATCCTTCAATAAAAGATGTGGCAGCAACTATTCTACAATCTCATGCGCACTTTTCTTCTAAAGTCAGGTGTAATGCTTTCGAGATGGGTATAATGCTACGGTACATGCTGCCTCTCTTTCTTCCCACCCAAATCGTGTTTGATTTGGTTAATCTAGGATCAACACTGAAAGTTCTTTTAAGTAAAAGCATCCCTATATTAATGAGATCAAGTCCAATTCAACTTTAAAAAGGAAGGAATATTATGAAAAACTATGTTCCCCTTTTGGGTGTTATTCAAATGAATGGGCATAAAGAGGCAATATATTTGAAGGGGCTGCTTTCTTTCCCCCTCTTTCACTAATTGACTTGGATTTTGCTCATCTACAGCAGGTTATGTTTTCTTATTGTAGAAGCTTTCTTCTCCCAGTAAAATCGTTCCCTTCACTAATGAGATCTATCTTGATATAGCCAGGAAGACAGCTTTTTAAACACCCACTGTTTCCCCCCATTCATTTGAATAGCAGCAAAGGGACATCTTTTAAAGTGTGTGTGGGTTTTTGTGTGTGTGTGTTTTTATCTGGCAGATTTGGCTGAATCTCATTAATAAAGAAATGATTTTATTCAAAAGGCCTTGCATAAGTCAAGCCATAACCCAGATTAGCACGATCCGACCTGATTATAACTTCATAACACATTGTGCTGCTTGCTGCCATTCAGACTGCATGGTCGGCTCCAGAGGTCCCCTATACTAGGCTTTCTAAGGATGACTAAGACGGACCCTTCTGATCAGAAGCATTTTCTGAACATGCAAAGAGCTTTCCCTCCATTGTATCGTAACAATGCCCCCCCCTTTCATCGATATAAATTATTTTGCAGAGCGGGAGAGGCATAGAGAAGTAAGAACAATTTTTGGGTGCCTTTTGTCAGATGTTTCATACTAGGGTTCAGCCATAGGAGCCAACTCCTAGGGGCTGAGGTCTCTTTGCCCCCCCAAAAAAATATTTGAGAGAGCCGCCCCCCCCCCCAAGTTAATGGACATTGCCATTCAAATGGTGTGCGTGCACCATGTCTTGTGATCGGTTATGTGGGGTGGGACTTACCTGACCCCCCCAAATATTTTATTCAAGTTGGTATCCCTAAGTTCAGCCACTACAGATCCATGTTTATTCCAGAACACAATGAACCCAAGGTTTTCTGTCTGCATCCCCCCTCCCTTGTTGATTTCAGATAACCGCTGCATGTTATTTATTTATCTGGATATTTAGATCTCAGCTTTCGACAGACTACCTGGGCAGCTTTCCTAGTCAAGGAATACAAAAACTGTTAACATACTAAAACAATGACTTTGCATTGCAACAAAATACATAGCTGCAGCATGAATGCGCACTGGAGTCAGATTTGGGGGGTGGCATCATACCCAGGAAGTTCTTATGAAGCTAAAACCAATTAAAAGGCCCAGGGGGCAGGAAAGTCTACACCAATTGCCAGCATGACATTAAGAAAGGATTCTGGCAGCATCCCAAAGAGAACGTTCCAGGAATGTGGTGCCACCAATGAATGCTCCCATGCTCGGCAACCATACCTCACCTGATGGGAACATGTGAAGAAAGGCCTTTGAGGTGGCCCAAGCTGTACCCAACCTGCCATCAGCTAATTGGCACCTGTCAAAGTTTAACAGAGGTAGCTGCAACAGCCCATCAGTTGATGGCTGTTATCGGCAAATTCGTTTGAAGACGTGCTTTTAATGCTAATGCCGAACAGGCATTATGTGGCAATTCCAATTCCACCAACTGAAGCAGTCAAGGGAGCATGTGTGGGGTAAGGCAACCTCATAGGCAAACTGGTCCCAAGTTCTTAAGGGTTTGATATGCTGATAGTAACACTTGGCCCAGTAGCAAGTCAGCAACCAGTGTGGATCTCTGAGCCCAGGTGTTATATGCTGACAAGGCCTCACTCCTGTGCTGAGGCATTCTGCACTAATTGCAGCTTCCAGATCAAGCACAAAGGAAGCGGCATGTAAGACACATTGCAGTAATCTAGTCTTGAAGTAGTCAACGCATGACCGGCGGTAGCAAGGTTGCCCTGGTCCAGGAATGGCCGTAGCTCTCAAAGCACCTGCAGTTGGTAAAAGGCATTTGTAGCGACTGAGGCTACCTGAGTCTCCAGTGAAACAGCTGGATCTGTTGCAGAATTTTGCGTGTCGAGGTACCAAGACTTCCCACCAATAACTCACACTTCCCACAGAATTTAAGTTTATGGTGTTTGGCATTAATTTTGGCCACAACTTTATTTAAATACAACTAATGTGAGTGGTTGCTTACACATTGGTTCCCCAGCCATCTGTCCCCCGCCTGGGACAGATCTGACTCCCCTAGTGTACTGGGGAAGCCTCTGAGAGAGGCCGGGGCAGGGCCACCAAGCCCTTGACCTCGCCCCCAGATGCTCCCTGAGACTCATGCGCACCCCTACCAGGGGTACGGACAAACATCTGGAGCCTCAGGATTCCTTTAACGGAATACCCCTAAAGGCAGCAGCAATTTTCAGGGGCAGGCCCAGCCAAATCCGTACCCCTACACCACCCAATTTGAACCAATGCCTAACCGCAACCTTACAAGTTGTGACATTTTGCTATGTAGTAGGCAAAAACCACAAGGCACCAGCCAATCAGCCAAGTGGCAAAATTCCTACTAGGCCCCCGCCACAAAACGGATGACCCCATGACAGGCACAGCAACGTCATATGCAACAAAACCCCTAAATATAGGGTGGGTGGGAGATCCGTTGCAAGCACCAAAAGTGAAACCGCAAGCTGCTTGCTCAGAATATATAGGCTGTGGCTGTCAATCAAATAATTGCAACAGAACATTCTCCCCAGCAACAACACCCCAGTGGCCATCCAAACTGACCTGCCCAACAAACCAGGGAATGTCTTGTTAACTCTTCCACAACCCATGCTCTCCTTAAGGGGAGAACCTGCTTTCCCAGTCAATAACAACAGGCACCGGGTTCTTCGAGGAAAGTCTGGTTTATTAAGCTGCAGCTGGCGTCAGTGAGATCATTCTCAAAGGCTGAGCCCTGACCCTGATTCCTATTTGGGGCTCACGTTTATAGGGTGTCACAAAAAAATTCCAGACACAGGTACAAGAGCATGTGCAGAGTGAGATTACACTTTTTTTTGCAAACAAGCAGTACATGAGTCCTTTCCTAAGCAGTTCCTCTTTCTGGGAGTCTGTCTCAACAGTTCCTCTTTTTGGGAGACATTACAATAGCAGGCGAAAGCAGAACTTTTCTAGCCTCCCCTCCTGTCCTTAGGAGCAACCCCAAACTGGGAACCTGCTCCTTCTGTGGGAATGTAACCCCCACCCAGGGTAGGCAACTAATTTCTTGGACATGGGAGCTACCCAACCCCAGGAATCAAGCTCAGCTTATTTCCCCCCTCATCCATTTCACCACTGCGTCCAGGCAATGGCCCAGGGATAGTGCAGCCTCTCCTGATTAAGATGTTATGGAGAAATAGAGCTGAACATCTAAAGCTGCACCATCCCACTTTAAACAGTCCTGGCTTACCTCAAGGAACCCTGGGAAATGTCATTTGTTAAGGACATTGAGAACTGTTAGGAGACCCCTATTCCCTTCACAAAGCTGCTATGCTCAGTGTAGTTTAACAATCAGACCCTCTTCACTGGAATTGTAGCTCTATAGTGGTCCCATCTATAGGGGTTCCCTCTTGAGCAGGCATCCCCAAACTTCGGCCCTCCAGATGTTTTGGACTACAATTCCCATCATCCCTGACCACTGGTCCTGTCAGCTAGGGATCATGGGAGTTGTAGGCCAAAACATCTGGAGGGCCGCAGTTTGGGGATGCCTGCTCTTGAGACTCCCATGGACTGCAAGAAGATCAAACTTATCCATTCTTAAGGAAATCAGCCCTGAGTGCTCACTGGAAGGACAGATCCTGAAGCTGAGGCTCTAATACTTTGGCTACCTCATGAGAAGAGAAGACTCCCTGGAAAAGACCCTGATGCTGGGAAAGATGGAGGGCACAAGGTGAAGGGGACAACAGAGGACGAGATGGTCGGACAGTGTTCTCGAAGCTACCAACATGAGTCTGACCAAACTGCGGGAGGCAGTGGAAGACAGGAGTGCCTGGCATGCTCTGGTCCATGGGGGTCATGAAGAGTCGGACACGACTAAACGACTAAACCAGTGTTTCTCAACCAGTGTGCCTCCAGATGTTTTGGGACTACAACTCCCATCATCCCTAGCTAGCAAGACCAGTGGTCAGGAATGATGGGAGTTGTAGTCCCAAAACATCTGGAGGCACACTGGTTGAGAAACACTGGACTAAACAACAGCAACAGCAAGGGGTCCCCTCCACACCCTTGAGAAATATGCAAAAACACACACACACACACACACCTCTCTAAAGTCTGAAGTGGTACAGTTCAGTCTTTTACCATGTTATTGTCTGAAATGTATAGAACAACTATTCAATTTGGCAGAGGTTAGTGTCTGCTGCCACAGGGCACAACGTACCAGTAATTTAACCTGCACAATTCGGTGGCTTTTTAGAGGAACTTTTTGTAGAAGATGCCCAGGCTGTGTTTTATTTCTGGATCACATTACAGTAATTACCAATTAACTTATGCATTTCCTGAACTCTCTTTCTCTGTTTATAAGCAGAAGGTCATCAGCACTTTTATTATTATTATTGCTTTCCTTCATTTGTCAAGGTCAGTAATATATGTAGTTCAGCTTTTTTTAAAAAAAGTTTTAATTTACTTTTAAGAGATGCAATTAAATACGCTGATGTTCATGTCAATGGTAGGGGAAAAAATCCGAATCACAGCTGAGAGTTTAATGATAAGATAGTAATAATAATAATAATAATAATAATAATAATAATAAAGATCTAGGTCAGATGGTAAGTGACAGGGTCCTTGTTGCTAATACTGTATTTGTAACTGAAAATCAGCTAATTGACACCTATATGTTTCTTACTTTTTAAAAGTTTTAAGAAGTTTTAATACCTAAATAAGAATCCTATTAATAAAAAATGCATTAAAACTTTGTTATCCACCCCCCCCCCAATGCTCTGGTATACATCTTGCCTCATTAGTCAAGTAATTCATTTCATAAGGTGAATGTTTTGTAAAAGCGTGGTATTGTGTGTGTGTGTTTTAATATTGCTGTTCACACACAGAGCTCATACATATCTCTCTCTTTTTTTCAGGCATGGCAAAGAAGTCAAGCAGTGGTCTGAAGCAAAAACCCAGAGCACAGGTGAGTGATCCTCAGCTGAAATCAATTTGTATTCCTTACCTCATAGGGATGGGATCCTGATTCCCAAGGTACCCATTCCTGTGAGGCTTTGTGTGGCCCCAAGTCCCCATCTGCACTATATATTTAAAGCATCATTCATTCATTCATTTTTATTATTTATTAAATTTATATACTGCCCTTCATCATAAAATCTCAGGGTGGTTCACAGAATAAAAATACAAGATACCACTTTAAACGTCCACAGCTTCCCTAATAATAATAATAATAATAATAATAATAATAATAATAATAATAACAACCACCCATTTGGCTGGGTTTCCCCAGCCACTCTGGGCAGCTTCCAACAGAACATTAAAATACAATAATCTATTAAACATTAAAAGCTTCCCTAAACAGGGCTGCCTTCAGATGTCCTCTAAAAGTCTGGTAGTTGTTTTTCTCTTTGACATCTGGTGGGAGGGTGTTCCACAGGGCGAGTTCCACTACCGAGAAGGCCCTCTGCCTGGTTCCCTGTAACTTGGCTTCCCACAATGAGGGAACTGTCAGAAGGCCCTCGGCATTGGACCTCAGTGTCTGGGTAGAATGATGGAGGTGGAGACGCTCATTCAGGTATACTGGACCGAGGCCATTTAGGGCTTTCAAGGTCAGCACCAACACTTTGAATTGTACTCGGAAACGTCATGGTAGCCAATGTACGTCTTTCAAGACCGGTGTTACATGGTCTTGGCGGCCGCTCCCAGTCACCAGTCTAGCTGCCGCATTCTGGATTAGTTGTAGTTTCCGGGTCACCTTTAAAGGTAGCCCCACATAAAGCGCATTGCAGTAGTCTGCGGGCAGGTAGGGTCTCAGCCTGCATACCAGGTTGAGCTGGTAGACAACTGCCCTGGATACAGAACTGACCTGCACCTCCATGGACAGCTATGAGTCCAAAATGACTCCCAGGCTGCGCACCTGGTCCTTCAGGGGCACAGTTACCCCATTCAGGGCCAGGGAGTCCTCCACACCTGCCCGCCTCCTGTCCTCCCAAAACAGTACTTCTGTCTTGTCAGGATTCAACCTCAATCAAGGAATCCTGGGAACTGTTGTTTGTTAAGGGGAACCATTTCCATAGTTCCCTGGGAAGAGAGATAGGCTATTTAACCACTCTAAGAGTGGTAACTCTGTGAAGAGAATGGGGATTTCCTAACAACTCTAAGCACCCTTAAAAAAATTACACGGGATTTTTGTCGGAAGCCATGCCTCTTAAAGTGGTATAACACTGCCTTAAATGAATAGTGCAGGTGGTGCAGTTTTTGAGTCTCTAGAGCATCTGCTAGCTTGCTCCTGTTCCTCATCCTCCATTATTTCCCAGCTCTTTCCTTTTCTTCTTCTGGGGTGTGTCCTTCTTTGCTACCACCTTGAATCTGGGTTCAAACTATCATGATCTTCCTCCTGCTCGGACATCTCTTGAGGTGGAGGTCTCCACCACTCCTCCCATTTGCCCAGTCCCTGACAAGATGAGGTCACGAAGCTTGTGCAGGATCTGCGAGTGGGTAGGAAGTGAGAGAAGAGATTTAAGGGGGTTGGACTAGATGACCCTTGGGTCCCTTCCAACTCTAAGATTCTGTGATTCTAAGGAGGGGAGCCCTGTGATTAGGGCCACGAGAGAAGTGAATGGTTTTGGCAGCAGAGTGCTGGATTGGTGTGTGAGTGGTTGGACAACATAACATTTAAGGGGAAAAGACTGTAGTGGTCCAGGTGTGATATTTATGACCAGGGCATGGACAATAGTTTTTGTTGATGGGAAAGCGAGGAAGGGCCCTGTGTGTGTTTTGTATGTAATGTTGTAGCGAAGAAGTGACACAACTTGGCAATGGACCAGATTTGCCGATGCTTTCACTCAGCCACTGAATACACAAAAGGGATTGTGGAAGGCAACTCCGGGAAGGCTTCAGCAAAATGGCCACGTTGTCTTTTCCCAACTGACATGCAGGAGTCGGATGCCAGTGTTTGACACTCTTTGCAGGGCAATGAAAAGAACATTTCCCAGCTTAGCAGTGTCCAGGAGCATTTTAAGAGGAACTGGAGCTGGACAAGTTCACATCTGTGTCAGTGTCAACTTGATAGAAATGGTGCTTTGGGCTGTTAATTGTTGACAATTAGTACAGTGTCCTTACTGTGCGTTTGAGGAACTGGAGTTCCATGGGTGGGCAAAGCTTTCCAAAGCAGTGCAAAGAGCTTCTGGGCACATCAATGTCTTCTTGGGAAAGATATGAATCTGTTTGGAAGGCTAGATCTGTGCCACTGGCCTTAATCCCTCGCCCAACGTGCCTTAAGAACCGATGGTCAGATGGAGCAGAGTCACTGAGTGTGAGACTGGTTTTCTGTCTGACTAGGGCAAATCAAGTCCAGTACACTTATCACCTGACACACTTACGAGAGTTGAATTATTCCCACAGACTTCAGTAGGCCTGGTTGCAAAGCCATGAGGCAAGTGCATTGACATACCTGTCAACTAAGGAGCCTTGCCAAAATAGATCTACTCACAGGAAGAAACACATGATCATTATTCCCAGTCTCGCCACAAAATACCGTCACAAAAAAGAAAAAGGGCCCAGGGATGATTATGTTAGACAGTCACTTACCAAATATATTTAACTGGGATTGTGTGTGTGTGTGTGTGTGTGTGTGTGTGTGTGTGTGTGTGTGTAAACAACTATTTCCTTAACAACAGAAACAGGGATTTGCTTGCTTTTCCAAAAAAAGAAAAGAAAAAAGGGTTTGACCTCAGTTGTTGGCCCAAGGTCACCCAATGACCTTCATGGCCGAGTAGGGATTGCAAACCTTGGTTCCCCATGTCCTGGTCTGATACTCTGACCACTATACCTAACACTGGTTATAGCTAGGATGGTCACTTATGCATCACTCAGAAAAGAAGGGATAATAGCAAACACAGATTTCCATAAAATTTGCATCTACTAATTTATATGCATAGATACGGATAGGGAAATAATTGCTATGAAGAGAAGTACATCTCACCAGAGTAAGGTAAATGCTTACAGAAGACCTTTCTTTATCCTCAGGCTTTTGTTAACCCAGTTGCTCCTAGTTTTGCCAGTAGCTGATACTGTATATATGGAAGGAATTTTATATACAATGTCCCAGGATGGGGTTTTTTTTTTTAAAAAAAAATTATGCTTGTAATGTGTTTGTTATATATTTTGTTTACAGCTTGGATATTTTTTGGGGGGCAAGAGGTTTGCAAATTATTTTAGAAGCAAATTAGTCTCAAGGCTCCTGTTCTCCTTGCTTCAGTTTATTGATCTTTGAAGAGGCCTTCAACTGGGCAGAAAAATATTCCTGTCACCAGCCCACCTCACCAGCTCAGCCTCTTACAGTTTAGTCATTCTTCTTCTTTTTTTTTTTAAAGAAAGATTTGTTGTTTAGTCGTTTAATCGTGCCCGACTCTTCATGACTCCATGGATCAGAGCACGCCAGGCACTCCTGTCTTCCACTGCAGATACATGGGACTTTTTATAGTTTTATTTATAAATCGGGTCCTCCCTAACAAGAGGGCACATGTTGCAGTGGGACCCCCCCCCCCTGCTTGCCATCTGTCCCAGGTGTTCACCCGAGGTTGACCTATGGTTGGTGCCCAGGGTCAGAGCTACCTGCAAGGGTGCAGGGAGCTAGCTGAACCAGAGCCTATGCAACCACTCACTTGATTGTAATCAATAAAGTTGTGGCCTAAATTCTGCCAAAAACCAAACCTAAAATTTGAGTCTTGTCTAAATTTATTTCGGGGACTGGTTAAAAGGTCTCCACACACAATGCCTCGTTTCCAAAGATATACCCCCCTTTGTTTTGTTTTGTTCTCTGTCTGTTTAAGGAAGGTGGTTGCTCTTTTGTCTTCTTCCTCCAAACAGTCTAGCTTCATATTTAACAATACGCCTTTTCAGACAAAGCAGATGCTTATACGGCGTCTCCAGTGTAGCCTGTTTTTAAGGAGCAACATACAACATGTTGCCCTTTGATGTAAATTTGCAAGGAAGATAGATTACACTATCAAGATGTTTCCCTGCACATAACAATCTGGCAAAAGGATGAAGTTTGTGGTTGGGAATGAATTGCCCAGGCCACAAGCAAACTTAGCTTCCCTCTAATCAGTTATTAGGGTGATCATATCACGTCTTCAGAACGCAATGGTAATGATTAGCTAACGCTTCAAATATACCCTCTTGACCTGAAGCAGAATCACACACACACACACACACACACACACACACACACACACACAGAGAGAGAGAGAGAGAGAGAGAGAGAGAGAGGAGGTAAAATAAAACAATGACAGTTGAGGCAGGGCCTATACGCCGAACCATGAACTGATGTTTGCAGTAAATTATTAAAAATAACCGCCTTATGCAAAGCTTGACGTCCTTTAACCCTCTTCCACTTTGCAAAGGGGACTTGGCAAGATGACAGCCTCAAAAACACACACACACACACACACACACACAGAGAGAGAGAGAGAGAGAGAGAGAGAGAGAGAGAGAGAGAGAGAGAAACCCTAATATTGGCTTCTGCACAGAAAGAGCAAAGGGAAGCAGGGAGGTAAATGGGCTCACTGTTGCGAGGGGATGGAGAGCGATTAGTGATGTACTTACTGCTAACCTTCCACTCCCTCCGTCTTCCAAACAAATAAATTATTGAAACCCATGACTATTTTTTCCTCTCCCCACCCCTCCCTCATTTTCAGGGTTTTCGCTCACATTCTTCCTCTATCCACATCAAAGCGGAGATCGGTGTCAGAGAAGCGGCCCACATTTCGAGCAGAGTCTCCTGGAGACTCCTGATTAATTGGTTTTTTTGCATCTTGGAAGTGCTTCCAAAGATGTTGTAAAAGGAATGTTTGTTTTCTACCGTTGCCAAAACTTGTTTAGAAGTGCTCTGGAGGATGGCGGGGACCTGCTCCTCGCGTTGGCTGGGAAAGAGAAGGGTAAATCAGCTCAGGTGTTACGTGCCAGATTGTATTTTTCGCCCTGCCTTTCCTCCACTCCCCCCCCCCAACTTATGAAGTTTTAGTATTATTATTATTTCCCTGCAGATAGGAACAGGCGATAGGAAATCCACCTTGATATGGTGTGTGTGCGCGTGTGTGTCTGTGGCGGGCAGGCGTTACACCAATCCATCAGTCTGTGTTTTTTTTTAAAGGTAAGTTAAGATGGGCAACTGCAGAAATAACACACCCTGGCTTGTTTGGGGGGGGGGTTCTTGCTTTATTGTTTAAGGAGAGAGAAGGTCTACAGAAGCTGTAAATCCTGGCTAAAACTGATCCTTTCGAAAGTTGTCAGGACCTATTTTGCTTTATTATATTTGCAGAAATGTGGTAATATGACGGAAAGTGGAGGAAAGGGGGGGGGGAGAAGGATGGGAGAAGGGCTTATTTCGTTATGGCAAACAGCGCCTGCAAAAGCATGCCCCATACTGCTATTTGCCTCTCTGTCTCTGTCTATATCAACTCCACATGCTGCTCTGGTGGCCTGCTTTGTACTTAATATAACTTGTCAAAACACATCTATCAGATATATGAAAAGAGAATCCTGGGTGGCCAGGCTAGCCCATGCCTGGCGTGGATTTGGATTGCTTCTTCTTCTTCTTCGTTGTCGTCTTCTTCTTTTTTAAAAAAAACAACAACAAACCAAGACCACAGAATTCTCTCCTCCGCTAGAGTCAAGGCGAAATGCAGTATTTGCTGTTGTGCAACCAGGTTTTTAAATAATTAGACACATGCACACTGTTTTGTTAGCAAGCCATTACTGTTTATTTAAATCCTGCACACTGCACTTTTATGTGGCGTCACAGTTATTTTTAAGAGCTGTCAGGGTTTTGTTTTTGTTTTTTTAAAAAAATGGCGTTACTGATTCTTCTCTCTCTCTCTCTCTCTCTCTCTCTTGAAAAACTGACTCGATTTTTAAAAACCTCGGTGTTTTTTGCTTGCTTTACTTTTCACAATGCCGTGACTCCCCCCCCCCCTCTCCCTTAGAAAGCTGGTCATTTAGGACCAGTGAAGTACAGTGGTACCTCAGGTTACAGACGCTTCAGGTTACAGACTCCGCTAACCCAGAAATAGTACCTCGGGTTAAGAACTTTGCTTCAGGATGAGAACAGAAATCGTGCTCCGGCGGTGCAGCAGCAGCAGGAGGCCCCATTAGCTAAAGTGGTACCTCAGTTTAAGAACAGTTTCAGGTTAAGAACGGACCTCCAGAATGAATTAAGTTCTTAACCCGAGGTACCACTGTACTGTGGTAAACTGGGTGCACATCAGTGCTGGCAAACCGGGTCGTGTAGCCATTTCACACATGAGTTGCATACCTAAAGTCGTGACATTGATCCTTGGCATATCTTCTGAAGCAGTGGTTTTTCAGATTGTTTCACAGGGAACCCTGGGATTTCTCTGGCGCTTATCAGGGGTTCTCCAGTTACAAGATTGGTCACCACGGACGAACCTCCTTGAAAAAAAGCTTTTGCTCAACCACTGATCTTTTCCTACCATGCACAGCTGCAGGGAAGTGTTGAGAATGCTTAGGCCACACACTTTCTTAAATCCGTGCTGTGCTGAGGCCTGGTGGGTTGAGGCCCTCTGAGAACAGTGTTTAAAACCTCTAGAGCAGGCATCCCCAAACTGTGGCCCTCCAGATGTTTTGGCCTACAACTCCCATGATCCCTAGCTAACAGGACCAATAGTCAGGGATGATGGGAATTGTAGGCCAAAACATCTGGAGGGCCAAAGTTTGGGGATGCCTGCTCTAGAACAATCCCCAGAATCTGCTGCAGAACTTAAAAGAGTTTCACAGCAGATGGGTTGATGTGGAAAGGGCTCCCCAAAGCTAGCTATTTTGAAAAGGTGAAGAAGGAAAGTCAGAAAATGAAAATCTGGCAGAATCTGGATATGGTTTGTTGCAGTCTCTTCGCATGTCACCAAGCATATAGATAAAGATGATCAAGTTGACCTACAAAAAGCTTTCGATAAAGTACCTCATGAAAGACTCCTGAATAAGCTTGGCATGGAATAGAGAGGGCAGGTTCTCTTATGGATCAGTTACTGGTTAAGGAATAGCAAGCAGGGACTAGGAATAAATGGATAATTGTCCCAGTGGAATGTTCTAGAAAGTGTCCTCCCTCGAAGATCACTATTGGGACTTGTGCTTTCAAACTTATTCATAAATCATCTAGATTAGGTATGCGCAGCGAAGTAGTGTTGCTGAGGGGATAGAATTATTTTAGGTTGTTTAAAAAGAAGGAGGAAAGGATTGTGTGAGGAGCTCCAAAACGATCTCTCTGAAGTGGGTGGATGAGCAGTACATTGGCAAATGCAATTGAATGTAAGCTAGTGTACACTTTGGGGCAAATGAGTCTGAATTTCACATATATACTAATAGGATCTGACCTGAGGAGGACTGACTTGGAATGAGATCTTGGGATCATATTGGGTAGCTTGATAAAGAGGTCGACCCAGCATGTGTGGCAGCTTTGAAAAAGGGTGGATTCCATGTTAGGGTTTATTAGGAAAGGGACTAAAAATAAAACTAACGATATCATAATGCCATTATGAAAATCTTTGGCGCAAACACATTTGGAACACAGTTCAGGTTGCCTCACCTCAAAAAAAGATATTGTAGAGCCAGAAAAGGATGAGAAAAGGGCAACCAAAAATGATCAAAAAATGATGGAGCTACTCCTTCATGAGGAAAGATTATAACATTTGGGGCTGTTAGCTTAGAGCAGGGATTCCCAAACTTGGGCCTCTAGCTGTTTTTGGACTACAGTTCCCATCATCCTTGACCACTGGTCCTGCTAGCTAGGGATGATGGGAGTTGTAGTGCAACAACAACTTGGCGGCCCAAGTTTGGGAAACCCTGGTTTAGAGAAAAGGAAAGTAAGATGAGGCATGACAGAGCTGCATACAATGATGCGTGGTGCGGAGAAAGTGGATAGAGAAAGGCTTTGTCATCATGATACTCACCTGCGCATTAAGAGATGTTTCCAGCCAAGCTTCTTTATCTTTTAATTACATTTGGCCCAGGTAGCCAGAGGACTCCCTTCGAATAGAGGACTGCTTACTGTAAAGTAGGACACATGGCCACCGTACTTAGAGAGGCAGAGTAAAACCAAACCCACTGAAAAGGAGACGATGTAAGCAAGCAGCAGGTTTTCAATGTGTGCTTTGAGAGAGAGAGAGAGATAGAGAGAATTTAAATAATAAAAATAAATAAAGAGCACGGCACAGATTTATAGGAACTTAATAAT
Organism: Zootoca vivipara; assembly: GCF_963506605.1. Lineage (NCBI taxonomy): Eukaryota > Metazoa > Chordata > Lepidosauria > Squamata > Lacertidae > Zootoca > Zootoca vivipara. The sequence goes on from NC_083276.1 coordinate 17,702,741, forward strand.
TAACAAAAGCAGGCTAAAAAGAAGGTGCATGCAGATCTTCTTATTGTTTGTCTGGCAGATTTGCTGGAAGGAATAGCTACCAGAAGTTGCAAATTCTACAGTTCCAGGTTTTAGGTCACTAAGTAGCAGTATTGTTATGCAGGAATACAAATTCTACAACTTGAAGCCAAAAAAGAGGGGGTGGGGGAGGAGAGAAGATGAGCCCAAAATGCCAGCCTCTCAAGTACAAGCACTAATTTCCCAGAATCCTCCTGTCTGGTCTCATCATAGTCTTTTTTAAAAAAGCAGCGAAGGTTTGGGAGGGGAGGTGGTTGACCTCATAAATCCTCTGGTTTCCTGGGCCAATGGTGACCTCATTCCCATGCTCAAGTAGTTAGTAAAATTAATTTCCTCAGGAGCTAAAATTCAATTAATATGTTGATGTCAGGTAAATAGGATTCTCCCAGTTAATTTCCGACACAAGATTCAAAGTCTTGACATAGCCAGACTTGGTTAACACTTCAGAGGAACAGATGAACCATCGAGATAAGTGGAGGGTCCACTGCCAGAAGTTCGTTTACATTTGACAAGCATCTCTCAATATCCCCCAAACATTAATAACCCAGACAAAAGGAAGGGTGGTAATTAATTTGAATCCACATTCCCCAAGGTCTTCCACTGAATAGAACGAGTAGATATTGATAATGCAACTGAGATATATATAATGTCAGTAAGTGCTGCAGCCTGTAGTGCTATGGGATAATCAACAGGAATGGTCTTTGTCTCTTAACCAAAAGCACTGAACAAGCACGGTTTATTGTAAACACAATTATTCAGTAATTGGATAAGCCCAAAATATCTTGGATGCAGTCTTGATCCAAGAGCTGGCAGCTTATTGATTATATCATTATTTGGCAATGCTGCCCGCAGACGGCAAGAATCACGAGAACTATACTCAGAACAGACTGCTGGACCCACATTTATAGAACAGGCTCCAAATGCCTGATCCAGCTTCATTGTTGGAAAACTGGCCCATTGCCTGCTTAGGCTCTTGGACACGAAATGCTCTAAAGATCTAAACATGGAGCATCAATACTATTACAAGACTGATAATTATGAAGCATAGCTCTGTTGAAGAACACAATCACGGATTCTAATGAAAGCCGCATTCCACCAAGTCAGACCATTGTTTGCTATGTATAATCTATGCTGACTGGCAGCAGCACCTCCCAGATTTTGCATGGGGCCAGGGATTGAATCTGAGACATTTTGAATGCAAAATATGTACACTACTGCTGAGCTACAGCCCTTCTTCAGCGGATGAGCTCCTAGTTGGGGCAAAAATGGGCATTGCATGGGGAAGGGCTATGGCTCAGTGGCAAGAGTGCACATTTTGTGTGCTGAAGTTTCCAGGTTCAATCTATGGGGTTTCTAGGTATGGCTAGGGAAAATTCCTGTCTGTAGTCCTGGAGAAGTGCTACCAGTGGGAATGTGCGGTGTGCATGGAACTATTATAGCCGGCGAGGCTGTTAATGGGAAGCTTTTACTTGATTACCTTTTGAGCAAATGGAATCTACAATGCAGCTGAGCAGATTTTAAGGCACACCAGTCCAAGATAGGCTGGTGATCCCTATTTGCAGGGATCCAAGTGTTGGAGGATTTGACTTTTTGTGTTCTCAAATGTCTGTTACCTTCTGGTGGTAGAAAATGCTATTTAGAGCACTCCCTCCTATTGAGGAATGAGAGCAAAATGGGGCTTTCTTCTTCAAGGGACAAACCAGTGTGTGGCTAGGATAGTTGCTTAGCTTGCAGCAAAGGCCTCCAGACGCAATTATATGCTTGTGGTTTCCATCTCTGTAAATTGTCATGAAGACTTGAAGACATGAGAGTATGGCTGAGTCCCAGCAAAATCTATTAATGCCACCTGTCAATTTTTATTGTTATTTGTTTTAGCAATGTTTGCTAAGTAAGAAGAAGACTTAATTATCTTGTGTGTTGCATGACTACTCTTAATGTAACAGGGAGGTATTGGAGAAGGCAAAGGGGTCTTGGCCTGGGGTCTCCAGGTGCCACCACTCAGTGATCTTGTTACTCAGCAAAGCAGGCAGAAAAAGCTGTATGGTCAAGGGCAGGCATCCCCAAACTTCGGCCCTCCAGATGTTTTGGACTACAATTCCCATCATCCCTGACCACTGGTCCTCTTAGCTAGGGATGATGGGAGTTGTAGGCCAAAACATCTGGAGGGCCGCAGTTAGGGATGCCTGGTCAAGGGCCTCCTCTGGGCTTCAAAAAGCCTGAATACTGTCAGCTGATCCTACAGGCCAATCCTGACCCACCAGTTTTATAAAGGTCTGATATCCAAGTTCACAACTCCATGTGCATCTCTTCTCATTGCGGGAAACTGTTGAGCAGATTTGTCTTGCTTAGCCCAGCCCTGTCTCCCTAACTGCTTGTAACCTTATTGCAAGCCTAGGCTAAACCACATCATCCACTCTGGTCCTTTAGTTGACTAATCCAGATTTGTCTGCACCAGCAATGAACTTCCTGCTGGCCCTGTAGGCTGCGTCTGAGTTTAGCTAAGTAGGCAGCAGACATTCAATTGGTTGTGACTGAGATGGCCTCACAGAGTGGAAGAAGACAGACGGTGTGAAATGCCTCCTTTATCTCTACTTTGACAGTCACTTGAACTTGGTTCTGTGAACAGGTCAGGCATGGGAAAGATCATGATGCCATAAAATGGTTGAGGAACCCGCAGCCCTCCAGATGTTGCCAGACTGCAGCTCTCATCATCCATGACCACTGACTGGCCATAGTAACTGAAGTTGATGCACTGTTCCTGGATGATTGGTTAGCATTGGCTACTGAGGTTGTCCCTAGGTGAAGGGGGGCTTGGGAAATAAAAAATATGCCAGGTGAGAAGCAAAGTACAATGGGAATTGTAATCCAAAATGTCTGGAGGACACCAGGTTGGGAAGACTGCATTATACACTACACAGCAGCTCATAAGGTATTGCGTATTAACTGTGTGCATTGCAAAATTCCATGCTGTGTCCTCACAATGATTACTAGAAGATCATTCCAACATGTCTTGGATAAGGCCTCAGAAGATTTTAGCCTTCAAGATGACCTTTTTTTTTTTTTTTTTTTTTTACTAATACTGTATCTTTGCAATTGGATTTTGGTCCTCTTGATTTTTTTAAAATAGAAAGGTGGATTGTGAGAATTAATTCAGACCTGAAAAGCAATGTAAGAAAATGCACTGTTACTTTGAATTTCCATAAATTGAGTATAGCCCGATTTTCTTCTGCCTGTAGCTTTTAGAGTAAAATGCCAACTGTGGGTAGCATCTCTCTCTCTCTCTCTCTCTCTCTCTCTGCATGTTGTTTTGGACATTTTGCACAAAGCAACCAGGGGAAATAAGACTTAGCATGTTACAGCACTGTCCTTCTCCATCCCTCAGGGACTGTCCTTATTTTATTGTGGACTTGTGTGACTGCCTCTTCACTCAGCTGATTTAATTTAATTAACCTCTGTGAAGCAGAGACTTAAAAGTTTGCTGAACTAAATCTCACAAGATTGCTGGTTGACAAAATATAAGGCACCGAATCAAAAGCAAGTGTCTTGATGTACCGTGATGGACCATTGTAAAAGACGTGACAGAGATCCAAACATTTTAGGCATTAAAAAGAAACTATAAAGGTTTAGCTTAATGGTGAGATGTATTAGGAGAGCCCACAATAAAGAATTAAGGCTTGTCTTTAGGGCTGCCATGAGATTTTCTAATAATGGGATTCTGTAATTTTAAGAATGCAATTTGATCTGCGAAAATAATAATTTAGAAAATCTGCACTCGCCTTTCAATGTTTAATCCAAGCTAGCTTGAATTCCCTCTCTCTCAAAAAAGAAATATTTACATGAGATCACATTTATGAAGTTATTTTAGCTCTGGCAGATGTTACAATTGTCAGCACTGTTCCCAACTTTAAATCTTTTTTCTTTTAAAGCTTTTGATAACATAACCAAAAGAACAATGCTTCGTGAGGTGGGAGTAGAAAAGGGTTGTTAGGAGAGGCATCCTCACCCTCACACCCTTTTGCTTCTGTTTTAATTGATCCAAGAAGTTCCGTATTAGCTTATAATGCAGTCAGCAGAATGGAAACTTACCATGGATGTTGGGACAACTTCCTCTACTTCCATTGGGTATGTTATTTCACTAGATGCCATTCTTGTGTGTGTGTGTGTGTGTGTGTGTGTGTGTGTGTGTGTGGTGGGGGTGCTTTAAAGTTTTAACCACATTAACAGGACCATTCCCCTTTTATACAAACACTTAGTATTTCTTAGGAAGCTACCTTATGCAGAGCCAGGCCAGGGGTAACTAACGTGGTACCTTCTGGAAGTTTATTATTATTATTATTATTATTATTATTATTATTACCCCACCCATCTCTGGGTGGCTTCCAACAGGATATTAAAAACACAATAAAACATCAAACATTTAAAACTTCCCTAAACGGGGCTGCCTTCAGATGTCTTCTAAAAGTCAGATAGTTGTTTATTTCCTTGACATCTGATGGGAGGGCGTTCCATAGGGAGGGTGCCACTACTGAGAAGGCCCTCTGCCTGGTTCCCTATAATTTCGCTTCTCACAATGAGGGAACCGCCAGAAAACCCTCGGAGCTGGACCTCGGTGTCTGGGCTGAATGATGGGGGTGGAGACTCCAGCTCCCAGCATTCTGTACAATGTCCATGTTTGCTGAGGCGGACAGGAGCTGAAGTCCAATAGCTTCTGGAGGGCCCCAAGTTCACCACCTCTTACTTGGAGCATAAGTTCACCTTACTCAGTATAGTCTGCAGCAGCCTTTCTCAACCTTGGGTCCCCAGATGTTGTTGGACTCCAACTCCCATCATCCCACTGGCCCTGCCAGCTAGGGATGGGAGTTGTAGTCCAACAACTTCTGGGGACTCAAGGTTGAGAAAGGCTGGTCTATACCAACTGCTAGGGTTTCAGACGATGATCTTTCTCTGTTCCATGGGTGTGCCCAATCCCTAACTCAATACTGTCCACACTGACAGGCATTCTGAGGTTTTAGGCAGGGTCTCTCTCAGTCCTGCCTGGGGATGCCAGGGAGATCCTGGGACCTTCTGCCTCCACTGTGCTATGGTTCTTGGGATTATATAGAAGAATGTTCAAAACCACACACACACCATATTTGAGGGCTTAACTACATGTTTCAGGAGTCTGCAGCTGACCTGCATCCCACCCCCTCCCCAACATGATGTACTGACATTGAATCCAATCCTTTCTTGCTCCTTCCAGCAGCAGCAAATGAACTGGAGTAGGGGCAAAAGGCTGGGAGGTGGCCACATCATGACATGTATTGTTTCTACTAGCCATTGCTGGGGAGAAAGTGGACGGAGATTGGTGGCAGTCACGTGACCCCAGAACATGTAGCTGTGTTCTCAGTGGCTCCTATTACAATCTGGTAAACTGGGGGATTGTGTGTGTATTGTGTGGTGGTGATTCTGAGCCTGCCAGCCGCTGCGGTTCAGAGGTGGGGAAGGGTGCTGTTGTGGGTTTTTCCATGGGCATCTATGAGAACAGGATGCTGAACCCAACGTGCCTTCGGTTTAATCCAGCAGGGCTCTCCTTGTGCTCTTAGTTTGTCTAGAAGAGTATCTTCCCTTGGAGCCTTCTCCATTCTGTCTTCAGCCCAATTCCTCCACTCATTTTTGACACAGGAAAGCCACCACCATGTGATATTTTGCCACCCTTTCTTCCTCCCCACCCTCCTTCCCTTGAATATGCTCCAACCACCTGGTAACATTCTGTAATTGGCCAAGACCTAGAAAATCTTCAGGATGTGACAGATCTGAGATTTCTCTCCATGGTGGCCAGGTCTGAATTTCTTCTGAAATGATCTTCGCTAACAAGATACAAGTAACAGGATGGTGGGTTTTGCCATGTTTTAATTAATTAATTCATTAATTTTAAATGAGTTTATTGTTGAACAGGGTGTTAGCTCTGTTTGGGGAAGCTCACATGTTGTTCTGTACATAAAGAGTCTCTTTAAGAGAACGAGAGGCCCTGAAAATAGTTGCGTAGATACCATATTCTTGAATTTATTCACTCAGCACTAAACCGTCTATCATGTACATCTGTGTGTTTTTTTTAAAAAAAACTTTTTGTTAGTTACCGATAAAACGCCAATAACCTCTCTTTGCTTGTATTGCCTAGACATATTCCAAAGACAGCACCAATAAAAGATGATCAATCAGTACATAAATTGTACAGGAAGCAACAGCACCGCCTCCATTGCTCTTTCTTCCTCTTGGTGTGAAACTGGTTTTTGGCATCCTTGACTCGATGGTCCATTTGTCTACATTGCTATTTTGGTTTTCAATCCATCTGCTTGCCTTTCTATCCTTCTGTCTATCTAATTGCTTGTTATCTGCCCATAACTTTATCTGTGGACTTCAGTTGATTTCCAACACTTTTCTTTCTCTATATCCGATATGGGAGAAGCTAGATATGGGCACAAAAGTCTGTCCAGACCTTGCTTTTGGCCACACACCTACTTCACGTGTTACAAAGAAATGACAAAAGAGAATCAGCAAATGACTTCTGAATATCCACCCCCCCTTACTTCTGCACTAGAAAGGGAAGTGAAACTCTGGCATTTCTTCTGTAGTGAGATCTTGGAGTTCTGGAAAACTATATGGGCTCAAGAAAGCCATCAAAGGGGGAAATCTGTGGGTCAAAAGTAAAGATGGAGAAAGAGGGAAAGAAAGACTCATGTTTTTGTGATCTGTATTTTTACTACCTCTTTTTTTAATGAATGGTCAACAGTATAGCAATCAGAAGTTATTGGAGAGGAGAAGACTGGAGACTATATTTGCTCTATTTGCAAATACAGAAGTAAAACATAAGTGGAGGCAAACAGCAGGCACTCTTAGAATGCAACAAATCTACACACATCTCTTAGCAGATCTCCCAAAGGAAGCCTTGATTTCTCAATGTACTGTGGCAGGTGGAAGGCCAAACCCTCATTTCAAAATCTGGGACTTGGCAAGGAAACAAAGACAACAGTGCTGGTTCATTTCTCCAGAAAATAATTCAGCTTTGCAAGGAATTTATATGCTGGGAAAGAGTATCCCTTCCCCCATTTACAATAAACACTGTCTAATCAAATTGGTTTGTGTAGGCTTTCAGATGCTCTTCCCATGTTGCAAAATGAGAGAGGCCTTCAACTTGTCAGTTCCTTTAGCCTCCCATTCATTCCAGGGACACCTCTCTTTTTCTGCCCCACCCTCTTCATTTGTTCCAAAGCTTCTCTCTCTCTCTCCCCCCCCCCAAAACACACACTTGCCCTCTTATCCTCTGAGAGGTGGGTTGGTAACCTCTCCCCCTAAGGCTTGATGGTTTAAACTCAGGAGAGAACCACCACCCAATATCAAGATACAAGCTTCTAGCAATTAGTTGCTGTTGAGAAAACGGTGACCTATAAATGTGGGCTATTCCAACTGTGGGCCAGTCCCTGGGAAGTTATTATTTTCTCTTTGCTTTAGCAGTGGCCCATTTCTGGGTGGAATCTGCACACATATAAAAAATGCTGTGAAAATGCTCTAAAAAACAGTTTGAAAAATATATTGGATTTGCCATGCTCACTGTCCCCATCTAGTGTCACATTTTATATTGCACTTTACAACACACTTAAAACGTTCTATTTGCAGCTGTATAACTGAGTCCCTGGTCTTTTATGTGGCTTTCTTCTGGTTTCTCTGCCAGTCAGCTTGCCTGTGCCTTCCCAGTCTATTAGTTTTCAATTTTGCTTGTTCATCCTTGTTCCAGGCCTTGTTCAGATAGGCTTCTCATCTCAGATCCCCCAGCATACTTTTTTTGTATTTCACTCTGCCTTTAGGTTGACTCTCTCCCCCCCCCCAATCCTCCATCCATCTATATACCAGATGCCAGGACTGATACTAACAGTGTGCCACAACCTTTCAGTGACAGAAGGTGTTTCAGGTCCCTGGAAACGATCACTGAAGTAGCCCTCATCACATCTTGCACCAATAAAATCCATAAGTTAGCATGTGCACCACATGGAGAAATGCTTTTGTTTGACTTGAACCTACTGCTAGTTACTGATGTCGTTAAGATCTCGAATTAGCAGAAAGTTTCAAAACACTTTCTGAGCTGCCAATAAAAGACTCATTTTGCCTATTGCTTAAATGCAGCCCCTTCTGCTCCGAGGTCTGGAGAGCAACACTGCAAAGCACCATGGGCACAAAATAAGGGCTGCACTCCTAACTGCTGGGGAATCAATCCCATTGAACTCAGTGGGGCTTACTTCTGAGTAGACATGCTTAGATTGTGCCGCACATTGGGTGTCCCCATGAAACAACATGCTAAAATGTTATGTAGGCAGAAGCGTAATTGCCCAAGCTGGATTTCAGCCAATAAACAGGCAACCATCTTGCTCAAGGTGCCAGCAGCGAATGGAGACGTAACAACAGTCCTTATCTGCCCTCATTTTCCTGCACTTCTGCAAATGGGAAGCTTGATGTCTCGAGATCATTGCTTTCCTACTTATCCTTATTAGAGGCTGCTCTTCCTGAACCTTTGTCAGGTATGGAACCTTTCTTTGCAATTCTCCTCCTGCATCTCGCAAATCCTGGGATTTCCCTCCCTTCATCCTCAAGCCGCTCCTAAGAAAATAAAACAAAGCTCCCTTTTATGATATTAAGTTGCAGGTGAATGGATTTCAGCGGAACTCACAGCAATCCAGTTAAGCTGAAGTCCTTTGATTAAGACAGATCCAGCCTCACTGGGTCTAAGGTCGCTCCTATTGTTGTCACTGATTGACGAGAGGGGAAAGCGTTTATTCTTGCAGGAAGCATCTCCTGAGTATATATACTTAATGCCCATGGAAATATATTCTGGGGAGGTTTTTGTTGTTATAGCACAATCATCCCTGCATAAACTCGTCTGTATATTTACCTATCTAGCCACAGAAACATGCATACAAGAGCGCCAGCTTGACCCAGCGGCCGTGGGTGCCATGCAGTGCGCATGGTCCTGGCACCAAAATTTGTGGGTGCCCAGCCCCTTCATTGGGAATTTTGTGGTTGCTTGGGCACCCAGGCTTGGCACCTATGAATGCATACATGCATTGTCATCACTATATTAGGTTCGTTGAAGAATTTTGTAAGCAAAAAGGTGGATGGCCCTGTGTCTAGGGAGCCTAACTCTGGAAGAAAAAGGCAAGCTGGCCAGTGCCTCATTGTTTCTGGGCAAGGATTCCAGCAAAGGTATCTTAAAGGTACACAAAACTTTGGGGAAACCTACTGGAGTAGTCTAGAATCTCAACTCAGCTACCAGATACCCAGAGAGGACCCTTGGATGGACAACATGATGCTGTAAAGGGCCCTGTCTATCCTTTTCTTCTCATCACTGTGGTCCAGTTGAATAATCTCCAGTTCACAGGCTCAAAACCTGAGGCTGCTGCTATGGGTGCAGGTGGGGATGTTGCAGTACTCACCTGCACTCCATAGAGTTTGATTGATATATCTGTTGACATGGCTGGACATTTCTTGCACCAGAGTTGAGATGTGAACTGGGGTGCCCATCTTTCTGTCTTCAAGAGGACTGAATCCAAGTTAACCAATTAGCTTCCATGTGACCTGGACTCTGCTACTCTTTAAATCCAAGTACTGCAGATTAATTTATTGTGAGAAGCATTTAAAAAACTAAGATACATGTATACACTAGGATTTCACAACTTCTGTGTTTCTTTCTTTTTTTTTAAAGAAATTTTTATTAATTTTTCAAACAAGAAATACACAAACAAGACATATAATATAACACTGTCCCTTCATTTTCCCTCCACCCACCGGTCCACTTCTGCCACCAGTAGGGCCCGTGTGCTTTAGGAAACAAAGGGGTCCAATTGTGAGTTGAGTTCTGCTTCCCCCCTCCCTCCTCCCTCCATATCCCCCCCCCCTGCCACTGAGAGAACAGGGAGGAAGGAGTTATGGGGATCTGCATCCCCCAACTCTTTCATAATCATATTAATAAACCTAGGAAAAAAAAAGAGAAAAAAAGAAAGGAAAGAAGGAAAAAAAAACAAAAAGAAAATTGGGAAGAGTTCAAACTTCCCAGTTCTTATTATTTTGACATCTTAATTGCGACTCCCTCGGTTGTCTTCCTCATGGTTTTCCTTACAAATTCTGATTACTTGTGGCGAATTTTCCAACTCAGCTTCAAATCTTAATCTTATAATATTAACTCAATCCTCCTCCTTTTTCATGCTGCCCTCCCACAGGTCCCCTCCTGCCACAAGAGGTGCCTGCAGGGTACAGCACTTCCAAGGTTCCATTTCCTCCTCACCCCTCTGGGCACCCCCTGCCACTGAGTGCCTCAGAGTAAGGAGAGGGGGGCAGGCAGCTTTCTGCCTAAACACCTCACTTAACCTGCAATAATTTACAGTAACTTAAAAATTCTTTCCAAGCCATTCTTATACTCCCTTAAGGAAACATAACACTTTTTTCCCTTTCTTTTTTACATTCCATCTCCTCTCCCTAAGTCTTTTTCCCCCAATTGGTTCAGCATTTCCATTGTCATGCCAAGATTTCGAAGACCGTCTTTCAGAAACCAAAACAATACCTTTTAACTAAAGTTTTTACCCCACACCCATTCTTTCCCGAGTCCATCTCCAGGCCTTTGCCCCCCCCCTGCCCCTGTCCTTCCCATCCCTCAAACACCCCACTCCACATTTTAACCCCTCCAGGATCTTCAAAACCATTAAACTTTAAGTCCCTTAGTCTCTCATCTTCTTGTTCTGGTTGTTTTTCTTCCTTTTGGAAGTCATATTTTGCTTCATCCCAAACAAATTTGTCACAGTCCAAGTCGTCTTCCAATTGTTTCTCCTCACACACAGTCTCAGAATCAGCAGTCTCCAAATTTAAATTTAAATTATCCTCTAAGTCCTGGACTTGGACTTCAATCTCAACTGGTGGTAAGTTGGGATGTTGCCATTCCTTGTAGAAATCTTCCCATGACAGCAAGTAGTTCAGTACAGTCTCCTGGAAGGCTCGAGACAGCTTTGTTTTCATACCTCTCGTAACCGCAGATAAACAGGGGGTAGGGAACAATGGGTACTGGAAAATTCCTCTCTCAGACGATCGACTCCATTTTGGCTGTTCTTTTTCTTGATTCTTAACTCAGTCCCAAATCCATTCTTACTTCCAATTTAAATAGTTCTTTCACCTTTACAAACAATTTTTCCTGTTCACAGCAATGCAATCAATCCACCCGGTCTTTTAACAGTTTGACAGCTTTTGACAGCTGTCAAAACACTCTTCCCCTTAATGCCGCTGTACCTCAAGGGGTGCCGGACTCGGGGGCTGAGATGGTTCCAAGAAGTCTTTTTTCCCTCTCGGGACCACAGTTTCAAATTCTTTCGTTATTCAGCTTTGGATTTTTTTTCAAACGCCTCCCAGTTTCCCATTAGGAAGAGACCGGCTTCCGTTTCTTTAAGTCTCTCCTATTTTCCAATCAGCAAATTTAGGATCCCGATCAAAGTTCCACTTACTTCTTTAGGAATCTTTAGTATCAAATCGGAAGAATCCGCCGCTTGCCGGGTCAGGACTCGGAGCTTCGCTTCCCGGAGGTAAGATGTGGCCCAAAATGGCTCCCGCGGTTCAACCCCACCGGCTCACGATCGCTCTATTGAGCTCTCGGGCGGCGGGGGATCCGCCAAACGGAGCAGCCGCTGGACGCCTGAGTCATCGAAACTCTCGATCCGATGCTTTTACGGGGAGTCCGCTCACTCTGCGGACTTCCCCCCCCTCCGAGAAGCCAGGGACCTCAGCACGCGAAGTCCCTGCGTCCTTCTCACCGCCGCGACGAACCGGAAGTCGGATTTCACAACTTCTGTGTTTCTATTTTTCCTGTCATCACTGTGAATGTGCCCACCCTCGTATAAAAGTGAGAAACTTGATATTGCTTTAACTAGGGACACAACTTTACAACAAAATGAGATAGTAATATAGGGAGCTGCCTTATACAGAGTCACACCATAGGCAGGGTTTAAATTATTTATTATTATTATTTATTAGAATCGTAGAACTGTAGTGTGGGAAGGGATTCCGAGAGTCATCTAGTCCAACCCCCTGCAGTGCAGGGATCTTTTGCCCAACGTGGGACTCGAACCCACAACTCAACTGAGCTATCCCCCCATCTCCTCAATTTACTGGCATCTTCTCTCCAGGGTTTCAGACAAGGTTCTTTTCCCTACCTGCTGGAAACATTTTGCATTGCACTACAATTGAGCCATAGCACTTTCCCCTGCAATGGATCAAACTATGTGGGCATTTGTTAATGCAGGAAGTGGTGCCATTTCCCCCTGGTGAAATGAGAGTGAGCTCAGCCCTGAATTCAGAGACATCAAATTTGAGTGGTGAAGGATGCATTCCTGAGTCACAACCCCAGCAGACCCAAAGACTCCTGAGTGAGTGACCAGTTTTGCCCCAGGTGGGTTCCTTTCTCTGCTCCCAAGTCTGGTGGGCCTGGATGGCAAATCTTAGGAAATGCTGTTGCATTAGGGCATCTTGTAAAGGTAAAGGGACACCTGACCGTTAGGTCCAGTCGTGGACAACTCTGGGGTTGCGGCGCTCATCTTGTTTTATTGGCCGAGGAAGCTGACGTTTGTCCGCAGACAGTTTTTCCAGGTCATGTGGCCAACATGACTAAGCCGCTTCTGGCGAACCAGAGCAGCGCACAGAAACGCCGTTTACCTTCCTGCCAGAGTGGTACCTATTTATCTACTTGCAGTGCATGCTTTCGAACTGCTAGGTTGGCAGGAGCTGGGACCAAGCAACGGGAGCTCACCCTGTCGCAGGGATTCGAACTGCCAACCTTCTGATCGGCAAGCCCTGGGCTCAGTGGTTTAGACCACAGCGCCACCCGCATCCCGAGGGCATCTTGTACATCACAACAATTATTTAAAGCTCATTGAAGTTAAGTGTGAAAATTACTGAAACGGGATAAATGTGCACAGACTGAAAGCTTGGTCTTTTTTTGTTTTGTTTTGGTAGGGCCATCAGAATGTGTGGAACAGATTCAGCATCATTACAAGTGTCACCAGAATTCAACCAACTTTATTTCAGATGCAGATTTCTTGTGAGGCAACCTTCATCGGTTCTTTTGCCATATGTTGGGATTTAGAATTAGGTGGAGAGGGGTCCTTATTTTTTAAAGAACAGTCACTTGGCCTCTATCCATCCTCTTTGTCTCAAAAACTGGTGAGAGAGAAGACCAAGCAAAATCTTGGCCTACTTTTATCATGTGCTAACTCAATAATATGGTCATCGTTTGGAGGACAATATGTCATTTGACCATCTGTTCCCTCAGCTGTCCTGTACTTGCAGTGACGGTGGTGCAATATTTTTGGAAAAGTCTATATAGCTGAAAAATCAACTGATAATTGGCAAGTAAGGAAAGGGGAAAAAATTAAAACCCTTAGACCCCCTTCCTTTTAAAACCTCTGGATTCTTTTCTTTCTTTCTCAGGATATCTTCATAGAACTGAGAAAGATGCAAAGTGTCTCTCTCTCTCCGCCTTGCCGCCCCCCCCCAACCTGGTTGCTACTTCATTTCACTCCCTTTTATGTGTGAAATGTTCCACTCAGCTCCATTCCATAATCAAAGGCTGTTGAAATATCAAGACTCAATTAATTATTACAGTTCCTGGCAGCAGTGCTAAAGTTAGTGGGTGGAGACCTCATTGCGTTTAATTTTGCATGGACTTCTACCCTGACACACAGCTTCTCAACTCAGAGATGATTATATTTTCTCCTCGCGCAGTTACATTTAAACTTCAGGATATTAGAAACATTACATTCCCCTGTATATTTTTTTTAACCACTTAAAAATAGCAAACCAACATTTCTGTATCTCCTGCTTCGTTGAATCTTGCTGAGGCTTCAGAGATGAAAAGCTATTGCCTCCCTGTGGCCAGGATTTGAGCATCTTACCTGACCATGCTAGGGACCCAGGTGGTGCTGTGGGTTTAACCACAGAGTCTAGGGCTTGCTGATCAGAAGGTTGGCAGTTCGAATCCCTGCAATGGGGTGAGCTCCCATTGCTCGGTCCCAGCTCCTGCCCACCTAGCAGTTCGAAAGCACATCAAAGTGCAAGTAGATAAATAGGTACCGCTCCAGCGGGAAGGTAAACGGCGTTTCCGTGCGCTGCTCTGGTTCACCAGAAGCAGCTTTGTCATGCTGGCCACATGACCTGGAAGCTGTCTATGGACAAACACTGGCTCCCTCGGCCTAAAGAGCAAGATGAGCGCCGCAACCCCAGATACCTTTTTACCTTTACCTACCTGACCACGCTATGACTGTGCTCACTTAAAGGGCTCATCCAGGTAAAGGGATGACCAGCAAACGTTGCAGCTGGGTGAAAGCCTGCAGGATGTTAGCTAACCTGGAGGAAGTGGAAGTCCCAGAAGAAAGAATGTAGGGAGCAAAGCCAGTAGCCAATGGTGGTTCGAGACTGGCTTCAAATTGGTGGACAAAGAGGCAGACAGAGAAGCAAGATAGACCACCTATTCCAAACCAGAAGTTGGATTGCTAATGCTAACTTGAAGAACCCCTGGCAGAAATGCCTCACAGCAGGCAAGTCTTGCCTCAGTTTCTTCATCGGAACATATTTAAGAAGAGTTCTCTACAGGAAGAGGCACAAACACACTGCCCTAAGCATCAGCAGGGGACAGGAGTAAGATTGCAAGAAAGGCCGCCACAGACAGACAACCAGGGCTTAGAGAATGGAAAACCTGCAGATCTATCTACTTGTAAGCCGTACAATAAATACTATTTCCTGCAACGTTATTTCTGTGTGGCCCCACAGATTTGAACGGACATGTCCTGATCACAGTTCTACAAAGGCACATATCTTCTTGGGAGCGCAATGAATGCAGAGAGTATCACTGGCGGTGTGCTGTTTGGCAGTTACGTGATAGATTTCTGCCTAGGAGCACCATGCTGCTTTCTGAATTTTGCAGTGCTGTTCTTCGACAAAGTGACATATGCAAAAATGCACATATCGGCGAAAATAGCATGCAAAAAATGCATTATGCTAGGTATGTCGCTCTGCAAAAATGTGAACGTTAGGCAACAGTTCATCCAAAAATGTGTATATATGATGGAAAATGTGCAACAGTAAATATTTCAAAATGTGAACATGTGAAGGTTCTGCTTGTGGTCTTCCCATGGCCATCAGTTTTGCCACTGTGAGAACCGAGTGCTAGACGAAGTGGGCCTTTGTCCTGACCCAGAAAGGCTCCTTTTATGTTCTTAATTCAAGCGTGTTAGCACACAAGGTTATAAAAGGTGATGAATGGACCAGAAGCTGGTCCTCATTTGAAATGATAGCATCCTGCTTCCTTCCTTCCTGTCCCTGACTTCAAGTACTCACTTCTCCTGCAGAAGCCCATTCTCTCCCGCACAGTCACACCAGGAGGGATGTGAGAGAAGGTGAAAACACACTTAAGTGTTGGTTAAGAATGGCAGAATATGTTGTTGTTTAGTCGTGTCCGACTCTTTGTGACCCCATGGACCATAGCACGCCAGGCACTCCTGTCTTCCACTGCCTCCCGCAGTTTGGTCAAACTCATGTTCGTAGCTTCAAGAACACTGTCCAACCATCTCAACCTCTGTCGCCCCCTTCTCCTTGTGCCCTCAATCTGTCCCAACATCATGGTCTTTTCCAGGGAGTCTTCTCTTCTCATGAGGTGGCCAAAGTATTGGAGCCTCGGCTTCACGATCTGTCCTTCCAGTGAGCACTCAGGGCTGATTTCCTTCAGAATGGATAGGTTTGATCTTCTTGCAGTCCATGGGACTCTCAAGAGTCTCCTCCAGCACCATAATTCAAAAGCATCAATTCTTCGGCGATCAGCCTTCTTTATGGTCCAGCTCTCACTTCCATACATCACTATTGGGAAAACCATAGCTTTAACTATACGGACCTTTGTTGGCAAGGTGATGTCTCTGCTTTTTAAGATGCTGTCTAGGTTTGTCATTGCTTTTTCCTCAAGAAGCAGGCGTCTTTTAATTTCGTGACTGCTGTCACCATCTGCAGTGATCAAGGAGCCCAAGAAAGTAAAATCTCTCACTGCCTCCATTTCTTCCCCTTCTATTTACCAGGAGGTGATGGGACCAGTGGCCATGATCTTGGTTTTTTTTTATGTTGAGCTTCAGACCATATTTTGTGCTCTCCCCTTTCACCCTCATTAAAAGGTTTCATAAAAGCTCATATGTAGGGGGCCAGCTATAGAGCAGCTGTTTAAGTTTCTTTGACTTAAGACACTTCCGCTGCAACAGTGGAAAGGTCTACCCTGAATCTTTCCCCTTCTCTCAGCATCTCATGCTTTTCCTCTTGAGAATGGCCACTGCCTGCGCTTCTGTGTCCCATTTGTAGTCATGGAACCTTGTTCAATCTGTTTCCCCGGTTTCCTTGTGGCTATAGATTCCTCCCACTTCTTAGCTGCCCTCTATTGCATCCCCAGATAGAAAACAGGCAATTCAGCATCAGGGATGTAAATGTAAATGCGCAAATTGATATTGTAGAATCTCAGAAGCATCTCTGTGTGTGGACTGAAGTTATCTAAAGGTGCTTTGCTTAGGTTCAGGGCAGGTCAACCTTCTGATCCTTTTTGTGTGTGTGGTGTTGTTAATATTTTAATATAGAATGCAATTTGTAACATTACCAAGGACTGTCAAACAGCATGTCAAGCTGGAATTTTGAACCACAGCAGGAACGTGGATTCAGAGTAAATATTTTCACTACACTACAGTTGTTGGAGGGGAAAAATCCAGAGACAAAAATATTTCTAAGGACAGATAAGACAAGTGGAAGCTTCAACCAGGCAGGACTGTTTTAATTTAATTAAGTCTTTTGCAGCGTTTTTTTAAAAAAATAAAATGAAAAATAGTATTCATGTATAAAAGGTGCTATTAATAGGGAAATTGTCTTCCCATAATTGGTCTTGAACAACTTGCATTCTTGCAGTGTAATCTTAAAGAGGTCTGTTGAAGCTCTATGATGAGCACAAAGGGGGGAGTGCATTGAGAAAACTAATGACGGCATAATCTGTGAGGGAATAAGACTCATTGGACGAGAGTGTTGCTGTATGTTAGTGCTTTTGTGTTAGTGGTAAGCTGGAACAGTACAGTACATGTGATGGAACCTTCCGCCTTCTCTCTTCCTTGGGCATGCCCTGCACCCTACCCAGGTCTGGTTCAGAGGGTTGGGGGAAACTCCAGAGCAGATTTAGGGGGTGGGGAATTCAGGAGGAGAGGGGGGAAGCTATGTTGTGCAAGCAGAACACTCATCATGCTGATGCAGCAAGTTAGTTGGGCATTCCCCAATGGAAATGTGCCGCCTCTCCATTTCTAGGGGAGGAAGATGGTGAAATTGTCACACTGGAAGTATATAACTATGACATCACCATATCCATGCTGTGGTCCCTGATTGACTGGGAATCGTGCCGTGTCATGGACAAAGCCTTAAAAATGGCACTCAAGGAGCAGCATATTGAGGCTGTGAACTTGAAAAGGACCACCAAGTTAGGATCATTTCGTGGAGCTCATATCCCTCAAAATTTCAGATTGAAAATTGAACCTCATGAAGTCCATTGTAGACTTCTTTATTTATCTCACTCACTTGTGCCATTACAATGACCTAGAGTGGCACACCAGACTGGCAGCCTTTGCAGTGCACTGATGCAATTATCATTATGCCCCAATGTACATTAAAACAACTGTGAGCAAATTCCTTTTTGTGTCATCTTTATCTTCTCCCAGCCTGTGAGACCCTGGAACAGACGGCCCTGGGGACATGCATGTCAAAACCGGTTACCCTAGCTCCCAGGGATGAAGGGATGAGAAAGACAGTTGGCAAATGAGGAAAGAAAGACGAAATTAAGAAACAGGTGATTACAGGGTGTGGTCGGCTCATCTCCTACAGGATTCCAGCTTCTATGGGAAAGGGTTCCTGAACTTCTGGCCTCAGATGATATTCTAGGCTGGGCAGAGCCTCAGCTGCAGCATGTTGCCTTTTATTTATTTATTTCTTCTTTTTGCCCAGCCCCCCATAATTTTGTCTGCACACTTTGTCTTCCCAGAACTAGCCACACATGCTTCCCTCAAGCTGGTCCCACACAGCTCATTGCTCTGTGATTGAGAAACAGAGCCTGTGATTGACTGTGACTTGCCAGGTGCACGGCAAACCCCACCCCTTTTATTTTTATTGTTTGTGCTTCCAGACAGGCAGCAAACTCTATGAAGCTTAAAAAACAAACAAACTGGTGGGCTACAGAACATTGATGTTGGGCTCTGTTTGACTTGGTAAGCATGACTTGTATTGCCTTGCTCATCTCTGCTCTTGGACCACCTAGCATATCTGGAAGACAGCAGGGAAAAGGGCAGGAGGATGGGTCAACATTTTGGAACCCCAACACCTACCATTCCTAACTTGTACTTTGCCTGCAGAGTAACCCAAAATACCAAGACTTCAGTCTTATTCTTACGGTTAGCTTGCTTTATGAGGAACTGGTTGCCTTCTAATGGGGGGGGGGGGAGCTGTGGGAAGGAGAAAATGACAAAAAGTAAAGAAAGAGTTTATACTACATCCACAAAGAATGTGTGGTTTTTACCTGGGGAGAAACAAATGTTTCTGCCAGATCTAAAACCAGCCCCATCGTTGCTCCAGAGCCATTTCTTTCTTCTCGTTTAGCATTGCATTGCATTTTTAATGCATCAAGAACATTGCAATGAATGTGCTTGGGTTGAGGGAGAAAAATAATATCTCCCCCCCCCCCACACACATTTTATTGGCTGAGTTAACATAACAAATACTATAAATCCAGTAATTACTAATTGCCTCCTCCATTATAACATACGAAATGAATCATAAACCTTTTATTACTTTAACGGTGGACTAAAGGATGGATTAATCCTCCAGTAGAGCATTTTTCATATTTACCTGGTTCCTTCTGTCATTGTGTCCTCATTTTCTCTTCCCAGACTCCCTATTTAATGCTCTGTAGTGGCCCCTACTGGGAAAGGTATGCTTGCAACTTATCAGCAGGTTTGGCAACTGGTGATAAATCTATTTAGCAGCTGGTGGTTTAGCAATTACCCCCTTGGTGGGGAAAGGAAACAAAATTAGGAAGAAATTCTAAGTAACCTTTTACCACTGAGCAAAAGTACATTGCTGTTAGTTGTGGTGAGGGCTTAACAAAGACAAGTGGGACCCTGGGAAAACAAGGATATAAAATATGTAATTTTAACATTATTACAACCAAAAGGCTCTCTGCAGAAATGTAGTTAAACTCCACAGTCAATATGCATGGTTTTGGCATCGCCTACTTTTACCAAGATAGAGTGATAAAGCAGAAGGCCTTAATTTTCATTGCAAACAGTTTATCTGGGTAGATAAACTGAAGGAATTATATGGTTTGCTAGGTTAAGGAATCAGGACTTGATAATAAGCAGGGGAATGAGTGATGATTCCTTTAGGTATTTACAGTGCCTCTAGCATTTCTGATTTTTATCATAATCTTTGCATTACATCCTAAAGGTGTTATTTCAATCAACTAAGCATTTCTTGAATATCGGACAAGTGGGAAGGTACAACCTCTTTATGAACTTCGCAAATCACGCTGCAGTAGAAGACAATTATTTTCCAACTAGCTGAAGCCTGTCAGTTTTGATGGGCATACCCCACTTCCCAGCAACCATTGCTGACTTGGGAGGCAGGGAAGCAGATGCGCCAACTGCCTCTGTTTATGGGCCTCTGTGAATTGCTGTCCTTATCTTGTCCCAATTTCTAAATTGTTTAATGTGATTTGCTAGTGCTTTCATTCAGCTTCCTCCTTTGGATCTCCAGAAGTTAACCTTCTGTCTCTGAAGCAGATGCCTGGGCATTAAAGCTGAAGGTGATTTCCAATGAACCCATGAAGACCTCATAGGCTAGTTAAGTCACAACTACTGATGCACTGGGCAGGCATTCCCCCTCCATAGTCTATGCACAGCGATAGGGCATCCCTGGACTGTGGGCCAACTTGCCCACCCACTTGGCCTGTGGGGCCATTTTGCAGAAGCTGCACCCCCCTCACACTACACCCCATACATGACATCCCCATATAAACCAACCCAGACCCTGTGCTTGACGTCTGAGGCCCATCTCTATGTCCCCTCTCCCTGAGAGCTTTGGAGGGTGGATACAAGAGAACGAGCCTTTTCTGTAGTGGCTCCCCCAGAGAAGCTTGTCTGGTGCCATCATTACACGTCTTTAGTTGCCAGGCCAAAACATTCATCTTTACCAGGGGTAGGCAACCTAAGGCCATGGGCCACAAGCGGCCCACGGGGGTCATTTAAGCTGCCCCCCCCCCCGAGCGGCCCCCGAACCAAACGGCCCGCTCGACAAATCCCCACATGCTGCGCTAAACTGGTGCAGCGCAGCACGGGGACTTGCTTCTGCGGTGCCGGGAATCACATCTCAGATGCCGAAAATTGCATCTGCGCCAATGCCAATGGAAGAAATTGAATCTGTGCAGATGCAGATGCCAGAAATTGTGGCCACATGCACAATCCAGCCCACTGAGGGATCTCCGCTGGAGTGAACCGGCCCAGGCGAGGTAAATCTTGCCGACCCCTGGTCTTTACCCAAGCCTTTAATCATTAAGTAATCTATGGTCTGTTAATGTTGGTTTGTGTGTGTTGTTAGGATTATTTTATTGCTATTCTGTGTATTATTATGCTTTTTATTATGTTTGCATTATAGGCTATCGCTGTCCACCCATAGCTCCTTCATGTGAGGAGAGTCCCTGTTCTAATCCAGACCCCTGCCTCCACTTGTATGAAGAGGCACTATAGGCATAAGTCAATATGTGCAAACAGCCTCTCCTGTTCGGTGCCAAATGCTAGGCTGCAAGGTGTCTTGGTGGAAGGCACTCAGACAAGCCCACAACCACCCCCTCACATATATTTTTTTTAATAAGTGGGGAGATTATTTGGACTCCCTTATTTTCAGTGGGCCTTACTCTCAGGTAAGTGTGAGAAGGACAGAAGTCTGAAGAATAATTTAGTGCACAACCTGCCATTGAATACACTGTAGATACTGGATTAAATCTTGATAATCTGTTGATAACATATTGTTATTCCCCCCCCCTACATTATATGAGAACAGTCAACTTCTTGGTTTTTAAATCGGTGGATGGGAAGGCTGACAAAGTATATATAAAGCTTTCAGTCAACTCAAGACTGTAATATTAGATGGAGCGGGACTCTCAAGGTCACCCTTGGTATGAGAATAAGGGCATGTCCCTGTATGGAAAAGTCACAGCAGCTCAGCTTGGATGGAAAGAAATATCTCTTCCCTGCTGAGCAAAGGAAGTTGGATCAGTCTGCCCGTGCTAGACCAAAACCTTTCCCAGGTCAGGAAAGTTTTTGGCACTGCTATGTTTGCTCGACTTTTGAAAATATGATGACAGGAATCAAAATTATGCAAAAAAAAAAAGCTCATCCACTCAACAACTGCCACCACAATTAATTCACAGTAGCCAATGACAATCACGAGACAGACAAATTATCATCCATTCAATGACAGATATGGCTATCATAACATCAGTATATGAGCATGACTGTGAAAGGTTGATGATCTCCTCCTTTATCTCCACTACAATGGATAAACGAAACTCCGCCCAGACTCCTTCCAATTACTCACAATTACTCCAAGTTGCACAATGAAACAAAACCACTGAGCCTAATCATTCTTAACTGACTGGTAATCTAGCTGTACCACTGAGGGCTAGGAAGCTGGGAGGGCAAGGAATATGGGATGTTCCTCTTTTTTTGTTTTTTTATGTCTTGCTGTTTACACCTTTGGGTTCAAAAACTTATAAAAATCAAACACAAATGTTTTTCAAAAATAAAAAAATAAAAGCAATTCATCATAATGAAGAAGCTAAGAATATTAATATCCAATGCAAAAATGCAGTTTATAAAACCACCAGCAGTCCAATCAATTTCTCAAGACTTCGACTTGAGAAAAAGCAAAGATACCTATTTAGGGTATCCTAAGAGGGTATCCTGGATGGTAATGCATTACAAACACGCAGGGCTCTTGCAGAAAAAAGCTACAATTCCCAGAGTGATTTAACAATCAATCCCTCTTAACAGGGAACTCTGGGCACTGTAGTTCTGGGAGGGGGCTATGGGTCTCCTAACCACTCTCAGCACCCTTAACAAACTACGCTTCCCAGAATCCTTTAGGGGAGGCCATGACTGTTTAAAGTAGCATCTTCATGCTGTGGATATGGGCTAAATCTCTCCATTTTTGTTAAATGGCATGCCTCCTTTCCAATCCATCTAACTAGCCTTCACAAGCCTTTTAAGGCCTATAGCAGCACCATTTTTGATTCACCTTTTTGCCTCTTTTCAACCGACCTTCCCAGGAATCGAGAATTTGCTTGGCCGGACCTATAGAGATCTGAGCTTTCTGAAAGAAATAAGGACCTGTCCTATGGGAAAGAAAACCGAGGAAAATACCCAAAGGTGGTGGTGATGGTGGGGGTGGGGGTGTTGCGGAAATTAAAAAGAAAGAGAAAAACAGCCCGTCAACATTACGCATGTCTGTCTAAGATGATAATGACGGCTCTAATGATGTGACAAGGTCAAAGTTCGCAAAGAAAACAGCGATAAAGGACTAACAACTGTCAGAGCTGTAAGAAAAAATAAAAATAAAGTTTTTGTTAATTAAAAGGATTTCTCTCTCTCTCTCTCTCTCTCCCCCCCCCCACTCTCCCTCTGCCTTAGAATCAAAGAGGCGGTGGATGAAGAAATCTGCAGAAATTATCTAAGGCCGCCTCAACCTTAGCATTTATTATTCAACACCTCACTCATTGCCCTGATTATAAATATTTAATCACTCAACAACTGTAAGTGCTTGTGTCTTCCTGGAGGACCTGCAAGCATTAGGAAATAAAGGGAGAGGAGGGAAGTGGCAGGGGGGGGGTTGGAGGTTGAAAGCGAGTCACTGAGCCTAAAAATGAGGTCTCCAGATTCTGCGGAGGCAAAAAAAACACACATGGGGAGGCGTGAAGGAAACCAAAGGCCCTGGCCCTTTCTAATCGGGTTCCACAGGCACCCGGACACTTAATTCCCTCAGTTCCTGTTCTACTGGACACACACACACACACACTGTGCATGTGTGTGATGCGTGGCTCAGCCTCTGACAGAGGGTGCCCTCAGAGACCAGGCAGAAAACGTTCTTAATGAAAGCAGAGCCCCAAGCAGTGAGAGGTGCCACCCGTGTACCCTCCTTTGTCTGTCACACACACACACAAAAAGGAAAGAGAGAGAAAGAACGCAGGCGAGCTTGGCAGGCTTTTGGGCCTTTCAATAATTCATGAGAGGAATTGCATCCACTCTGATGCCAGGAAAAGGGAAGAGCAGCCGAGAAGGGTTGCGTTACAGCACCCTCAACGTGAATTCGCTGCCTGTACGTCCTCTAACATGGAGCCTCCACCCCACCCCACCCCCACTTTCCTTCTGTGTGAAGGGCCTTCATCCCACTCTTTTTTTCCCTTTTGCACCCGTAATGGAGCTCATTGCAGGAAGTCTAGGTCAGCTGTGCTTGCATCCGGCTTGTGCACATAATGGTCGCTGGAACCAGTGAATTCTGGCCTCTGATAAGTGTGTTGCAAGATCAGGTGCTGCCAACTTTTTAGGGCCTGTGGGCACATTTGCAAAGTTGGAGAAACAGTTACGGGCATCGCATGCACACCGCAACCAGGATAGCAGTCAGCTATTCCACTAGCTACAACAGGATGCTTCTTTTGAGCTTAATTTCAGTGGTGGAGGGGGAGAAGACCCTGGATGCCAGGGAAGACCTCTGTGGGCGCATATGTGCCCACGGGTGACCCAATGGTATGCCACCTCCTGTGCAGTCACTGAATTGGCTCAGAAGAGTTTGAGGTGTCTGGACTCTGTGACCATACCACATTGGCCTCAGCCTGTCTTGCTTGTCTTTAATGATGGAAGAGTCCTGTGCCACCTTTAAAACAAGCAAAAGTCCTGGGGCAAAAAGCTTGTGTGGGTCACAGTCCACTTTTTTCTGATTTACCAAAGCAGTTGTGCTTGGTAGGCATCTACATACATCTGGGCATTTCAGGGGGTCTGGGTTGCTTGGAAGGTGACACAAGGACTTCTGTTTTTCATTGGAGATATAGGAATGGTACTTGATGGTCTCATGTTACAGGAGCCTGTTGGGCATCCACTAGGAGTCTGGCATTTAGCATTGCTGGTCCCATGCTGTGGGACACTCTTCCAGCAGAGGTTCGGCAGGCATCCTCACTTTTGATTTACAGGTGTCTTTTGAAGACCTTTTTTATAAAAAAAAATGCCAGCAGGCTTTTGCAGCCGTTTAAATGGTTTCACGTCCCTTTAATGTTGTTTTATGTTTCGGCATTCTACACCACCCTGATATTTTATGACATGGCAGTATAGAAATACTTTTTATAAATAAATTCCTGGCTCTTTCTCCTCTGTACTATATAGTTGCACAGTGGATATTTCATGAGATTGCAGCTGCCAAGCCAAATGTGAGGATGGATTCGTAGGCACTATGTGTATCTACAGTATTGTGTTCTCTAAGGGCAGGACTTGGCTCTATAAGCCACTGTACAGAAATGAGAGAAGTATGCAGGTTGAAATGGCAGTCATGTTAAATATGACCAGAAGAACCCAGTTGTTCTTGGGTATACCTCTGTCTTTACATGGTTTGCAAAGCGTCCGGGGGAAAAGAAACAAAACTCACCCCTGATTTTTCCAGACTAGTTTCCCTAGTGTAACGCGGAAGCTAATCAGCAACCTGAAAAGCCATCCACAGAGATATGGTCAGATTCAGTTTCCTGCAGGCCTCTGCCTCCTCCGCATCTCTTCTCTGTGCCTGGGGTTGGCCACGGTGTAAGCCAGGAGAATCCTTCTGCTCTGGTGCCAAGCATCCACTGTCTTCTGCCAAGACTCTCCCTGTGTTTCTCTGGCTGCTGTGTAAAAAGGTCAGATCTAATGAGACAATACCAAGCAGCTGCTTTTGTCTGTTCCTCTGGCACAAGCAATTATGGATGCAATTTCTATTTGCACATCAAAAATCCCATAGCGGGAGGATTTTCCAGCTTATGGTGTCTTTTCTGCAGAATCCAGTGCCTGGGACTTACATCCTGCCTGTTCCTTCTGTGTGCAAGGCTTCTGCAATCTTATCCATGTTTGTTCCCTCCACTATGGGTGAAAAACCTGTTTGTTTCTGCCCGGTTCTGTGTATGCTTCCATCCCCCCCCCCCAAGGCCCAGTGATGGAAAAGAGCTCCAGCATCAAACAGACTACTGTGGCATCTATTGTAGAACAAGGGTAGGGAGCTACTTTTGTCCATCTGGCTGGATCAAAAAGTGGTCAACCTTCTGTGAGCCACACCAGGTGGATAAGAACTTAAGAAGAGCCTGCTGGATCAGGCCAATGGCCCACCTAGTCCAGCACCCTGTTTTCACAGTTGCCAACCTGATGCCTGTAGGAAACCCAGAAGCAGGAGATGGGCATAAGAGAGAGCACCTGGTATTCAGAGAAGCATTGGCGTCTTCAACTGTGGAGGCAGAGTGTAGCCACGACTAGATTCTGGGGAACATTCTTTCCTATTGCATGATGGCATCATGCTTGCAGATATTACGTAATAGCTTTGGTGCAGAGTTGCCTAAAGGGGTTCTTATACAATGTTTCCACACGTTGCAGTGATGTTGGAATGGTGCAAATGCAGCTTTTTAAAAGCACTATTATATATTTATTTATTTATACCCCACCTTTCCCCCCTGACAGGGTCTCAAGGTGGCATGGTGGAAGGGTATCATAATCTTGTTGTTGTTTAGTCGTGTCCGACTCTTCATGACCCCATGGACCAGAGCACACCAGGCACTCCTGTCTTCCACTGCCTGCCTTCATAATCATAATCTAGGGCCCCTCAAACAGCTCACGATCCTGTGTATGTGAGGAACCTACAGGAACTCTGCAGTCCGAAACAATATATCAGTCTACTCTGTAAGTAAAAGGACAAACTCCCATTGGAATCTTAAATAATTAAGCCCAATTATTAGGCAGGTGAGGCAAAAGTTTAATATTGGGGATTATGAGAATGCAGTTATTGAATTTATTATTGGTTTTTGTCTTTCCTTCTAGGGCACATATGATATTTTCTGCCTCAGGTGTCAAAAGGCCAGCCTTGAGTCTTATGTACCTTGACTCTGGGAGTATGTCTCTGTGTTGGTGGAGGTGGGAAGAAACTCTGGCAGCAAAATGTCTTGGGTCAGCCTTGCCAACAAACCTATTTGGGTTTGTTGTGTAATTTTTTAGATTACATGGAAAGTATCCTAGATAGGTATCTAGGGTGCAATTCACATGGGTGCAAAGTAAAGTAATAGTGGTCAAAAGGTTAAGCAAGGCAAAATAATACATTCCGTCAGAGTGGGTGTGACCCATTCTTAATTATGTGTTAATTTCATACTATGGAACTTGGACTTGGCAGAGACCAAGAGTGGCAAGCTTACTACGGAAAGTAATTGGCTCATTTTAGGTGTTGATGCTATCTTTATCGCTATGCTAATTCTGTCACTAGGAGCCACTCACACCCACTCTGGTTGGATTTTGCATTCACTTGAGCTCCATATAGGAATGAGAGACACCTGGTATTACCTCTCTTGTCTATTCTCTCCCTCTTCCTACACACACACACACAAACA
Organism: Zootoca vivipara; assembly: GCF_963506605.1. Classification (NCBI taxonomy): domain Eukaryota; kingdom Metazoa; phylum Chordata; class Lepidosauria; order Squamata; family Lacertidae; genus Zootoca; species Zootoca vivipara. Next base: position 17,729,565 of record NC_083276.1, read on the forward strand.
CCTAGGAGACCACTTCATGAATCCAAAAAAACTGCATACCTTCATAGTATGTATTCGTCATTTATTTTTGCTAAAACAGAGTTTGGACTCAAGTTACATATGGCAGTTCTCTTTGTTTAAACCCAGCTTTGCCCAAGTCTCTCTCTCTCTCTCTCTCTCTCTCTCTCTCTCTCTCTCTCTCTCTCTCTGTAAACTGGGCATGTGGGTGGGTGTCCACTTTTCTCCGAAACCGCTTGACCGATTACGTTCACATTTTGACACAACGTCCAAAGCGAATATGAGAGTGACCATATACAGGTTGCGTAGACAGATATCACATGTAAAAAAACCCAAACCCCGTGTTCCAGAACTCACAAATCACCCTCAAGTGCATGCTGGGAGCACAGGAGATGTTGCAAAACAGCGCCCTCTAGCGATGGCTACACTGGTACTGCAGCTAGGAAAGCTTCCCTCTCCACAGCATCTCGGCTCGGCTTTCCAGACTGGGCCGAGTGGAGGTGGGGGCTTGCCTGGGTGGGGGGTGGGGGAGGAGGGGCAGGATAGGTCATGGGTCGGGACAGGGTGAGGACAACCACAGGGATGAGCCGGGGGTGGGGGGAGGAGGGGATGGGATAGCTCATGGGTCAGGACAGGGTGGGGGGAGTCACAGGGATAACAGTGTAAACAGAACACGTGTCCAAAATTCAAACAGAACATGCATCCAACAATATCCAGGTGTGTGTGTGTGTGTGTACACGCGTGCAAGGGAACCACATTGTCTAATCCAATTGTACAATATTCTAATTATGTTGTGGTGCGACTTTTGTCTGCATCTACTTAGCTTTGTAAGATAGAGGAAAATACGATGCACCAGGTGGTTTTGAGTGAAATCCAAACCCTTCACCTATCCTCTGTGTTTCTTAGTTAGATCTTTGAAAAAGAGTGTCATCTTGCATTGCTTCCCTTTGGAGAGAGAAAAAGTGACTCATTACCTAGTCTGACTTTAATATTTTAGACAGATGAAGAGACAAAAGGCAGGATCAAGAGTGTTGTGTACATTAATATGGGAGGAGATGCAGAGGTGGGTGGGGGGGAAGGTTTTGGCAACATGCTTAAAGCAAAGGCAATGGATTAAAAAAAATGTGAACTTTTGATTCAAAATACTCTTTTTGAAGGACTGTACCTTTAGCACATCGGATGCTTATTATTTTATAGCCCTATTTGGGTATTCAAAACCACTCGCTAAAATCAACAATTGCCCTTTTCATTTGAAAAGCTACTCGGAATCTCCAAGGCCTACTGGAGTAGGGTGCTATAAAGCTAATTCTATTTAATCAGAGTAGACGCATTACAATTAATTAAAATGACTAAGTTTCAATGAATCTACGTTGAGTGAAATTTTGTTGAATACCACCCATTATATGTGTGTGTGTGTGTTAAAAAACACACACACCATTTTTCTTAAAATTGAGTTATGTCCTGTTCGTTTATTTATATCCTACCTTTCTAACATTTGCCTAAAGTAAATCAATTATTAAAACACATGTGCAATCCATAAATTGACATAATAGTCATAAAAGAGATTACAAGCCTTTGGGGAAAGGGGGAGTAAGGGTGCCTCCACTGAAAAGACTCAACCTCAGATAAAGAAGGGAGTTCAAACAAGACTCCAACTGATGATTTAAATGAACTGGGTGGGGTGCTGGGGAGATCGACTAAATAAAAAATTCACTATACATCTTTGTTGTTGTTTAGTCGTTTAGTCGTGTTCACTCTTTGTGACCCCATCGACCAGAGCACGCCAGGCACTCCTGTCTTCCACTGCCTCCCACAGTTTGGACAGACTCATGTTGGTGGCCTCGAGAACACTGTCCAACTATCTCGTCCTCTGTCGTCCCCTTCTCCTTGTGCCCTCAATCTTTCCCAACATCAGGGTCTTTTCCAGGGATTCTTCTCTCCTCATGAGGTGGCCAAAGTATTGGAGCCTCAGCTTCACGATCTGTCCTTCCAGTGAGCACTCAGGGCTGATTTCCTTCAGAATGGATAGGTTTGATCTTCTTGCAGTCCATGGGACTCTCAAGAGTCTCCTCCAGCACCATAATTCAAAAGCATCAATTCTTCGGCGATCAGCCTTCTTTATGGTCCAGCTTTATGGTCCAGCATCTTGGTTAAGTTTAAACTTGTACAGTGGTACCTCGGTTTATGAACACAATTGGTTCCGGAAGTCTGTTCATAAACTGAAGCGTTCATAAACTGAAGCGAACTTTCCCATTGAAAGTAATGGAAAGTGGATTAATCTGTTCCAGACGGGTCCGCGGCGTTCGTAAACCGAAAATTCATAAACCGAGGTGTTCATAAACCGAGGTTCCACTGTATAATATTCAACCAGCACCAAAAACGTATCCAAAACAGCATTGTAAACTTCTGAAAAGAAAACCTCAATTGTGATCAATAGTTGTTTTCTGTTGCTGTTAAGGGAATGGGGTGACATAAAGCACTTCTGCATGATGTACAATAGCCTGAACTGGAAAATTCATCTGAAAAACTGAACAGGACTATAATGGCTTTTAGGTACTTGGCTAGTGAAAACCTATGGGAAGTTTCCTGCTAGGTTAGTTAATCCTTCATAGAACAGTGCTTTTTGAAACCCACGCTCAGCCTTTTTATCCTCCGGTTCTAAGTTATTACATAAAGACCCTTTTAACATACATTATTGAAAATTCTTATTACAGTCAAGTCATCTTAGTGAATTAGATTAAATCTCCCCAACAGAAAATAAGGTATTATAACACATTCACTGGTATTGCAAAGGTCTGTTAGAACCGAGGCTTGGATACTTTACTGTGTTCAAACGAAGTGTCCCGAGAAAATAATTGAGTGAGAAATGAACTTAGAAGAACCAACAGTATTTAGAACTGAACAAATTACTGAGCAAAATTGCTTTGCCATGAAATCTTATACTCGTTGTCAAAGATGTTTAGTCTACTTAGAAGGTTTGATCTAAAAGGGCTCTATTCAGAGCAAATTTCATTTTCCATGGGTGTTGGACTCACAGACTCCAAGAGGCTTCTGTAGGCTTGGCTCTTTCGGATCTGAATCTTGATCCTGGAGCCAAATATTTCTGGGCACTCCTCCTGAGGACTTTGGCTCAAGGCTTTGGCAAAAGCCACTAAACCAAAGCTGTGAGCACTGAACCACTCCTGCCTACATTCCTTTTTATGGATGAGGGCGTTTATTGATAAGCTTGCAAGGCAATGACACCTAGAAAATTTACTTGCAATGTGATTTGAAATCTGTACTTGTTCAGTTTCACCTTTGACATTCATGTCATTGGCCTATCACGAGCTGGAGTGATAAGAAAATTGACGTGATACCCATCTTCTAGACATGGGTGGGAGATACAATGATAGATTGTGTCCTCCCTAAAAGAGGGCACGTGTTGTGGTGAGACCTGGAGACTGACCTCCTGGTTGTGGGTGGGTCTATTGGATAGCCACAACACCCAACTGGTAGGTCCCTCGTTGCTGGGTTTAATCTGGCCAATGGGGTGCAGTCTAAACAGATCGAGGCACCTACAAATACCTATGCACATGTCCCAGAGCTTCCTCTTTCGGCACGTGCATTCAGAACACCCGCCCACCTCTCCCTACTTTTAGGGCTTTGTTGCGCTTGACCTTGCTATGCTGTCGTTTGTCATCTGTCATTGGGACAGGGGCACGGTAGCAATTCCCCCCACTTGGCTGATTGGCTGTTGCCATTTGAGTTTCGCCTGCCACGGAGCAAATCATCACAACTTGTAAGGTTGCGGATAGGCACTGGTTCAGGTGATAGGGATGGGGGAACGCTCTCGCCATCCCTATGTGAAGGGTATTCTGTTAAAGGAATCCAGGGACTCCACTTGGTTTGGTCAACCCCCAAAGAGGGGCTTGTGCCCGTGCCTGAGTCCAGAGGAGCATCTGGGGAGTGAACAGAGTCTGTTCCCGGGCTTTTCACCTACCTGAGGTGTTCACCCTTGGCTGACCTATGATAGAGCTCTTGTTCAGAGCTACCTGCAAGGGTGCAGGGAGCTAGTTGAACCAGAGCCTATGCAAACACTCACTTTTCTGTAATCCATTAAGTTGTGGCCTAAATTCTGTCAAAAACCAAAACTAAAATCTGAGTCAAATGTGTGTTTATTTTAAGGGGGGGGATCCCTCTAGGTTAGATTACTGCAACACATTATACATAGGGCTGCCTCTGAAGATGGTTCAGAAATTCCAGCTGCTGCAGAATTTGACAGCCAGGCTGCCCAGTGGGGCAAGACGGTCTGAGTATATTATACCGGTCCTGGCCTGACTGCACTGGCTGCCAATGAGCTTCTGGGCCCAATTCAAAGTCCTGGTTTTGACCTATAAAGCCTCAAATGGCACATGACCACAGCACCACATATGAACCTACCCAGACCTTGCAATCATCATCTGAGGCCCTTCTTCGGGTGCCTCCTCCATGAGAGGTCTACAGGGCGGCAACGCAGGAACAGGCCTTTTCTGTGGTGGCTCCCTGTTTGTGGAATGCTCTCCCCTAAGAGGCTCACCTGACCCATTCATTACATATATTTAGGTGCCAGGCAAAAAACATTTCTCTTCAACCAGGCATTTGGCTGATTGAACATTTTTTATGGCGTTTTGAATGTGTCTTTGAGAAGGGCGTTATTTGGTTGCTTTTGCTTTATTATATATTTTGTATTTTTATGTTGTGATCTTTGGATGAAGGGCAGTGTGCCAATATAATAAATAATAAATATAAAATAATAATGCAGTGACAACAGAAAGGGTCTTTTCAGTTGTGGCCTCCATCTATGGAACTCTCTCCCCAGAAAGGTCCACCTGATACCTGCATTAGCTTTCTGTTTTGCCAGGTTAATGTTTAACTCTTTTCTCAGGCGTGCTTACTGCTGTTTCTGTGTGTGCATTGTTTATCTTTTGGGGCAGGTGGTAGGGAGGGCATTGTTTTATTGTTAAACTTGATGGTTGCTTTTTAAGTGTGTAAGTGTGTGTGTGTGTAAGTTGCCTTGAGACGTCTTCTTGCGTGAGTCGACTTAGCGGCAACTTGAAATAATGATTTGCCGAAGGTCATCAAGTGAACTTCATTGCTAAGCAGAATCTGAACTACAATCTCTCCACCCTGTCCAAAATCCTAACCACTTCACTATATTGGCACCATCAAGTATTACTAAGCAGTAACCAAAGCAGAATATAATTATGTTTCCAAACAGTTGGAAATCTAAAACCTTCCAACACAGGGAAAGAGCAGAGCAAGTGTTTCTGAAGGTCTGCTATAGCACAATTAACCCCCACTGCCCCAAAATGGCCAAAACCTGTTCAGTATGAACACTGTTTATTTAGTTCCTCTATTTAATTTCTAGATGGCCCAATTACTTGAGCTTAAGATGCTGGGTAATTCTTTTAAATCAGGCATCCCCAAAAACTGCGGCCCTCCAGATGTTTTGGCCTACAACTCCCATGATCCCTAGCTAACAGGACCAGTGGTCCGGGAAGATGGGAACTGTAGTCCAAAACATCTGGAGGGCCGAAGTTTGGGGATGCCTGTTTTAAATCATAACACTCCAAAATTAGAGTAGATTAAAATATGCATTAAGTCACCAGAATCATAAAGGCCCTGGACAACAATGACTGAATTAGATGTCTGGATGCAAACCCCACTTTAGGAAAAACAGTTGTTGCTGAATCCACAACTTGGATGAAGTTTGCACAACTGTGAAGTTTGCACAATATCTTTGTAGAATGTAACGCACGTGAGCCAAATAAGGGGAGCAAATCTTTTGCCGAAAGTTCAGCTTGAAGCAAGCAACTGTGGTTATCACAAAGCAACATTTTGGAAGGGTCTTCTTGCAGACAAGCAAATACACACAAGATGTAACATGAATGTAAAGCACACATGGCTGAACAAGAGGAGACATGAATTCCTTACTGAAATTATGGACTCTGCCTAGTGGAGATCACAGCAGGCCTTGATTAATAGCTTTGACTTCTCAGTTGTCTGGGTCTAAAAAAAAAAAAAAGCAACCTAGCACAGGCATTAGGTGATCATTGATTCCTTCCCAAGTGGATGGTGGTAATAATCAACATCAGCACATCTGCCAACATTTATTTAAATTCATCCAGAATGAATGAGCATGGAAACTGAATCACCTTGACTTCTCCTACTAGATCCCATTAAGATACAGCTGCCTGAGAGTTAAGTTATTGGTAAACCAAGGTGGTGCAGTCCTGAAATGATGAGATCTGGTGCTTTACACCAACATGCATTCCACTGAAACTCTGCACACTTACCAAGGACTATGTGTTCAATGGGACTTATGTCTGAGTAGGCATGCATCGGATTGTGTTATAAGTGGGGTTAAAAACAGCCCCATACAATCCAAAACCCATGTGTCAAACGTACCATGATCATGAGGCTTAGAAGGTGAAATTATATGAAGAAAGGCTGAAGGAACCAGGTATATTAGAGAAAAGAATATTAAATGTCATGGGGACAGAAGATGGTCCTTTTCTCTTTAGAAAGCTTGGTGATAACAAGTCCAGGCTTCCTCTGCTCCTTCTCCTTCCTGCTGCCAGAGCCCCATCCTCCACATCCACTCACAGTGGGGTCCTGAACCCAGAAGCTACATGGGTAATGTAAAAAGGTAAAGGTAAAGGGACCGACTCTGGGGTTGTGCGCTCATCTCGCGTTATTGGCCGAGGGAGCCGGTGTATAGCTTCCAGGTCATGTGGCCAGCATGACAAAGCCACTTCTGGCGAACCAGAGCAGCACACGGAAACGCCGTTTACCTTCCCACTGTAGCGGTTCCTATTTATCTACTTGCATTTTGACGTGCTTTCGAACTGCTAGGTTGGCAGGAGCTGGGACCAAGCAACGGGAGCTCACCCTGTCACAGGGATTAGAACCACCAACCTTCTGATCAGCAAGCCCTAGGCTCAGTGGTTTAGCCCACAGCGCCACCTGGGTCCCTTACATGGGTAATGTAGTAATGACATAATCCTGCCCAGTGCTTTTTTTCCTGGGGGTACTCAATGGTACACAAAACCAGCACCTTTTTTTATATAAAAGCACTGGTTAAAAGTGTGGCATGTACTATAATAACTTCATGGTGAGTACTGGCACAGATCCTATCTCTATGTGTGTGTGCCATACCACAGAATGCATATTGTTTTAGTTTTCTCCAGTAGCATAGTGGCAAATTCAGAAGTTGAGGGTTCATTATACAGTAGAACCTCCACTTACAACCGCCTCCACTCGCGGACGTTCCAAGTTGCAACCGCGGCCAACCCGGAAGTAACCACTGTTCACGCCTGCGCAGGAGCAGCAACCGCCGTTCGCACATGTGCAGAAGTGGGCAATCGATGCCTGCGCCTGCACACAACGGCGCCTCTCCCAGTGACCCGTTTCACCATAAGGACGGGCCTCCGGAACAGATGTGGTCGTGAGTAGAGGTTCCACTGTATTCACAGTCTTGTCCCCTTGGAGTGATGCTCCCTTCTAAGGTTATACAACCTTCTAAGATTATACAATAATCCTTTTTTAAAGAAGAAGAAGAAGAAGAAGAAGAAGAAGAAGAAGAAGAAGAAGAAGAAGAAGAAGAAGAAGAAGAAGAAGAAGAAGAGAGGAGGAGGATGAGGATGAGGAGGAGGAGGAGGAGGAGGAGGGTTGCAACGATCAATGCAGATCTCCATGTGTTGCTTGTCAGCTATTTTTATGTGCACGTGCATGGGCAAATCACTTAGAGTGCTCAAATATCTTATTTTGGAGTGTGCTTTCCTCAATGTTTTGATGCATGTTAATAGAACTTGCACACCAGTCTCTTGAAACCTTGTGTTTTCAGTATTCCTAAATGCTTAGGCTTGAAGCATACAAAACAACTCCTTTTCCAGAGTTACCCTAGGAGCCAATCTTTGGTTGTGACTCATCTCCTCTCTGATTGGCTCTAATCAGCACAAAGCCTGAGAAGACTTCATCTCAATGGCTAAAAAGCTCCCTGTTCATGCTGATTGGACAGCTCTAAGAGACCCGAGACAGGGATCTACTATAGAAATAGTAAGGGGTCTTTGGCCTGCTGTGACCCTGCACCTCTGGCATTCCCACTCTCAAACCACCACCTCTATGATCTGCAAGTTATTGTGCATCTTCAAGGGCAGAGCAAACTTCAGTGTTAAGGAAGGCATCTTGATAGTGACTGTGTCCTCCCACATGCTCAAGCAACTCTTCTCTAAGAGCTGTAGCAGCTAGTAACCATTAAGAACTTGCTACCCCAAAGTTATGTGGAGGACAACTTTTACTACAGCCATATGCCAAGGCCAGCACTGGGTTGTTTGCTACCCTGACAAAGTATTGTACTTTCTGGTTGAACAAATTGCTGCCAAGGACACAGACGAGGCTAGTTGGAAAACAGCACTGTTGGTGTCGAAGCTCTGCTCCTTTCATTTTACATTTGCCTCCTTTCATCGGGGTTTAGCATGTATGCACTTGACTGGGGATTAACAGGATTGTTCAAGTGAGCTAGGATGGAAAACTAAAGGGGGTGGGAGAGCAGGAAACAGCCTGAAGACAACTTAAGATGTGAATTTTCTTGGCTCAAGCTTTGAAGATAAAACAGTGCCCCAGGGACTAGTGCAAAAAAATAATAATAATAAAAAAGCTTTCGATTAGGCATCAGCCATAAACTGACCAGCGTCCAATCAGATTTGTTCTACTCTGTTTCATCGGAACTGCAATATGCTAATGTCTTTGTGATTTTTAAACTTGCACGGCTTCATCTTCATATTTCTCTACTGGGGAACATATGCATCTTTCCCCCCCAGTCATTTGCAGTGACACGATCAAGGCTAACTCAAATCTAGCTTCCTGTGCGTTTTGTTGACATTGTGCTTTTGCCAACACACTGGAAAAAGACCTGAGACACATAGGTTATACTGATTAAAATATAACAAAGCAAATCCAATATGTCCCGGCAGGTGAAAGTGGATTCTATCCCACCACCCATGTGCTGGGCACATGTACAGCCACACACTGTAACAAAGCAGCAGCGATTGGTAAGAATCCTCCCTCCCCGCTGTGTGAAACTTGGGCGTCTGAAACTGACAAGCACATTGTAGCCCAGTTGGCCAACGTTCACCCAAGTGAGCCTGCCAAGCTCAACCCCATAATTATGAATTCCTTAAATCCTCTCACCTGCCTGGACTGAATACCAGTTGGGCCACAGTAAAGAACAAAACTCCAGGCACACAGAGAGCACCCAAGAGTATGGAGTAGAGGCCAGTAGTCTTCAACCTTTACAGACACAGGAACCACTTTTAACTGGAACATGCATTTGAGGACCCATTTCTCAATCTTCTAACATATATTTGCATGGCAGTAGTGCTCCTGTTGTGACTCACCTTGGATCAGGCCATGACCCACTAGTGGGTCCCAAATCACCAGTTGAAGATCAGTGGAGTAGGTGAAAAAGAGGAGCCTCAAAAGCCAATTAGGGCAGTGTTTCTCAACCTTTTTTGGGCCAAGGCACACTTGTTCCATGAAAAAAATCACGAGGCACACCACCATTAAAAAAGTTAAAAAATTTAACTCTGTGCCGCCCTATATTGACTATATAATTATGACTGTAAGAAACACTTGCCAATTGCTGTGTTGGTTGCAATCTCCTGTAATAAGGCTTCACAAGCCGCTGATTTCTCTGCCAGCACAATCCTTTGCTCAGCAAGTTTCAGGTTGAGCTCATCCAGCCAGCTTCTTTAACTTTGTCTAAAACCACCCTCCCGTGGTGGTGGCTGTTGAGAGCTGCGCTCGCACCGCGTCATGACCCAGCCGGCTTCCTTTCCGGCGGGTCAGTGCTGTCTATTGGCGGCCACCAGGCATGTGACAATGCAAATCGCCCTTCTCGTCGCCGCACGTCGCGGTACACCAGCCAGCGTCTCGCGGCACACTAGTGTGCCGCGGAACAGCGGTTGAGAAACGCTGAATTAGGGGTTCCCTCCCAAATTCCAACTCACTCCCCTAAAAAAAGAGCAACTAGCAAAGCCCACACTGCAAAGGGCAGGAGGGAGGGTGCTAAATGAAAAAGAGGGAAGACTTAAATAGCCTGGTTTCTTCCTGTCCCCTATTGGGGAACAAGCACCGCATGGCAACCCACATTCCTCCCCCTCATTGAACAAACTCTCCTTTTCTTTTGGAATATGAGGATGTGGCAAATAAAAGGGAGGGGTGGCAATCTCTACCAACTTTTCAATCTCTCCATATTCATTGGCTGGTGCTTCTCCTTTTTAAAGCTAAACATCTTTATGGATATAAACTTCATCTATAGAGAGCCAGGGTGGTGTAGTGTTTAAGAGCAGTAGACTCATAATCTGGTGAACTGGGTTCGCTTCCTTGCTCCTCCACATGCAGCTGCTGGGTGACCTTGGGCTAGTCACAGTTCTCTGAAGTCTCAGCCTCACTCATCTCACAGAGTGTTTGTTGTGGGGGAGGAAGGGAAAGGAGATTGTTAGCCGCTTTGAGACTCCTTAGGCTCCTCCTGCTCCTCCTCCTCCTCCTCTTCTTCATTTCCACTGTTTCATTCATTTCACATTGCGTGCACACATGCACCCACATGCTCCTATAAGGTTAGGTCATGAAGAAATTCTATTTGAAAGCATTGCTGGCATAAACATAAGGATGCGGACCAAAAAGTCATCAAGCCTTTAAAAGAATGTGTGAGGGTATATAACCTGGGGAGGCACACGGATGTGACCCCCCCCCCCCCGTGCCTCTGCAGCTGCCTTGTGTTCTCACTACTTTGGGACTTTGAAGAAAAGTTAGACTTTGATTAAAAGTTTGGAAGGGAGCTTTTGAGCCCATTTGGCTGAAGGTAGTTGCCAGCCATATCATAGCTGAGGACCATATTAAGGCAGGCTGCCAAATCATAGGAAAGCTGAATTGTTTAAGCTAATCATGTTAATCTTTCTTGTAAACCACAGGAGGTTTTACTATAATCACGTGGCATATAAATTTTGTTAAATAAAAAATTAAATTTAAAATAAATTGCATAATTTACATTAACTTCACCCCAACAGGCAGTGCGATGAAGAATGTCATTTTTGGCAGAAGATGAACCGCAGCGGATTGGAGACAGTGCTGTGTGTGATCAATACAATGGAAAGCGATGCCTCCTTACAAGCCCTTTTCAGACCTTCCTTCTCATCTTGCACATGCCCCAGAAAAGCTTGCGTGTGCTTTTTTTTAAAAAAAATGTTGGAATGTGGCTTTTATAAGTTTCTCATGCTTACGTGTATGGCTTTAAAGAATCCATAGTGTGAAGATTTTTATAAAACATGTTTCCAGCAGGGTGGCGTCAGTGAGAGGAAATCTTCAAAAGCAACATGAACCCATCCACCGAATGTCAGTCCCTTTGCTTTTCAAAATATGGGTGATTTTTATTTTATTTTTTTGGCAAGAGTCCATCTCTGCCCTTTTTGAAGTGGAAAAGAGCATGATGTGGCTTCACAGAGGATCAGGGAGACTTGGGTTTGAGGCATTTAGGCTGCAGTCCCAAATATAATTACCAGAGAGTAGGCTCCATTGCAGACAGTGGGAAACACACCCAAGCAAACATGCATAGGATTATACTGTCTGATGGAACTATTTATTCAGGAATGGGCGTAGGGCTGTCAGGGCTAGACATTACTTTACCTGTGTTCCGACCACTGCTTCATGATGCCTCTGCACCACATGGCATGTTGTCATCACACAGTGTGCAGTCCTGTTGCCGTTTCAGAACACCCACAGCATGGATAAAGGCTATTTAATAAGTTTCAAGTTATTCAATGGTATTACTTCTTGCTGAATAATTGGGTAGAACTTGGCCTGCACACCTTTCCTTGTATCTCCCCGTAAGCAGATGTCATTTGTTCAACAAACACTTGCAGTCTTGTAAGAACGATTTTCTTGGGGCTCTGGGGGTTGTATTTGGTGTTAGTCGTACTCAGAGTAGACCCACTGAAATTGGGCATGATTAATTAAGAAGAGCCTGCTACATCGGGCCAATGCTACATCTAGCTGTGGAAACCCACAAGCAGATACCTGGGCACAAGAGTTATCTCCCCTCCTGTGGCTTCCAGCAGCTGGTATTCAGAAGCATCACTGTAGATTCTTGTAAGATTGGATTCTTATCTTATTATACACGCTATTTTTAGCCATCTCACCCCTTGCTTTCCCCTGTAAGACCAATGGCAGTCGTTAACAGTCGTCAACTGTTAACTAGAACTATGGAAGGCACCACATTGAGCCGCAAGACAAATAATACAAATATTTCCGAAACTGGCTTTAAAAGAGGTGTCGATGAACACTTTGATGGCTTTTTGCTGTCAGATGCTCCCGCTTCGTTCTCTTTTGTTTAGAGTGCGTATCAACAATGGCTTCTAGCATGATAGTTTCTCTTTGTCCCCTCAGTGTCCGCTTAGCTGTAGTGCTCTGTGGTGTGAACTGTAGTTTAATGTCTTGCTGACTCTGAGGTGAAAGAGCAGACAGTGCCATAACCTAAATAAATATGTTGATGCCCAAGATCATTCTCAACGGGCCAACATATTTTGTTTTACTTTACTTATTAGCAATATTTGTGTGCTGCCCCTTAACATAAAGTTATCCAAGTGGCTTGCAAAAAGGAAGGATAAAAACCATTTCAGTACAAATACACGAATTCAAAAGCAAAAATGAAAATACAATAGGCAAAGCAGATTCACTGCAAGCTAGGTTTTCCATTATGCACTGTATTAAATGCACACAGCACTGTTTCCATTCCACCGCGTTCGACTTCCATCAAAAACTGCTTTATTGGTCTTGCTATCTGCGTGGTGAAATTGTGTGATGGTAATTTGCTTAATTCATGACATTAATTAGATACATTACATTGCCATTGCATTATTTCACTCCATTCATTTCGATGTAAAGGAAACACAATGTGAATCGGGGAGACAAAAAGGATTGTTTGCAGACAGAAAGCAACAATAACACTAAATGCTGATTGTATTCACTAGCTTGATTTCCATTCCAGAAGTGGGACAAATAAGCAAGCATTAGCTATTTCCACTCTTGTTTCTCCTTTTGTCGGAATTCTCTGACATCCGTACCTCAACCCCAAGCCAGGATTTCAGAATTCTTTTTCCAGAAAAAAAAGAAGCCGCTCCGCAGAATTTTCTCTGAATATTTCTTGTGGTAGCTGCCACCCTGAATTCCCTTTAATGCCCAGCTGCTGGGCAATTTGCTCACTTACAGTGACAGCAAATAAATAAACAAGCAAGAAGCAAAATGGAAAAAAATGCACATCTTAGGGGGGAAGCAATAAACTATGTCTTTGCTAATGGTGAGTCCCAAGTCACAGAAACTCCCTGGAGAAATGTGGTGAAATGGTCCAGCCACAAATAGGATGGATAATTCCAAGAGGGCACCAGAGCACAGTCCTAAATGAAATAATCCAATTTTTTAAAAAATAAAAAAATAAAAATTCCAGAGACTGTCTAATGACCCAAACTGCAAATGTATCACCAAATCTGAAAGATTTGAAATTTGAATCTATTAAGCCTGACAGATGAAAAGTTCACCACCACTGATTCTTTCCAGCTGTACCCCATTTTGAAATTCAGATTGAAATATAATTAAAAAACGAAAACAAAACACCAGTGGCGGAACGTCGTGAATTTCTCACACTTTGCCAAAGATCCCCGTTATGCTGTAGCTCTTTATTTATGCCTGTTTTGCAGACAGCAGAGAGTGTTCTTGCCATGTATTACCCTCATTATGTTCCTTCCTGGAAACCTAAGACCTTCTGCATCCTTCTTCCAAAGCATTTTAATATGCAGCAGAACAAAAAGATGACACCGTCACTGATGCCATAATTGCAAATAGCTCATGTAAAATATATATGCATATTATATATACATGCATATAAAAGAAAAGGTGGGAAGGGAAAGAAAAGGCGAAAGGAATACGTGGCCTGTTAAGTGCTAATATATCTTCCCAATATATTTGTGTGCTGAATCTGAATGCCTTTTCATCAGTGGCATTCAGGACGCATTCAGGACGCACCAGACACCCCAGGAAGGACCAGAGGGTGGGAATTGGCTCTCTGTGTCTGCAGACCATGGTCCCTGACCCGGACCTCATGACCTCCTTATGTGAAGCATTATACATACTGCCTGGTGCAGCCAGTACAAGCCTGTTATTCAGCTTCTGCTGGTGTTCCTATGCAGTTTCGAGAAGCATTCCAATGGCAATACAAAAGGGGGAAAATTATTCACAAACCCACCCTCTTTTGATTATATGATTCACCAGCTCTTTAGAGTCAGCTGGTGGCAGATGGGCAAGTGTGAAAATTTCTATTTGTGATCTCACACTATATAATGAGCCGCACAAGCCACCACTGGAATTGCAACTTTTTAAAGAGAGAGGGAGAGAGAGAGAGAGATCACTTTTTGTATTGGGTGAGCGGTTACTTGCCCATAGGTTTACTTAGTTTAAGGCTTAAGAGGAATGACAACTGAAGCGGATGTCTTTTGGATGAGGCTACTATTTTTTGGAAGTGCAGAATGCAAGGTCCACCATGCTACCAATGAAATTGAAATGACAGAAAGAAAGAAAGAAAGAAAGAAAGAAAGAAAGAAAGAAAGAAAATTTGAATCAAAATTGTAGGAACAAAACCACCAAACAAATGGCAGTTAAAACAATTTAATTTTGCCATTTCTTAGTGAAACACAAATGTTTTGCTAAGAAATTCAAGTTTTGAAAGTTCGAAGTTGTTTTTATTTGTTGTGTTCCACCTTCTCAACTTGCACTGAGATTTTTTTCTTTCGTATGATAAATGTTAAACCAGGCAGAGGGCCTTCTTGGTAGTGGCGCCCACCCTGTGGAACGCCCTCCCATCAGATGTCAAGGAAATAAACAACTATCTGACTTTGAGAAGATATCTTAAGGCAGCCCTGTTCAGGGAAGTTTTTAATGTTTGATGTTTTATCGTGTTTTTAATATCCTGTTGGGAGCTGGCTGGGGTGATAATGAAGAGGAAGAGGAAGAGGAAGAAGAATCACAGTATATAATGGAGAATTGGACAAGAGGCTCTTGGGGCAAGAAAATCAATAAAGGATTGGATAGAATCACGGGAGTCATCTTGGGGGAGAGTCCTAACTCAGTGATGGAACATATAATTTGCATACACAAGGACCTAGGTTTCACCCCTGGCATCTCCAGGTAGGACATGGGGAAACTTCTGTCTGAAACCCTGGAGAGTCACTGCCAGTCAGTGCAGGAGGCAACGCTGAGCCCCACAGACCAATGGTCTGATAAGGCAGCTTTCTGCATTCCTATAACATGTTTAGAGAGCTGCCATGTTCACTAGGCAAAGGCAACCCTTGATCAGAATTCCAATTTGCCATGACAACAACAGACATAGCAGCATGAGAGCCGGGTTCAGAAATCTTACCACAGGTCATTACAGTAGAATCAAAGACAGAAGAAATGTGAATCAGTTGCAGTTCTCCTTTCGCTATTTGCATAAAGCGTACTATGAACTGGCTCTTAGTTTTTGATCTTTCTCCAAGATGTGGTGTATCTCACATCTCACTCCACAGGGGTGTATTGAGAAGAAATGCTGAGCAGGCAAAAGGAGTGGGTAAAAGTCACCTTGCAGTGTGGAAAATAAATGTGACAATTGGGCCTTGGTCCAGACTTTCTTCTTAAATCGTTGGCAGCATTTTAACGTATGGATGGGGTGGCAATGGAAAAAGTCTGTGTGTTTGCCTCCAGGTGCACAGAAATAAATTTACTGGCGTGTTTTCAAAGATCTTCTTCGCGTGTGCATGCCACTGCTCAACAACCAACGTACGTCTTTGGCCTCCAAGCCTGTTGCCAAAGATGGGGAGGCAACCAACTGGAAGGTTGGCCTTGTGGGAGGCGGAGGAGGTTTCTGCATCTGAATTGGCCTTAGGACATCCTGAATTCTAATGCTACGGGCAGGGCCTACCGACAGGCTGTTGTTTTTAATCTTTGTAGTACACCCAGGTTGTTGAAAGCCAATAAAATGAAGGCTTCAGTCAGTGATGAAACAGATGCAAATAACAGCCCACGTCGAGCCTGGCATATTATTGCAGAAATGAGTAAATTACAAGAATGAACTGCCCTGATTTGGCTAACCCTTTTCTCTATCCCTCATTCACCTCACGCGTGCAGTTCGCTGAATTATATGGGGAAATTCTTTCCTCCCATCCTAGAGATTCATCCCTAAGCCTCTCAGTGCATAAGCGGTTCAGTCAGAGTCAAACATTTCTGGTGAATAGCAGCAGAATGCACGGTCTGCAAAGTCTTTCAGTTCAAAAATGGGTTAACAGGGGATCTGACAGAAAAGGACCTCAGGGTGCAACTAGGGAGGTAATTAACTGGAAGGCCTCTAATACAGACAAGTCTCATATGATGATGTATTGTTTTATAGGTCAACATTGCCATTTAATATCTGATGTGAGATTTAATTGGCAAACCACCATAAGGCCCAGAATGAGGAGTAATATGCTAAAGCAATTTTGCGCTAGTGTAGCCAGCAGTCTGAAAGTGTGCAGCCTTCTGTATTCACAGCAATTTGTTCCAGGCCCAGCCTCTGAAGGCACACGCAAAGAAATAACAAAGGGGGTTATATACTTTTGCCATCAGATTCATACACAGATGGGAGAGGTCGAGGTTGACTCTGTGCTGGCTTTGATCCTCTGCGTGCAACATTGTGTGGGCAGGACTCACAAGGCAAGTGATATATAGAAAGGATCATAGACTCATGTGGCATGCGCTTGCGAGTGACCTGATCACAGACAAGCCATCATACATGTGGTTACCAAATACCCTGGCCCTGCCACAATTCATACATTATGCATAAAAGCCACCTGGCCACTTCTCCGTGCTGACAGAGAGAAGAACATTTTGCTATTAGCTCCATGTTTTCTTGCTTAAAAAAAAAGAAAGAAGGAAAGGAGAGGAATGGGGGGAAAGACTCTCTTTAAGTCAGTGTGCTTTCTTCGGCTGCTCTCGCGGCTCACACCATTCGTCCTCGAAATTTACAGTGACAGCTTAATAATATCATGTACCTGAGACTCTCCAGGTGGAACTCTCTGAGCGACAGGGGAATGGTGCCAAACACAGCATCCCTCTTCCTCTTTCCAATGCAAAATGTGCAGGCACTTCCAGACTGTTGCCATTCCAGGTAGGATTCTACCACTTACGAGCAAATTCAGGTTGCACAGTTAAAAGTCATTGGGTACTCTTGTGCAACGAAACACACACACACACACACACACACACCACTGCCCCTTTTCACAATAAGGAAGGTGATAGCAAAATCCAGTTGGAAAGCATGAGATAACAATTTCTTGATGCAGATGTCATATGTAACATTCCCGCAAATCGGAACGAATAATAAACAGCTGACATTTTATAGGCTCCCCACAAGCTTTGTGGAACTAAATCAGCACGAACGCTCAACACAGAGGTCATCTGGAAGATGTGCCTTCATTACGGTACACGTTTTAATGGGAAACGACCTAATTCACGCTTTTTGAAACAGCGCACGAATGAAAACTTGGGAATCCCTTGAAATTCCACATTGCTTGGAATTTTGCAATGTAGTTCTCCAACCAAGTCATGTGTACAAAAATGCATATATTTGGGGGGGGGGGGAATGAGCATAACAATACATATATTTGGAGAAAGAACATAGGAAATTACATTATGTCAGAGGAAATTGCTCACAGAGAAGTGCATATTAAGGAAATGCACAATAAAATACTGATGGATTTTCACAATTACTCTTTTTTTAAAGGCAGTAGGTGAGGAACTGAATTTAAGACAAAGAAAGATGAGAAATGGAGAGAAACAGAAATTGACAGGTGCTATTAGCCCTAAACTGGGCAGGGGCTGACATTTTGGGTGGTGTCCCTAAGTTGGACATCACTTATAGATTTATGAGTA
Source organism: Zootoca vivipara (assembly GCF_963506605.1). Classification (NCBI taxonomy): domain Eukaryota; kingdom Metazoa; phylum Chordata; class Lepidosauria; order Squamata; family Lacertidae; genus Zootoca; species Zootoca vivipara. Next base: position 17,747,571 of record NC_083276.1, read on the forward strand.
CCTCATCCTGCATAGGTTCTTGCATCCTCTGTGTAGTTCATGTATAGGTTACCACCCATTTGGATCCTCTGTCAGTGAGATTAGGGAGGCGCATTGCTAAACTGTTTTTCTGTTCATGTGTTGTTAGCTTTGTGGTTTTAATAGACAGTATCCAATGAAGTACAGTAGTTCTGGTAGCGGAAGGACTTTTGGCTGCAGAAAGCAACTTTTTCTCCTTCTCACCCTGTGCATCCCCTAAATTTGTTATGGGAGAGGTTCTCCCAACCCCTCAGTGCAGATTTGGCTGCAGGAGTATGCAGGAAGAGGAGAGGAAGAGAAATTCCATTGCACAAATGGGAATCCTTGAGCTAACAGAAGCCCAGTGGTTTTATTGCATCATATATTGTTTTGAATTGTGGTATTTCATGTAGTTTGCCCTGGAATCATCCAGTTGAAGGGTGGCCTATGAAGCAGATACGTGTAAATAAATTGGTTGTACACCACCTTGGAACCTTTAGTGAAAGGAGGTATGTACATTCTATGGGAAGGGAAGGAAGAAACAAACAAATCTACACCTTGAAAAATTGTACAGCTATTCCACTGATTTTTCTAAAAGCTGAATTTGAGCTTTGGAACGAGGAGGGGGGAAATAAACAGGGAAAATCTTAGAGGGTGGTGGTGTTTCGTTCATGGTGTCATGCAGATACCCTGTAAAATGCATGGCTATTCCACAGCAGATGCCCGATATTTCAGGGAAGGGCAACCTTGTAATTCCCTTGTGGGCACTCTTCCAAGAGCTGCATTTCAGTGGTGGGGAGGGCCAGAAACAAAAGTGGGTAGGGCAATTGTATTCTTTATCTTTGTATATTAGGTTGCACACCACCATCCAAGCAAACAAGGAGCATTACCATGGTTCAGGATCATAAACCAACTTAGCAAAAGCACTCAATGAAGGCACAGAGCAGGGTTGTTAAGAGGTGTGGCCTGGGGTAAGGACATGGCTTGGGGACAGTCCTGAGGGCCATACAGGTGGCCACATTTGGCTCCCCACCCCACCTGTATTGCAAGAGAGCGAGAGAGACAGAGACAGACAGACCTTTCTTCAGGGGTTTACTGATGTGTGAATCCCAAAACATTTCCTTTCCACTGATGCTCCCCAATCAGCATGAGGATGAACTAATTCAAAATGTGACTTTTGCATTATAACTATTCCAATATAATTCTTAAAAGAATGGAAAGAGAATCTGAGGGCAAAGGATAGGAAAGGGGGGGGTAAGAGACTTTCGTTCATTACACTGTCTTGAGCAGCATATGTTACATGTCTCAGTCAAGATGACTGAGACATGAATTATGGAAGCCATTTGAGATGTGTGTTAATTCTACCTGAATGGAACTGCAGGTTTAAAAATGACTTCTTCACCCTACCAAACACTGCATTCTGAGAAAAGGATAAGCAGCAAACACAAGGGATATCAGATTTAGATGTCATATTACTGGTGAAATAGTAGTCTATTTGTAGCAAATGTGTACATTGTACATCAATCTGCTTTTGAAGTTATGCTAATTATTGCCAGTCTCTTCTGTGTATTAAGAACTGACAATTATTGCGAGGGAATCAATCTGTCCTGGGGGGATGTGAAGACAGTATCCTTAAGTGGTCGGACATCCCTTTGTCAAGAATGCGAAAGACAAATGGGTTTACTCACAAGTCCTCTGCTTGTGTTTCCTCAAGATTATAATGATGATTTCACACAAGCTCTACCCACTCATTACTCACAGGAAGGACAGTTGTGTGGTGACTAGGGAGGGGGCCCACCCTCTTAGCCCCACGCAAATTGACATTGCATGCAGTTGTCTACAAGGAAACCGCAATGCCAAAATTGATGGACGTTGCCATCAAAATCATCTGCAGAGCGCCAAGACTACAGCTGTTCTGCCTGAGTGCCATAGGCTATGTGATCAAGATATTCAACTAAGCAAATGTCCTGATCACAGAGTGCCCCTACATGAGCATGTGTGGTCCTAGGAAGTGGATGCAAAGCTGGAAAGAGGGTTAATAGGATGGCCGCAATCCCCAGTCACCACACAATTGCCCCCCCATGTGAGTGACATAAATTGGGATTCTGTCATATAGCTCCTTCTCTTACCCCCCATGAGAAAATACAGTACATCCCCCCCCCCAACACAAGGGGTGCTGAGCATTGCCTGTTGGTCCAGCCATCCTCTTAACAATGGTTTACTTAATGGTTGTGTGAAGGGGTCCTATGAACGTACTGATGTGGGGACCATGATTGGCCCAGAATCCCCTCTCCCCCATAAAGAGTTCTGGCAGAACATGCAGATGGTAAGGGACATGGCTTCTGAGTCAGGTCAGGCTGCTCCATGTGGATCAACAAGATGTCTTCTGCATTCCTTCAATGTGTGGCTGGTTGTCCCAACCCCTCCCTTGGCATGTTGATAAACCAGAGGGTGCAATGGGCAGTGGTTGACTCTCATACCCCAAAGACTCATGGTTGGAAAACATTGCCCCATTCTTAATTCAATGTGGAACTGAAGACATAAGGAAACTGACATGTCCAGTCTTCGACTGCCATGGGGTCTGAACCCATCTCTTCTCTGTCTCCAAGAATGAACCCTCCCAATGCTCTCACCTGCTGTTGCTCACATTCAGGACATGAGAGACCTGTCCCCTCTGCTTAAGTGTGAAGGACGTCTGACTTTGGAGAACAAGGCTTTGGCTTCAGCTACCGTCAGTAGCAGCTACTGTTTCCAGGGTCATATTTTATACAGCAGTAGCTTGAGTGCATCCACTCCATAAAGAACATTCTGTTTGCTTTGGAAACCTGAGCATACAATTCCCTCAGGCATCTGTGTGCAAGCCGTCCCGTGTGAGTCAGTAGCAGGGGACAAAGCAAAAAGGCCTCCATCTGACAGGGCTTTCAAAAAGAGAGCGAATGTGAGATACAGAATCGGAGTGGCAGATAGCCTGGCTATGCCTCCCATTCCGGAATATACAAAAATCATTTTTCTACATTTCCTCTTTTACCTGAATTTGTTCCGTTTTGTGTTTCTTTTTTTCTTGCAAAGTCTTTATTGCATTGGGGATAGTGGAAGATGAGAACATCTGTCTCCTATCTAGTAAAAGGCTTTGGGAACATATGTGTTTGTACTAAGTGGATTGCAAAACACATACACACGCACACACAAACCCTCTCATGATCTCGAGTGTGTGTGTTTGTGTGTGTGTGTGTGTGTGAGAGAGAGAGAGAGAGAACACAGAAAACGTAAACTTGATTATTATTATTTTCTAAATACATCTGATCTAGCACAAGTGCTATAATTGGATGCTCACCGATTTCTCTAGAGGGTTAGGTCCCCCCCCAATCCCTTTTTTTTAAAAACTGACCATACTTAGTTGAGTGAATGAAAACATCTCAGGGGTGGGGGAGAGTTACATCTGGGAATGCCCAGAGGGACATTTCCAATTCAAATCTTAAAGCTGCCTCTTCTGGAATGTACAAGCTGTTGGGAGAGGCAGAGTGAGTGAACCAGAAACTGATTCACGAGTGGATTGTCTATAAAAGAGTTGGTGTTCTGTTAGGCGCTCCCAGTGTAAGTTGAAAACCCCAAGTTCCAATCTCACTTTGCCTATTACGGTAGGTCACTGGGTCACCTCCTGGTCTCAGTCCCCATCCAGAACATGGGGTTACAAATACTGATGATAAATCCTATAAAAAGAAGTCCCCCAGCAATAGAGACCCAGACCATCAGGCATATGTCAACTAGATCTGAAACAAAATTATCTTTTTTATTTTATTTATTAGATTTATATATAACCCTTCATCGAAGAGATCTCAGGGAGGTTCACAAGGTAAAAATACAGGACCCAAATTAAGACAGTGGAGCCCCAGTTCCTCACATGTCTCTTTCAGGTTCCTCTCCGTGATTCTGTGTTTAACAATCAAACCCTCTTTCCCAGGGAACTCTGGGAATTGTGAGGAGAATAGGGGACTCCCAACCACGTGACGAGCCCTTGGCAAACTACAGTTCCAAGGACTTTTTGCAGGGGCTGGGGTGGTGCTTTAAAGATAAGGTGTACATAGAAGTGGACCGATAGTTTGAGGGGGTGAGGCAAGGCAGGAGCAAGCATTAGTCCCTACCAAGCACCGAGGTCACAAGATTCTGCATGCTGGTGCTGTCTCCAGATCCAGTCGCGAAGTCACTGTAGTCCCTGCTCTAGAAATTTCAGCGGATCATCTGTGTTAGCAAGGAGGCCTGATGAACCATCATGGGCCTTGATGACTATGCTCTGCAACCACAGTCAGATGCTTCTGAACATCAGTGGCTGGAAACCACTGGAGGAGATAACAACAACAACAACAACAACAACAACAACAACAACAACAACAACAACAACAACTTATTATTTATAACCCACCCATCTGGCTGGGTTTCCCCAGCCACTCTGGGCGGCTTCCAACAGAAATATTAAAATACATTAATTTCTTAAAGATTAAAAGCTTCCCTAAACAGGGCTGCCTTCAGATGTCCTCTAAAAGTCTGGTAGTTGGTTTTCTTTTTGACATCTGGTGGGAGGGCGTTCCACAGGGCGGGTGCCACTACCGAGAAGGCCCTCTGCCTGGTTCCCTGTAACTTGGCTTCTCGCAGTGAGGGAACTGCCAGAAGGCCCTCGGCACTGGACCTCAGTGTCCGGGCAGAGCGATGGAGGTGCAGACGCTCCTTCAGGTATACTGGACCGAGGCCGTTTAGGGCTTTAAAGGTCAGCACCAACACTTTGAATTGTGCTCGGAAACGTACTGGGAGCCAATGTAGATCTTTCAAGACCGGTGTTATGTGGTCTCAGCAGCTGCTCCCAGTTACCAGTCTAGCTGCTGCATTCTGGATTAATTGTAGTTTCCGGGTCACCTTCAAAGGTAGCCCCACATAGAGCGCATTGCAGTAGTCCAAGCGCGAGATAACTAGAGCATGCACCACTCTGGCGAGACAGTCCATGGGCAGGCAGGGTTTCAGCCTGCGTACCAGATGGAGCTGATAAACAGCTGCCCTGGATACAGAATTAACCTGTGCCTCCATGGACAGCTGTGAGTTCAAAATTACTCCCAAGCTGCGGACCTGGTCCTTCAGGGGCACAGTTACCCCATTCAGGACCAGGGAGTCCCCCACACCTGCCCGCTTCCTGTCCCCCACAAACAGTACTTCTGTCTTGTCAGGATTCAATCTCAATCCGTTAACCGCCATCCATCCTCCAACCGCCCCCAGGCACTCACACAGGACCTTCACCACCTTCACTGGTTCTGATGTAAAAGAGAGGTAGAGCTGGGTATCATCAGCATACTGATGGACACCCAGCCCAAACCCCCTGATGATCTCTCCCAGCGTCTGCATATATATGTTAAAAAGCATGGGGGAGAGGACAGAACCCTGAGGCACCCCACAAGTGAGAGCCCAGGGGTCTGAACACTCATCCCCCACCACCACTTTCTGAACACGGCCCAGGAGGAAAGAGCAGAACCACTGTATGACAGTGCCCCCAGCTCCCAAACCCTCTAGACGGTCCAGAAGGATGTTATGGTCGATGGTGTCAAAAGCCGCTGAGAGATCCAGCAGAACTAGGAAACAGCTCTCACCTTTGTCCCTAGCCCGCCGGAGATCATCGACCAGTGCGACCAAGGCAGTTTCAGTCCCATGATGAGGCCTGAATCCCGACTGGAAGGGATCCAAATGGTCCACTTCTTCCAGGCATGCCTGGAGTTGTTCAGCAACCACTCGCTCAATCACCTTGCCCAAGAATGGAAGATTTGAGACTGGGAGATAGTAGTCCTGTGCTTGGATCCTGCTTGAAGGTTGTGCATAGGCTTTTGGCTGCCCACTCTGAGAAAAGGATGCTGGGCAGCCATTGGCCTGATCCAGCAGGAGCTTCTTATGTTCTTAGGAACAAAAGCTGCCATCTCTTCACACGAGACAACACAGTAGCATGCTCTTCACAATAGATTTATCCATTCACATTTTCTCATTCTTTTTTTCTTCGCCTCCACATGTAGGTTTCGCAAAGCATACATAACAAACTGAATGTGTTTTTTTTGGGGGGGGGACACTTTATTTTCCCCGCCCTTTGAGTAAATTGAACAGATTATGTAGTGGATCTGGCAAGGTCACCCCAGCTGACGTAACAGCACAGGAACGCAAAGTGACATTCCATGATATCACGCAAAATGATGAAAACCACATCTTGCGCTTAAGACTGGAGTGGTGTTTAAGAATTCAAACGGCTGGTTTTGGCAGACGTCTAATTGTAATACTGTAACAACGCTGCAGGCAATTTTCTTTGATTTAATTAGATGAACTGTGGGTTTTTTCCTTTTCTTCTTTTTTTTAAAAAAGGCTTTATTATGTAGAAATGAAATATGTATAAATTTAATTTTTAATCTTGTCACTACAGAAGTAGGAAGGTATAAGCTGATTCTTTTAATTTACCCTCTTTGTTTAAGGGGAAAAAAATAAATTAATCTTATCACAAGTGTAATGAGTAATTGATTTTATTTTTATATTATTATTATTATTATTTTGCACTTGAGTCCAAAGTGACAGAGTTAAGATTGCCTGGCTTTCAACAGCTTCATCTTTTCGAAGGCAAACACAAACAGTCAGAGGCCTCTCAATTTTCTGGTTTCCCCCAAGACAATTATAATATTAACATTTAAATCAGAGCATCTATTTGAAAATACAATAATCTAAAAGATTTAGCCATAGGGCAAAACTCAGAAACAATGTGAGTCTCCAGTAAGCATATGGAACTCTGGGCTAGGAACAGGGAGGAAGAGGGATTTTCCTTGTTTCACACTTCCGGAACGAATATGCAAACTTAAATACAACTATCCTTTGAAATCCAAATTTATCCAAATTTTGGGATGCAACTTTCCAACAACAGCGAAAAGAAAGCATACAAACATGTGAATATTAGGGGGAAAGCTTTAAATAGAAATGCATATATTGCAGGAAATAGCCTTGTCCAATCATATATGGCCACCCAGCTACTTTGATCTGTCGAACTGGCTCTGCTACAGAAATGCCACATTCTGCATTTCTAAGAAGTCAACATTTTAGTGCAGCCGCACCCACACTGCGGAACTCCCTGCCTCTTGACAGTGCCTTCCCTATACTCATCTAAGTGCCCAGTGAAAACATTTTTTCTTTAGGAAAGCCTATCCGGACATATAGAATGTTGACACATGTTTTAATCTGATATTGACCTCATTAAAAAAAATTTTTTTTTTTTACTTATTTTGAATGTTTTAAACAGTTATTTGTAGGATTATGTACAGTGGTACCTCGACTTACGAATGACTCGACAACCGCATTTTTCGACTTACGAATGGGGCTAATGGCCGTGCGTTTACGAATGTTTCGACATCCGAAAGGAAACCGCAGCAGTTTTAGCTAAGGATTTTTCGACTTACGGATTTTTAGATAGGGTTGCTTTGACTTACGAAATTTTCCGTTTCCAATGCATTCCTATGGGAAATCGTGTTTCTAATGGCGCTTTTCGACTCACGAATTTTTCGAACCTGTGAAGGTGCCTTCAGAACGGATTAAATTCGTAAGTCGAGGCACCACTGTATTATGATAGTCAGCATCATCATCACAATCTGATGTGTAAACGGAGCAAATTAAACACGTTTGGAAGAAGGACAACATTTAGAGAGGCCAAAATTAATAGATCCAACCATTGCTATAGTGGTCAAAGCAAGACTGATTTCTGCCATGGAAGCCAGTCTTTCCAGCCAACATGCCACAAGTCATCGGAGGAGGCAAAATCTCTTGTCCTGTTCCTTTATTGTTCCTTCTGGCTAGCTCTTCCCCTTGTTCCCTTCCTGAATTTCTTGAATTGGCAGGATTTCTAAAATTAATTCCAGAAATTACTGTGGGAGGGGCCATTAAACAGGGATGGGGGATCTGTGGCCTTCAAGTTGTTGCTGGACCGAAACTCCCATCTCACCATTGGCCAGGCTAGCTGGGGCTGAGGGGAGTCCAACAACGTGTGAAGGGCCACAGCCCCCCACACCCATGCCTTAAAACAATACTTAGTCCAGGGCTCCAGCAATTATTCCATTGGATAAAAGGTGCTTTAATAAATATTGTTAATTCAGGCTTTTTAAGACACTTATTTGCAAAGCAATTTCCTTCAACAAAACGCATGCTCCTTTCACCAATATATGCATTTCTATGCATCCCCCCACCCCCCACCCCAAATCGCTTGGGTAGAGCATAGTGTTTGCAAAAGTCAGAGACGTCTGGATTCTGAAACGTGTTTCCAAAAGTGCAAATTAGGCAGGCTCTCCTTTAAATCTGAACGGAATTGAATTGCCTCCTTTTCTCTAACACCTATGGCAAATCTAGTCTAAAAGTAAGAGATATCGGTGCTGGAAGTTTCAGCATGATTCATATGCATAGCTGGTCCCTTTTTATTTAGCCCCTTGTAGTGTGGGGGTCCAAACACAAACCATCATTTCTGACATTAATAAGGGCAAGTTCACATTCTATCTGGGGCACTGCTGGATATTCTCCTCGCACCTGGATTGGCCAAGCTTGCAGTGTGCACATCCTCCCTGAACTGGCCCTATGTTTCGTTGACCCTGTGAGCATCTTTTTGGGAGAGCATTGTGTTTTTGTAAATTATTTCTTCTACATTAAAGCTAAGCTAGTTCTCATTTAAATTAGCAGTGTCCATTCCTTCTCACCCCCTCTCTCTCTGGTGTGTGTGTGTGTGTGTGTGTGTGTGTGTTTTAAGACAAGCAATTTAGTAATTAGAAGTCCTTTCATTAAGTTAGATGTGCTCTCAGCATGGGTTATCCTGGGTGTTGTTGTTTTTCCCCCTCAGGAGGGCTATTTGTTCCCTAGTAGCTTGGCTCTCTCCCACCTCCTGGCCCATAAAGCTAATGTTTCCCATTTACAGCCTTGATTGTGATTTTTACTGTCTGTGTCACCACTGCAACCATCAGGACCCTCCTTTCAATTCGAGGTTGATTGGCTGAATCTGTCTCCAAGTAACTCTGCCTCTGTTTATTTTGCACAAACATCATTACAACATTGCGGAGCGGGCGCGCACGCACACACACACACACACATATTTCAAATGTAGGCTAATGTGGTGACGTAGAAGACTAAAGGGGGTTAATTTATGGAGTCTGCTATTTGCCAGGAACTGGTATTACTCCTGGAGATGGCAGACAACTCAGGATTATCAAGCCTGAATTTGCAACACGGGTGCGCGAGGGTCACCAGGCACTGGCTGTTATGTGTGGTTTTACCCAAATATTTTCCCACCTAAAGGAAGGATGATGCAAATATAGCAAAAATTGTATTGTGCGGAGGATAAACTTCACTCATTATAATGCTACGCAAGAAAACACACTTTCACTATTGGCATCTTCAATTGCTCTTGCAATCGTTAAAAAAGAAGACAACAACACCTCTTTCCTGTTTTCCGAGGACTCAGATGTAGAATAGGAAAATAGGAAGTTGCTCTAAACCAGGCATCCCCAAACTTTGGCCCTCCAGATGTTTTGGACTACAATTCCCATCATCCCTGACCACTGGTCCTCTTAGCTAGGGATCATGGGAGTTGTAGGCCAAAACATCTGGAGGGCCGCAGTTTGGGGATGCCTGCTCTATACTGAGTCAGACTACCATTACACCTTGTTCAGTATTGTCTAGGCCAGGGATGGAGAACCTGTGCTTCTCCCCTTGACCCAGCTGCCATCTATTGGCAATGGCTGGGGTGGATGGGAATTGGAGTCCAAATACACCTGGAAGGCTACAAGTTCCTCATCCCTGGCCAACACCAACTGTCAGCAGATGTCCAGAGTTCTAGACAGAGGCCTCTCCGATCTCTCCCTGACAACACTGGGGGATTGAAACTTGAACCCTCTACAGGCAAAAACATGTGCTCTGCCACTGAATTATAGCCCTTGCCCAAATCTCTGCATCTGGGGCTCTGGGTCAGTGCGGGTTTAGTCCTTACAGTCCTCTTTATGCATGTAAACACCTGTCCTTGTGACTGGCAGGCACTGCGGAACCTCTGGACTGGCTAGTCCCTGGCATAATTCTGTGATGCCAGGAAAGGTCATGGTTCCAATGTTTGAATCAGAAGGGAGTCATCCTGCAGATTTGGGAGTTCTCTGAACTTTGCATTTCTTTCTGCATAAGTTTTTTGTTTTGTTTTTTTTTTCTTGACAAAACTGGGAGAATTAAGGCTGGGAGAATCTGTCAATTTCAGTTTCTCTCAGTTTCTTCTTTTCCAGTCTGAAATTCAGTTTTCCACATTTCCACGTCAGATAGTGATGATTACAACTTCTTTTTTTTAAGTCTTCATGAAAATCCACTTGCATTTTAGCACAAATTTGCCCTAATATGACATTCTCATATGCAGTCCCCCCCACACGCACACACATGGGGGGCATGAGGGACGCATGGGGGGAGGAGAGGAGGGAAGCAGTGGCACCAGGGGGTGGAGAGCAGGCGGGGTGGGGCTGGTGCCTTAGCTGCCAAGTATCCCGTTTTTCGTGGGAAACCCCCGGATTTTAATCCGTTTCCTGCTGTTCTCTCGAATGGAGAAAAATGCCGGAACCCCCCCCTCCCCGGATTCCTACCTGCCAGGGAACTTCCATTTTGGGTGCTGCTCTGCCCATGTGTGGGCACCGGAAATAGGGCAGAGCGGCACCGGAAGTCGTTTCTACACATGCCCGATGGCCAACTTGGTGGTGGCCGCATGGCGGTGGCCGTCACCAAGATGGCCGTCGCCATGCAGCCACCACCAAGATGGCCGCTGGGCATGCATAGAAGTGACTTCCGGTGCCGCTCTGCCCTATTTCCGATGCCCACACATGGTCAGAGCAGCCCTGGAAGTTGCTTCTACATGATTTCCTGTGCCGTGCCGCTGCTGATCCCACATTTTTCAGCGGGAGACTTGGCAAGTATGGGCACCGTGCCTGCGGGTGGTGCCCAGCACGGGCAGGGGGGCAGCCATGATCGCACCCTACTGGGATCACACTGCCGGGGGCGGTGCACTCCCGTCACACTCCTCTTCCTCCACCAGTGGAGGGAAGAACCCCACTGTCCTAGTGGGAGCCCTTGTACTGGTTCCTTTGACTACTCTCTTGAATCTGGCACAAAGTGCTTGGAGTGGATCAAGTGCCACCCTGAATCCTTTTTTTTCCTAATCAGGTTCACCAGCAATGGTGGGAGCCATAGGAAATGTACTTCCCATGGTCCCCGCCACTGCTTACTAATGCTGTGCAAGCTGGCAGCATCGTACCAGGATGAACGGGGATTAGCTGATGCAAACCTTCCCCATCACTGACACTGTGTTGGTTAAGGAAAATGAGGGTGATGGGGAACTTCCATTGAGGGTGATGGGGAACTTCCATATGGGCCCCCGGTTGGATCTCACTAGTGGTAGCAATCGTGGTAAAAAGGTTAAACATGGATGGGACTTGGGGAAAGTATAAAGACCTCCTTTAATACCAAGAGGGTAATATAAAACTAAGAGAGAGACAGGAGGTCTCTAACTAGATACCTGATTGGTTTCAATATTTTCAAATAAATGAGTTACAGGTAGGTAGCCGTGTTGGTCTGAGTCGAAGCAAAATAAAAAAATTCCTTCAGTAGCACCTTAAAGAACAACTAAGTTTATATTTTGGTATGAGCTTTCGTGTGCATGCACACGAAAGCTCATACCAAAATAAAAACTTAGTTGGTCTTTAAGGTGCCACTGAAGGAATTTTTTTTATTTTGCTTCAAATAAATGAGATGTTCAAAAAAGATAAAGAGGATTTATTCAAGAAGGCTCAGAATTTGAGAAAGTGATTTTGGGGCACAATATATTTTTTTTATATATAAATTATCTAAACTATTGCTAGAATGGGAGACTAAAGATGAACTCATAAAAGGAAACAATGAAAAAATGGATCATTGATACTGGGATCATTGATACTGGGCATAATGGATCATTGATACTGGGCATAATATTGAAATTGATGAATGGAAAAAATATGGAACCAAACAATGAACTTCTTCTCTGCTTGTTATCAAATAAGAGAAAACATGCAAAAAAATCAATTACAGGTGGCATTTGACCCCGGTCAAATTGCCCAAAATGTATGAAAGAGATTCGAAATTTTGTTGGAAATGTCTAGAAGCTGAGGGTACATTTATTCACTTATGGTAGAAATGCAACTGGGCAAAGGAATTTTGGGAAATGGCCTATTACAAGTTTTAAAAGTTTTTTAAATTAACATTCCCTAAGAAAACGGAAGCATTCCTTCTTGATATAATTTGGAATGAGTTACCCAAAAAGCCCATAACCTATTTTTATATGCAACAACAACTGCAAAGACAGTATACTCAAGATACTGGAAACAAACAGATATCCCAGGGAAAGAACAATGGTTAAATAAACTAATGGAATATGCAGATCTTTCAAGTTTGACATCTACAATAAGAAATATAGATGATAGATGAGGAGTGAGTGGGAGTATCTAGGGGAATATCGACAAACATTTGGCCAAACAGAGAACAATATCACAATTGTATTTTTAAAGGCATCAGAAGCAAATATTCTTGGCATTAAAGTGGTGGTGGTGGGGAGAGGAGTTGGTCTATTAATTTCCAAGCAATGACAATTAACAGAAAAACACACTTCTGATTTCTGGAGCGGACAAGAGATGTACCGGAGAAAGAGCAGCAAGGAGATGGGACCTCTTCTAGCAGCTGAACATTCTTCCCAGGCATTCTTTCCCCACCCTCTGCTCCCACCCCAAGACTTCTGCTATAGGATAAAGGCGATTGACATCAATAGCCATTTTCCATTTGATGACTGGTAGAAATGCAAATTGACACTATAAAAAAAGAAGATGAAAAGCAGGGGGAGGGGAGATGTTCTAAATCTATTTGGGAGGAGGGGGGAATAGTGGCAGTTAAAACCAATAAAGTCTTTCATTTGAATGCCATTAGTGGGGTTTGGCAGCCATCCGCGCCATCTACTTCAGAGAAGCACAGCACAGATTAAGAGCCTGCGTGGTAATTTGCACATATGGAAATGCTTTTTCTCGCCGTTCTGATGGCTCTGTTGTGGACAGATGGAATTAGCGAGCACTCCAAAGCCGTGAAGGCAAACACATTTTTTTCAAAGAGAGAGAGAGAGAGAGAGAGAGAGAGAGAGAGAGAGAGAGAGAGAGAGAGAGAGAAGATGACAAAAGAAACAACCCCTTCTCTTCTTTTCTCCCTCTCGTGTGAGAAACTCCAGCCTGATATAAATAAATAAGTGGTATTAACCACAGACCAATATCGCTGACTCCTTTTTCCCAACTTGGCATGAATAGCTTGACTTTCTCTTTTTTGAGGTTGCAAATTGTCATAATCTTTTTCACCATTTTTTGAGAAAGGAGAAGACTATAATAAATAACCCAGGAGTGGCTCGTCAAAGACAGTGTTCAGATGCTGGTCATATGGAGAACCCCTTTCGCTCTCAACAGCAGGCCTCTTAACACCAGCTTCCCATCCTGACACTGTTTGCTTAACAGTGAGCCACATTTTTTTCTCTCTCTCTCTCCTCTTTCCTTGCATGTCTTGTGCTGGTGACACTCAGCCTCACTGTTGAGCAGATTTTTCTCCCACCAATTTCCCTGCAAAGGGATAGGGAGATGGCATCCCTGTTATGACTCTATTGCAGAAGGCAGATCATATTTACAATTCCAGCAACAGAGGAAACCAACTGCTCCCTGGAATGGGGGAGACGGGCAACTCAAGGAAGGGACAAGCATCCATCTGTCCATAGAGGCGACCCTTTAGGTCCCTTCCAACTCAACAGTTCTATGATTTTATGGCTCCCACGGCCCATAATTCTGTTTCTGGGGCTCTCGCAACCACCAATTGCAAATGTGGGGAGAGCGAGTGCAAGGCACATGCAGAGGGAGGAGAGGGAAGCCCCATTGTTGTACCAGTGTAATCATTAAGTTGAATAATGGTCTCCCCATCTCCATCTCCATTTCTCTCTGCCTTCCCTAACTGTAGTCCAGATGCTTTGGACTACACATCCCATCATCCCTACTCAGTGAGTGGTGTACCATTTCTTGCTGTGGGTGGGACCCTCTTTTCGATCTCCTCCTGGTCTATCTTCTATTTCCTCCCTTCTTGCCACACTCAGGAAATTGTATCAATGGCCACATGTGGCTGGAGTTATGGGAGTTGTAGTCCCAGGCTGGGAAAGATTGATCTATATTGAATGCTTGCCAAATCCTCCCCAACTCACAGGGCCGTCTTAAGCATATCTGGTGCCCTGGTGCGAAGATCCTGCCGCCCCCCCCTCGTTTCCCAGCGTGGCTGTCTGGCAGGTGCTGCAGCACGGCGGCGCCCCCCCCGGCGGCCCGGCGCCCTGGCGCCACCCAGCCTTACCGTAGGGCCGGCCCTGCCAACTCAGTCTCCAACACCATGCCAGATTTGGGAGTTCTGTCTTTCCAAAGCTGATCCAGTTTTGTACAATCAGTGTAGATGATACTGAGCTAGATAAACCAATGGACTGACAGTGCAAGGCAACCTCCGATTTTCATATTAGGGCTGGGCACAGCCTACTCCCAAACATAATTTAATGTCTGAATCTGGGCCTTTGGACTGAGCCAACCCAACCCTGATGTATAGGTGGTAAGGGGGAATGTTGTTGTTTAGTCGTTTAGTCGTGTCCGACTCTTCGTGACCCCATGGACCAGAGCACGCCAGGCACTCCTGTCTTCCACTGCCTCCCACAGTTTGGTCAAACTCATGTTAGTAGCTTCAATAACACTGTCCAGACATCTCATCCTCTGCCGTCCCCTTCTCCTAGTGCCCTCAATCTTTCCCAACATCAGAGTCTTTTCCAGGGAGTCTTCTCTTCTCATGAGGTGGCCAAAGTATTGGAGCCTCAGATTCACGATCTGTCCTTCCAGGGAGCACTCAGGGCTGATTTCCTTCAGAATGGATAGGTTTGATCTTCTAGCAGTCCATGAGACTCTCCAGAGTCTCCTCCAGCACCATAATTTGAAAGCATTAATTCTTCGGCGAACAGCCTTCTTTATGGTCCAGCTCTCACTTCCATACATCACTACTCGGAAAACCATAGCTTTAACTATACGGACCTTTGTCGGCAAGGTGATGTCTCTGCTTTTTAAGATGCTGTCTAGGTTTGTCATTGCTTTTCTCCCAAGAAGCAGGCGTCTTTTAATTTTGTGACTGCTGTCACCATCTGCAGTGATCATGGAGCCCAAGGAAGTAAATCTCTCACTGCCTCCATTTCTTCCCCTTCTATTTGCCAGGAGGTGATGGGACCAGTGGCCATGATCTTGGTTTTTTTGATGTTGAGCTTCAGACCATATTTTGTGCTCTCCTCTTTTACCATCATTAAGAGGTTCTTTAATTCCTCCTCACTTTTTTCCATGGATGTATTTGTCTCCTTCCCTCCCTTCCTGAGTCAGGGTGGTTCAGTCCTATGGAGTGCTCCTTCACACGCAACTTCTCTGTAGAGGAATGAGCTTGCCAATGAGCAACCTGCAGATTGCATTCAGTATTCTGGGATGGGATGTTAGGTAGGAATGAGAGGCATGTGGGAAAACCACCTAAGGACCTGCAGCCTGCTCCTGATGTCCAAAATCATGCAGAGGACCACTTCCTTCTCCTGGAAGCATGCAGCCAGACCGATAGGCTCATCTCTTCTCCTCCAATACCTTTTTGCTGTTTCTCCCTTCTTCCTGCTTGACCTCTACTTCTTCCTGCTTGACGCCAGCTTCTGCTGCCTGCCTGACAACCACTCCCTGACAGTGGCTCATTTTGGGTTTCCCGACTCAACCTGTGGCGGCCTGGGACAGTCTCCACCCGACTTGGGCAAAGGAGCCAAAGCAGTCGATTGGGATTGGGTGTAAGCCAAATCCAATGCACAGCCCTACGCCCGATGTTCCTACATGCCACTAGGAAGTTCAGTGAAAAAACGGGAGGATTTCTGTGATGTTTGAAAGGTATGCACAGACAGGAGGGGTTTCGCAATCAATCCCTCTTCCCATGGGACTCTGGGAACTGTAGTTCTGTGAGAGGAAAGGAGGTCTCCTAAGAACTCTTGGCATCCTCAGCAAACTACAGTTCCCAAGATTCTTTGGGAAAAGCCATGGCTGTTTAAAGTGGTATGATATTGCTTTAAATATACAACACATCTTTCTCATTTCCCTCTTGCTGGGCTTTCTATTCCCCCACCCACCATACTGTTCTTCACTACTTCAGACAGCTTCAACCTCCACCGTGCCACCTGAGTTTAAGGATGGCGGCTGCTCTACCAGGAGCAGGTTTTGGACCTCAAGACAAAGACTGGAGATTTGACACCCCACTGTGTTCAGCTGTTTGTTTGTATCTTGCAGTTTTTATTACAGGTAGTTTTGAAGATTTCAGAAATAACACTTGTTTACACATATATTTTCTTGGGAGCGGTTTGCAGTTTTTGCCACACGCAGATTTTCTGTCTATTTAAACTTTGTTTTATAGTATTGTAATTATCAGGGATGGGTTTTTTATTATTGTATCACAGTGAGTCCTAACATGGTGAATGATACACTGATTATTTGTTAAATTAAACGTCGTGTAGGTGCACCCTGTCAATATGTGCTAAGAGAGAGCTTTTGCATTTCAGTTTCATTTTGCAAACTGTCTCTCATCCTGTGCTGTAAGCCACCCCAACCTCTGCCTTTGGACGCCTTAGAAGAAGCTTTCGCAAGAGTAACCACAAGGGATGAGTGTTTCCGCACATTCCATCTTCTGCTATTCCTGACCAGTGATGCACATATGTGTGTTGGACTCTTCCCTGCTTGCAGTACTGTTTTTCTAGAAAAAGAGGTGCCAGAACTCACCATGAATGCCTCCCTTGTTCTCTTATAATGGCAATGGCACCCACCTCAGAGGTGCCAGAACTGAGTTCTAGTGAGTTCAGGATGAAAAAAAAAAAGCCCTGGGTGTTTGGATGGGGTACCTGTCAATGCAGGTATGCTGGATCAGATGCTACTATCAGATCAGATGTGGCTTGGGACCCTCGTACCTACGGGACCGCCTCTCCTGGTATGTCCCGCAGAGGACCTTAAGGTCCACAAACAACAATATTCTTGAGATCCCGAGCCATAAGGTGACTAGATTGGCCTCAGCTAGGGCCAGGGCCTTTTCAGTATTGGCCCCAACTTGGTAGAATGCTCTTTCGCAGGAGACCAGGGCCCTGCAGGATTTGTCATCTTTCCACAGGGCCTGCAAGACAGGG
This sequence comes from Zootoca vivipara, assembly GCF_963506605.1. NCBI lineage: Eukaryota > Metazoa > Chordata > Lepidosauria > Squamata > Lacertidae > Zootoca > Zootoca vivipara. Next base: position 17,764,888 of record NC_083276.1, read on the forward strand.
CCTGTTCCGCCTGGCCTATGGGTTGGATTCAGTCTGACCCCTGTGTTTTCCTCCCTCATGGTTTTGATTTATGGACTACTTAAAATGAGGCTGCATTTTAAATTTTAATATTGTATTTTAATCTGTATTTTAATTAATTGTTTTCTTTTCTTTTATGTCTTATTGTAATTTTATTGGTGTTAGCCACCCTGAGCCCAGTTTTGACTGGGGAGGGTGGGGTATAAATAAAAGTTTACTATTATTATTATTATTATTATTATTATTATTATTATTTGGAGTTTTAGAGCACTGGAGCCATCAGATCTATAACTTGAGCTGCTTTTTTAATTGGCTCAAATCTAGGACCTCCTGCATGCAAAATATGAGCCATGGCCTCATGTTTTACAATTGACCATTAAGCCTAGTTCTGGGACTATGGTACAGCAGTTGCTGCACAAACATTGCATCAGATATTGGGAGGTGGGGAGGAGTGAATTCATTTTTTTTATATTCCCAAGTGAATTCAACCACCCACAAATAACCATGTGAAGTGGCCTCTGCACCTAAGCTTAAAGCCAATTAAAGTAATATCTAAAAATCATGAGTTCTTTAAAACACACATTTATACATATTCCCCACCCAGCCCTCCCTCTCCCTTGAAGCTTAATGCCTAGGAACCTTCTGTTAAAATTGCCTTCGTTAGATGAGGTAACCCCAGGCTTCTTCTTCCTGGAATCCGGTCGCTCTCTCTAAAAAGAGCCGTTTCCATTCGGAGGCCCAATATTGCAAAAATATTTGACATACTGAGTGTCTACCGGGGGGGGGGGGGGGGAGAGAGACACACACACACACTTTTGCATCATTTAAAGAGTGCCAATTAGATGGCTACATAAAAGAGATATGGAAATCGCAAGTCAGGAACTCTGCATTACAGAAACAGCACTGGCTTTCTGGAGCTCCACCGCCTCTAATCTCCTGTAAGCTTCTATTTCAACTCAAGAGTTTTAACTAAATTCCCTTTCCAACTTTTCTTGTCCCACATGAAAGAAGGGCTGACTTGAATGCAGCAGGCTGAAGTGCTTAAAAGACAGAAAAAAAGAGGAATGTTTACTCTAAGTGGAACATCATGGGGCTCTTCGCAGCAGTTCTAATGGCATTTCTCCTCCAGCTGTATTTATTTATCTTTACATTTCCCAATAAAAATTACATTTTCTTTTCAGAAGCCATCTATAATTAACTTCTCCTTTTCAGCTGATGGCGGTAGGCATTGACAGCATAGCTTAAAATGCACACAGAGGCACAATACGAAACGCCTGAAGCATGGCAAGTAGGGTGAATGGGACAACTCCCCAGATCTGGAAATGAAGCTGAGCCTAGACATAAGCAGCAATGCTTCTGAATTTTCTCTTTTTGAAAGGCTCATTTTTCATTACAAGCAGAGAGGATAAATAGTGAGGCATTGCCCCGCTTTGTCCCTATGCTGTTGGCAGCCATTTTGGGCGCACACTCAGAATGTGATTATTTTAACCCGGGAGTTGGAATCTTAGGCTTGAGGGCTGAATGCTGGCCCCCAAATCTCTCCGTCTGGCCCTCAGAGCTCTCCCCAGGCCACACCCCTCACTGGCCCTGCTTCATACCCTGAGTGTTGTTGCCGACTGGAATTCTTATAATGCTTCCTGCTTGTCCTGATGTATCCACATACAGGGGTGTATTATTGCACCCACTTTTGTCTCTGGCCCTGCCCATCTCTGGTATGTGACCCTCAACCATGGTGCATTGTGGGAAGACTGCTGTCACGGTCGGGTCGGCGGGCGGTTGAAGCCTTGGCTGAGGACGTCAGGACCAGGGCAAGATGGTGGTGTAGAAGCAGGAACAGGTGCAGGGTTGAGGGTCCAGCAGCAGGCAGTCGCAGGACCAAGGAGCAAGGCAGAGGCGAAGGTGGGAAGGTAAACAGTGTTTCCATGCACTGCTCTGGTTCGCTGGAAGCGGCTCAGTCATGCTGGCCACATGACCCAGAAGCTGTCTGCAGACAAATGCTGGCTCCCTCGGCCTGTAAAGCGAGATGAGCACCGCAACCCCAGAGTCATTCGCGACTGGACTTAACTGCCAGGGGTCCTTTACCTTTACCTTTACCTTTAGAGAAGACAGTGCTAAGTACAAACCTGCAAGAATGCAGAATGAATTAAGTTGTGTGCCCAGATTTTGAGGGAAGATATTGTTCTGTAGGATAAAGCTTCCATGAGATTCTCAGTTTTAGCAGATAAAACAGCAGATATTTTTGGCACAGAACAATTACCTCTAGGTGTAAGCTTTGTGGGAGAAAGTGATGGCAATGCATTTGTACATGAGGAATTCTTCGCGTTCATGTCAATCTCCGACCAAATTGCAGAAGATATAGTCAACATTATTTGCTTTTATTTTGTACTTGATTGCAATAAGGGCTCATTCACACGTACCTTTCTTGGCATCGGTTCATGCTTTTCTGGTCTGTGTCCGAGTATATATATACCTTGACTGGATCTAGACAAATCAAAGAAGGATTTCAGTTAAACGCGTTGTAAACTTTGTATAAGAAATCGGGTTGGCAAAAACGGAACTCCACATCGCCATCTGATATCAGAGTGTTAGAATGTATATACAATGCATATAAGGCACTTTTTCTTTGCTAATGTAGCTGAGTCCCTTGCCACTTTCCCCAGGAAAACCTGATCTTTACCACTGAATTTGAGCAAAATGTGGTTTTCTGCAAATTGCCATTTGGTCCAATTCAGTGGTAAAAAAAAATGACTTTTTATAGGGAAAGCCTGGACCTTTGCCTAGAAATGCAGAGCAAAGGTAAGTGTGGATGAATCCTAAGTTAGTTATCATAGAATATCATAGAATTCTGGAGTTGGAAGGGACTACGAAGGTCATCTAGTCCAACCCCCTACAGTGCAGGAATCATTTGCTCAAACCCAAGACCTTGAGGTTAAGAGTTTCATTCTCTACCAACTGAGCTAAATGACTGACTGACTCAAAGATACAGAAAATTGCACAAGTATTGTCTCACAACTCAAACAATTAGCAGGATCAAGCAAAGACAAAACAAGATGGCCAATTGTGGTTCTGCATCAACTTTGATTGTCTGATGATCACATGCCAGTCACTCAAGCTTTGCAATCTGTGAAGTTTCTTGGAATAATAGAACAAAACAAGGAAGCTGGTGAGGAAACCTTTAGCAAAACAATAGAGAAGTGCCAGAAACTGGCAGATGATGTAGATGGAGAAGTTAGAGCACATAGACAAGTCATACAACAGGAAAACCATGTCAGTTATCCCAACAAATCCACAGAAGATCCCTACTTATCACCTCACTGAAGACTCATTTCAGTGATGAAATCAACCTGCCTACAATTTGTTGAAACTACAACCCACGTCAGATTTGCCACACTGAAGAAAGAGACTTTGTTACTTGCCTTGGTGTGAGCTGGGGTCAAATGGGCATAAAAAAAGACATGCACAGCAATGCGCATAAAATGCACATTAAAAACTCTTGCCTGCTACCATAATGGCCATCTTTACAGCACTTTCCCTCCCAGTTACAATTGAGCGATCCTTCAGCACTTTGCATAGGGTGAAGACATGGCTACAATGAGTGAAAAAAATTGATTGTCTGGCTTGTGTTTGTTGAGTGTCCATAGAGAAAAGTTGAAGGAGAAATGTATAAAAGAAGTTATTGACCGTTTTGGCCAAGACTCTCAAAGACTCCAGGTTTTTTGTTTAAATAATGATCCATTTTGTATTGTATTCCCCTTTCTGTTCAGGACAGTCAAGCATTAACAAAAAATAAGTCAGAATGGTTCAGACCTCACTTTTTGTGGGGCTGAACTTATTGTCCACATCACTTCTGTATTGGTGAAATGCTTGATGTTTGCAGATGCTCACGTACTTTTAAATTATATTTCTGTAGTATGGGGGATTAACGGCAGGACAGCAGAAGTGGATTTTGTGAGCCCCAAGAAACACATGCTTCAAGCCTGGAAGGATAAATACAGGCTGTCTATCTCACAATGGTCTGAGGACCTCACCGCCCTGGCTACATTTGAATGTATTTCACACAGCCATCAATTTTGAATGGATTCCGATTTGGACAACTGGAGGGCTTGTATTAATTTATATGCTTAACGTAAGATGCCTGTATTGATGGCTACTGTATCCTAAATGTGAGCTGATGGCGGTTTTTATTGTGGTGTTAATTGTTATTCATATATGGTTTCTTTTCCTTTATCATGCTGCATCTTTATTTTTATTTTTAAATAACTATCATTTTACTTTATTTCCTTTGTGAAATTTGCCAAAGGAGGAGCAGAAGGCAGAGGAAGGCAGCAAAGGCACAAAACGGGGGGGGGGGGATTCTCTCATCCCTATCCTAGTTTAAATGCCCCACCTCCAACCAACAACAGCAAGCCATATGTATGTAGTGGCACAGAGACCAATAGCAAGGGAATTATTTGTTTTTAATTAAACTCCTCTTCTATACCCATGTTCCCACGTAAAAGTTCGATAGCCCAAATACCGTTTACTCTGCATTACTGGTTTATTCAGCTGAACGAGTCTCTAGGAGTGCATTTCCTCCCCCATTAACAGCGGAGTTTAGCATTAGTCCGAGTGCTGCTTAAATGAATTTGCTGATCGCAGTTCCAAGTCACATCGCCTTTATTCACACCATCAACTAAACACACATAATTTGGCACATGGCGTGGTGGATGCCGAACATTAAAGCTGTACCGGGAGACGGTGTAACTTCTTCCCTCTTTCTGGGAGAATTCGCTTTCTGCCTTGAGGCTAGGTTTAAGGTAAATATATATTGGGCAGGAGAAAGAGGAAAGTGAACCTCCTCTCCCAGCTTATTATTGGCAAATATTCTGGTCTTATTAATAGCAGTATTATTTATTAAATTTATGTACCACCCTTCATCAAAAGATCTCAGGGTGGCTTGCAGTATAAAATGCAAGAGAAAAACACAAGTCAGAACTTAAATCAAAACAGCAGAACAATAACACACAAACCCCTTTCCCAGAGATATATTTAAAAGGCTGTAGAATATTAATCGGACAAAGGCCTGGTTAAAGAGGAACGTTTTGGCCGGGCATCTAAAAATATATAATGAAGTCTTCAACTTTTTATTGTCCTACACTCATTAGGAAAATTATCCCTTTACAGTGGTACCTCGACTTATGAGCGACTCAACAACCGAATTTTCCGTCTGACGAATGGGGGTAATGGCCGCGCGCTTACGAATGCGGTGGTTTTAGATAGGGATTTTTCGCCTTACAAATTTTTAGATAGGGTTGCTTCGACTTACGACTTTTTCTGTTTTCAATGCATTCCTATGGGAAATCACGTTTCCAATGGCGTTTTTCGACTTACGAATTTTTCGACTTACAAAGGTGCCTTCGGAACGGATTGAATTCATAAGTTGAGGCACCACTGTAGAAGAATGGGATTGTTTGCCGTTCAGGAGAATGCCCAACAAACGATGGCAACAATAGCTTTATTAAAATAACACAACGCCCAGTCTCACAACTTCTGGAGGGGACAACATTGGCTTCCTCTGGTCTAAAGTAAACACCAAACCCAACAGATTCTGGTATAATTTCGGATGTAGGGGATATTAATTCTACAGTTACCACCATTTCATCCTGTTGGGTCTACATGATTGGCCATAGCTGCCAAGTTATCCCTTTTTTACAGGGATTTTCCCTTATGCTGAATAGGCTTCCTCGCGAGAAAAGTGAAAACTTGGCAGCTATGTGATTGGCACTGGCTGCCAATAGGCTCCCAGGTTCAATTCGAGGTGCCGGCCTTAAGGTAGCGTTTCTTAAACTTGGGTCCTCAGCTGTTGTTGGATTACAATTCCCCCTATCCCTAGCTAGCGTGATTCAACATCTGCCAAGGACTTTGTGTGCAGAGGTCTGCCTTCTCACGTGTAGGGCCTTTTGCCAGCTCAGAATGACTGTTGAGGAAGGGCCTTAGCTCAGGGGTAGAGCACCTGCTTTGCATGCAGAAGGTCCCAGGTTCAATTCCTGGCATCTCCTGGCAAGGCTGGAAGTCAGTCTTGTTTGAAATGCCAAAAAACTGCTGCCAGTCAGAGTAGGCAATACTGAACTTAATGGGCCAGTGCTCTGATTGTTTCCTGTACAGAAATACAGTTTCCTGTATTTCTATAGGGTCTAAATATATATTGCTGTATTCCTAAATAGATTTCTTCTCAGTTCTCCTAGTTGCATTTTAGGGTTTTGGGGGAGGGGCGAATTCTTGAAAGACACCATCTTGATTTGTTGATTTTTCAGCATCGGGGGAAGTTTACTGCTTCATATACTACAAAGCGGGAGAGATTATCCCTTCATTAAGTGACTTTTATCCTTGTGACATCTTCAAGCGCACTGGCTCTTCATTAAATTATTTTTCTGCAACTTTCTTGGCTCTGCTTTCATGTTACTTAACTCTTTTCCCTTGTGAGCTGTTAATCCAGGGACCAGTCAAATTAGCCATGCAGCTAGTTATGGAGCCTAATAACAGTGAATATCTTTAAATGCACTTTGGTTCATTATTCAGAGTTTCTGCACTGGAAAATGCTGGGATTCAAAACTATAAGAATTAAATGACTATCTGGTCCATTCAATGCATGGCCCAAATTATCCTTGACATGGAATAATAATAATAATCCAAAGGACTTTAAAATCAACTTAACCTTTGCTTTTTGTCTGAATCAGCAGTTAATTTGTTCATTAACATAGTCATTAATCTAAACTACTTGCAGAGTAACTTTCAGTTGATTTGCATCATAATAGCTAAGTGTGCATGCACACGAAAGATCATACCAATGAAAAACCTAGTTGGTCTCTAAGGTGCTACTGGAAGGAATTTTTTTTTTGTTTCAACTACGGCACACCAACACGGCTACCTACCTGTAACTTCATAATAAAGTTGATGGCCTTTGCTTTAATTGAGAGATCTGTCAGGCCACAATCCAGAGTAGCTGTATTCTAGGTAACTATAACCAGTGCTTTTTTTTCCTTAAAAAAATGTTTAGAGGTACTCTCATTTTGGCTGCTCCCCCTCCCCTTCATCCCCTTCACACACCCCCAACCCTTGGACGAGGAACTTGAGGCTGTGGTAGTGCTGAGAGGATGGGAAGGCCCCAGCGACAGCAATGGTTGGGCTGGCGTGAGTGAGGAGCGGTGAATGCTCTCCGGCTGGCTCTAGCCTGACAAGAGGAGGAGAAGCAGTGCCATTGCCTCCACTGCGCCCCCTAACTCCCCTCCCTGGGCACCAGCAGGGAGAATGACGGAGCTCCAGTCCATACTGCTACTGCGGAGACAGCTGGCATGTCAGTCCGTCCATCAGTCAGTCAGTCAGTCAGTCAGGGCAACACAAAATGTTTATGGGTATGCGTACCTGTAAGTGGGAGGGATTACAGATACCCCCCCCCCTGCATCAGAAGCAGCCCGTCTCCAAGCAGTCATGAGAGCGAGGGGTCTGAAGAGGTGAGTCAGGAAGCGGAGAAGGAGTGCCAGGGCTCTGGCAGCACCAGAGAGCCCCTGCTCCGTAGGCAGGAAGAGTGGACAGGAGTAGGGCAGACAGAAGACCAGTACCTCCAACGCCGGAACTGAGAAAGAGAAGGAAAGGGAGGCGCTTCTCAGTTCCGAGGCTTTTATGCTGGTCAAAAACGCGGAAGAGTTTAGTGCAGGAATCTGACTCGAGCAGGTAGACATGAGATGAGCAATCCGTTACACTGTAAATAATGTGCACCAATAAAAATGTCTGAAAGACAAGCATGTGGACGGTCGTTACTCAAGAGTAGTCACAACAAACCCTGACAGTACTGACTATAACTAGGCATCTGTTACCAAGTCGATTTGCTATGTTGAATCTGCTGGATCAGGCCAATGGCCCATCTAATCCCCAACTCGGTTTCCACAGTTGCCAACCAGATGCCTATGGGACACGACAGAATTCCGCTCACCTGCTATTGATAGAATCATAGAGTTGGAAGGGACCCCGAGGATCATCTCATCCCACCCCCTGCAATGCAGGAACAGGCAGCTGTCGAACCTGCAACCTTGGCATTATCAGCAGTTAAACTATCCAGGCAGCAACTGGTTTTCAGATGCATAGTGCCTCTGACAATGAAGGCAGAACATAGCCCTTGTGACAAGTAGCCTTCCTCCTCCATGAATTTGTCTTATCCCTTTTTAAAGCCACCAAAATTGGTGACTGTGACAAATTGAAGCACTTTTAAAATGTTTGTTTCTGCCCGGCTGGCAAAGAGTTAACCCACCTCCAGCCTGACTGACTTAGAACTCTGATGAGGGCGGGACTGTGCCCGGTTTGAAAGGGGGGAGTGTGAGTTTGGTGAGTGAGGAGGGAGAGGGAGGAAGGTGTGGTGTGGTGTCATGAGGTGGCTTGTATGAAGACAGTGAAGAGGCTAGGAAAACTTAAAGTTAAATGTTTGACTGAGTTTATTTTGTACAGCTGGAACAAAGCTAATTAATAAATGACACGTTAAAGAATCACTTATGTTTTTATCACAATAAAACTTCATCTCTGTTTTTGCCAAAAAGAGGTCCGTCTTTATTTTTCCAGCGAGGTACCAGGACTCACAGCCGTGGTGACTCAAGAGAGGGCAAAACTCACCTCAGGCAGGGAGGTGGCAGTTTGTGTCCTGAAGTTACACGGAGGAGGCTTAGAAGGGTAACCTGAGGTGCCAAGAAGTTGCCAGAGTGCATAGGGCAAACTTCTGCAGTGGGGAATCCAACTGAGGGAGACCCTTTACTGGAGGCAAGAGGTTATTCCGTGGGACAGCCTAGAGTTCCTTAAGGTACCAGGTCACGCAGGCTGGAAGGTTCTCCTTACTTAGAAACCCATTAGTAAAAGGGGTTTATTTTTGAGGCGGCAGGAGAAGAGGGTGGGTGTTTTCCCCTCTGGATTCCTGTGTCACTGTGATAGTAAGAGAGAGTGGGACCCGGGACGTCACAGTGACCATCATTACATCTTGGGGAAGCAAATTCTATAGCTTGGCTATGCACTATATGCACTATGCACTATAGCTTGGCTATGCACTTGGCTATGCACTTTCATCTGTCCTAAATCTACCAACATTCAGCTTCATTGGATGCCCATAAGTTGTAGAGTTATGAGAGAGGGAGAAAAACTTTTCTCTATCTGCTCTCTCCATAACATTCATAATTTTACATAGGAACATAAGAATAGCCTGCTAGAACAGGACAATAACCCATCCTAGTCCAGATTCTGGTTCTCACAGTGGCCAACCACTGTGGTTCTTTTCCCTAAACCAGGCACGTCCAACAGGAAGATCGTGATCTACCAGTAGATCACTGGATGTCTGTGGTAGATCACTGGTAGATCACTGGCTCCCCTCTAAGAAACTCAATAACTTTGGCTCCCCTAAAAAATGTTCAACATTTTAGCCCTTCACCCCCCCCCCCCAAAAAAACAGGGCTTTCCTGCCTCAGAAAAGCTCAACAACTCTGACCTGAACCCCTAACAAATGGGGCTTCCTCCTTCCTAAAAAATCTCAACAACTTTGACCCGAACCCCTAAAAAACGAGGCTTTCCTCCTCTCTAAATAAAGTTTAACAACTTTGACCTGAACACTCCAAAGGGGGGTAGATCACTGCCAGTTTTTAACTCTGTGAGTAGATCGCAGTCTCTTCAGAGCTGGCCACCCCTGCCCTAAACTAAAAGAGCTTGAAGTGTTGTAACCTTTCCTCATTGGAACAGAGAATAGCTTTTCATTTCCTCTTTGCTCCTTATCTGGAATTGCCTATGTATCTCAGCTTCCTAATGGCAATTCACAATGGGAGAACAATTCAGCCCGTCCACTTTTCTCAAGTGGATTGACCCTGTTCATTGCTCCCAAAGTTGCCTCTGTGGATCGCAATGCAACTCCCAGTTGGCTTATTGCAATGCAGTTGGGATATGCAAGAAGAGTTCCTACAAAAGTATGCATTTTACGTAGAAGATACATACAAAATGCATGTATTATGGCTGAATAAGCTGAGAAGCATTTTATATTTAAAAAACACATATTTTGTATAAAAAGTGCACACAACATGAGGACAATTTACATGTGGACTTTTCACACAGTATTTCCAAAAGTCTGCATAAAACAGGACTTTATGGACCTATCATAAAACAAACGAGCAGCAGCAAGCCTGATAGGAGACAGAATTAGGCCACTGAGCCCAGTCCTAAGAACAATGTGAGCATAATATTGCTGACCTATCATGCAGAGATGTTGAAAGGTTTACTGGGACTGTGCCCATGAAGCTCGCTGAGCATTCAAAAGCATGAAGCAAGCGCTTGTGTTAAAGAAGTTAAAAATAATGTGATATGTACTTTCCATTTAGGGCAATCTAGTCATTTGCTGCAGTATGCCTATATTTTAAATGCATTGAGAAGACCTCATAGTTAAGATATTCTATTTCTCAAACTTTTAATTAATAACACACCAGCTGTCAAAGTGAACATCAAGAGTCACACCATATTGTTTCCATTATATTTTGAAATTGTTACAGTGATTTGGCAATTCAAAATATACTCTTTTGAACAGAGAGGTGTCCATGATGCTTGTCTTCAACCAGCTCTAGTCCATGCAGAAGAGCATCATTAGGGCTTCTATGACATGAGGGCTTTGAATGGGCTGTGGCTCAGTGGTAGAGTATTTGCCTTGTATGCAGAAGGACCCAGGTTCGATTCCTGGCATCTCCAGGTACGGCTGGGACTCACTCTCTTCCTAAAACCCTGGAGAGCCACTGCCAGGAAATGTAGGCAATAGCTGGACCAAAGCTCTGACAAAGGTCCCTGTGCTTCTAGTGGTAGTTGATGTGGGAGAAACTGGACATGGAGGAAGGGGTTAATTTCTTCCATATACGAGATAAGCCAACAGGTGCCGGGTCAGCCAAGCCAGTTGCCACGGCAACAACCCAGTGCCATCTATAGCAGTAATTAAGGCATATCAACTCAGTAGTCAGTCAGTGAGTCTGTCTGTGTGTAGCGTAACAATCAAAGCCAATGGACAGCTTCGGCAGGGTAGAAGTGATGTGCAACACTAGCACAAAAATGCCACCTCTGCCACTTCTCTGCGCACAGCCCTACATTGCTTCCCATCCAGCATCCCTGATCCATTAAGTGATGCACATAAAGAAGCCTTCTTCTATGCATAGCTACATGGGTCTCCTTAATCGGACTGGGGTGACTAGTGGGGTGCCACAGGGTTCTGTCTTGGGCCCAATCTTATTCAACATCTTTATCAATGACTTGGATGATGGGCTTGAGGGCATCATGAGCAAGTTTGCAGATGACACCAAATTGGGAGGGGTGGCTAATACCCCAGAGGACAGGATCACACTTCAAAATGACCTTAACAGATTAGACAACTGGGCCAAAGCAAACAAGATGAATTTTAACAAGGAGAAATGTAAGGTACTACACTTGGGCAAAAAAAAAATGAAAAGCACAAATACAGGATGGGTGACACCTGGCTTGAGAGCAGTAGATGTGAAAAGGATCTAGGAGTCTTGGTAGACCACAAACTTGACATGAGTCAACAGTGTGATGCAGCAGCTAAAAAAGCCAATGCAATTCTGGGCTGCATCAATAGGAGTATAGCATCTAGATGAAGGGAAGTAATAGTACCACTGTATTCTGCTCTGGTCAGACCTCACCTGGAGTACTGTGTCCAGTTCTGGGCACCACAGTTCAAGAAGGATACTGGCAAGCTGGAGCGTGTCCAGAAGAGGGCAACCAAAATGGTCAAAGGCCTGGAAACGATGCCTTATGAGGAACGGCTTAGGGAGCTGGGTATGTTTAGCCTGGAGAAGATAAAGTTAAGGGGTGATATGATAGCCATGTTCAAATATATAAAAGGATGTCATATAGAGGAGGGAGAAAGGTTGTTTTCTGCTGCTCCAGAGAAGCGGACACGGAGCAATGGATTCAAACTATAAGAAAGAAGATTCCACCTAAACATTAGGAAGAACTTCCTGACAGTAAGAGCTGTTCGGCAGTGGAATTTGCTACCAAGGAGTGTGGTGGAGTCTCCTTCTTTGGAGGTCTTTAAGCAGAGGCTTGACAGGCATATGTCAAGAATGCTTTGATGGTGTTTCCTGCTCGGCAGGGGGTTGGACTGGATGGCCCTTGTGGTCTCTTCCAACTCTGTGATTCTCTGATTCTATGGCGAAAGAATCTGTCCACAGAACGCTTATTTGGGAGTGATAGTGAAAAGAAGCCCACTTGCCAGCAGTTCTTGCCTATTCACAGTGCTTTTTTGGAGGGGGGGGGGACTCAGGGGTATGCATACCCCTAAATGTTTTTTGAATCTAATGGGAGAAGATACTTAAAAAAAAATTCTTCTGTAGCACCGTGAATCGTCAGTTCCATTGCTACCACCAATGGTGGCCTCATTTCATGTCATGGTGTTTCCTGAGTCACAGTCGGAATGAGAGTACCCTAAACATTTTTTTAAAAGAAAAAAAAGCACTGCCTATCCATCAGAAGCTAGTTCTCACACACCAATCTTTGGGCCATTCTGTTTTTCTAGAACTTAACACCTCCTCAAGCAATGCAATTCTCTGTTCAGTTCAATAGCTGGGCAGCTTCATGCATTCCTTTTGTAACGTGGATCCGTTTCTTGTATTGAATGGGGAAATACAAGGATGACCTACATTTCCATGGTAATTTCTCAGGCCTGAACAAAATTATGGAATCAAACTGACAATGTATAACAGGGGGAGCTGATGTGGTGCCCTCCATATTGTGGTTGTTGGGCTACAACTCCCACCTTCTCTAACTATTGGTCGTATTAGCAGGGGCTGATGGGAGTTGAAGTCAACATCTGGACAACTTTTTTGCCTTTAGTTACCACAAACGTGCTTATAAGGTCAGTGCTGATAGACGATAGAGCACTCCTGTGCACAGTCGACATGAACAAAGGCTGCCAGCCATGCTTTGTGACTTGCCAAGTCCCTATTTTGGTCAAACAATGAGACTTCCCAAATCTCTGGTGGGCTGCCATAGATGTCTGCTCTACCACACTGGGCTTGGCAGATCACAAAGGCAAACAAGCCTGCAGCGGATATGAAGACAGTCTGCACTACATCGCCAAGCTAAATACTGGGATAAAGTAAGTGAGATATATTAGCTGCAATGAAAAGGAAACATAGTGACAGCAATGCAATAGTGGTGCAAAATCAAAAATAAACCATCTCTTATTACAGACTTTTAAATGGGGACATAGATTAAGTTTTGTAAATTGCATGTATGATTAAAAATTAATAATGTAATCATTTCCTCTGTCTTATTAGGAGGCATTAACTCCAATAGCAATTTGCATGCAAACACACTAATAAGACTGGGAGGGGGGAAATCTAATAAAGCAATATTTTAGAACTCTACGCATCCAACGGGATGCATTCCTAGTATGGGGAAATTAGCTATAAGTCTGATACGGAATATGTTAATATTTTATGGTGTGTTTTAAATCACGCTCTAATGGTGCCATTTCTTGCAGAAGAGGCTGCCCTCAGTTAGGCTGCCATTTGCGAGTTCCAGATCTTTTACAGAGAGCCTCTTTGCTTGATGCTTCCCATAATTTCTCACCAATCCAGGAAGCATCAGGCTTCATATAAACACTGCAATTTAAAGACAGGAGCAGAGGCCAAAAGCAGTGAAGGTGCCTTAATAAGTGGGAAACCTAATAGTCCTGGACTGAGGAGAAGTATGCCCAGTTCCTGTATATTCCAGACGACGTTGTGGGTTTGATTTTCATTCCCCTCCGTACTATAGAGCTCCAACAGCTGTCAAAAGATACTCGATCTGCCAGTTTGGGGAATCAAAGTTGCCCTTCGTGCTGAGCACATCACTTCTTTGCAGGCCAAAGTGGACAGAAATGTTGCTGCCGCACCCATGTGCAAAGGATGGTTTTTGATTTCTTAAAAAAACCCAACAACCCTCAAACTGCCATACGTCTTCCTTTCATCAACCGTGTTTAGGCATTCAGCCTAACCACAGAAGGGCCAAACATGTTTAGAGGACAGTGTGCATCAGCTATAAAGGTAAAGGGACCCTTGACCATTAGGTCCAGTCATGACCGACTCTGGGGTTGCGCACTCATCTCGCATTATTGGCCGAGGGAGCCGGCGTACAGCTTCCAGGTCATGTGGCCAGCATGACAAAGTCGCTTCTGGCGAACCAGAGCAGCACATGGAAACGCCATTTACCTTCCCGCTGTAGCGGTTCCTATTTATCTACTTGCATTTTGACATGCTTTCAGCTATAGGGTGCCACTATTTGCACTAGCATGGGACCCAGGTGGCGCTGTGGTTAAACCACTGAGCCTAGGGCTTGCTGATCAGAAGGTCGGCGGTTCGAATCCCTGTGACGGGGTGAGCTCCCGTTGCTTGGTCCCAGCTCCTGCCAACCTAGCAGTTCGAAAGCACGTCAAAATGCAAGTAGATAAATAGGGACCGCTACAGCGGGAAGGTAAACGGCGTTTTCATGTGCTGCTCTGGTTTGCCAGAAGCGGCTTTGTCATGCTGGCCACATGACCTGGAAGCTATACGCCGGCTCCCTCGGCCAATAATGCGAGATGAGCGCGCAACCCCAGAGTCGGTCACGACTGGACCTAATGGTCAGGGGTACCTTTACCTTATTTGCACTAGCAGCAAGAAAGATAAGGGCAAGCTTTCTGGCTAGTGCAAATGCCAAACCTTAGGGATGCCGACTAGAAGGAATGTTTCTAAATTTTGGGCATTGTAAATTTGTCCTGGTTTGGTGCATGCAATGTCCTTTGTTTTGCAGCTGTGTGATTTGTGCTCATACTGTATTGCGAAGTCCATTGGCTATAAACAATAAAATTTATTGAACTGAACAGTGCACCCAAACCCCAATGTCCCCTGCAAGACCCCTAATCCCACTGGCTTCCAAATACGTATCACAGTGGTGTGAAGGGGGCTTCCAATTATGTTTAGCTGGATGCAATTGATGCCTTGTCTAGGTTGAGACTCCTGGTAGCACCCTGGGCTCCTGATCACACATTAGTTTGCATTCCACTGAATGCAGTCAGAAGCCCTTTCAGACATTTGCTCTAAGCAGGCAGGGGAAGAGTTGGTACATGAATGCCTAACTCACTATACATTATAGGGTTGCCATACACCTGGAATTTCCCAGATATAGCTAGAGTACTGCAGTCAGACGCCTGCTTCTTGGGAGAAAAGCAATGACAAACCTAGACAGCATCTTAAAAAGCAGAGACATCACCTTGCTGACAAAGGTCCGTCTAGTTAAAGCTATGGTTTTCCCAGTAGTGATGTATGGAAGTGAGAGCTGGACCATAAAGAAGGCTGATCGCCGAAGAATTGGTGCTTTTGAATTATGGTGCTGGAGGAGACTCTTGAGAGTCCCATGGACTGCAAGAAGATCAAACCTATCCATTCTGAAGGAAATCAGCCCTGAGTGCTCACTGGAAGGACAGATCGTGAAGCTGAGGCTCCAATACTTTGGCCACCTCATGAGAAGAGAAGACTCCCTGGAAAAGACCCTGATGTTGGGAAAGATTGAGGGCACTAGGAGAAGGGGATGACAGAGGGCGAGCTGGTTGGACAGTGTTCTCGAAGCTACCAACATGAGTTTGACCAAACTGCGGAAGGCAGTGGAAGATAGGCGTTTCTGGCATGCTCTGGTCCATGGGGTCACAAAGAGTCAGACGTGACTAAATGACTAAACAACAACACTGCAGTCGGAAGCAGTGTCCAGGTGGAAAATGCTTAAACGTCTGGGAAAATATGCGCATATGGCAACTGATGTCGGAAGTCTAAAACTCAGTCTACAGCTCAAAAACTTTGCCCCAAAAAATTTTGTGTCTGGATTTTCACTTTTTGAAACATGGCAACCCTACTATGCAAGTTTCGTTCTTGCATGAATTCAGGTCGAATGCCAGAATAGGGTTTGTGTCTGAACATATGTTTAGGAATGTCCTGTACAACTTGCTCAGAAAGATTGCTGGGCGAGTCCTAAGCAAAACCCCAAAGTTTCCTAGATCTGCAAAAGTGCATTCAGAGCTCCACATAAGTGAGGACTGCCCCAGGTTATATACTCTGAGAATCAACTGTGTCCACTCATTCCTATTGTGCAGATTGAACCTATTGTGGCAATGAATGCACAAATCCTGCCTGGACCTCTGCCTGTACAGAGCAACCATTTGTGTGTTTGGTTCTGTAAGCAATCCTCCTGACTCTAGGTGAATGCTCACATGTGAGAGTCTATGATGGGAAGAAAGATAAGCAAAAAGCAAACCTTCCCTTCCATTGAGGCTCTTGGGATCCTGGTCCATATTAGTGGTCACCCAATTTGTTCATGTGTCCATGTGCTTGTAGAGTTGGAAGGGACCTCAAGGGTCATCTAGTTCAACCCCCTGCAATTCAGGAATCTCAGCTAAAGCATCCATGACAGATGGCCATTCAACCTCTGCTTAAAAACCTCCAAGGAAGGAGAATCTACAACCCCCCAAGGGAGACTGTTCCACTGTCAAGCAGCTCTTACTGTCAGAAAGATTTTCTGAATGTTTAATCTCCTTTCTTGTAACTTGAAGCCGTTGGTTCGAGTCCTACCTTCCAGAGCAGGAGAAAACAAGCTTGTGTTGTTGCATTCTATCAATACTTAATTATTTCCATCTTCAGGTCTTTTCTGTGTACAATGCAACTGACAGTTCTTAACGCATTTCTTTATCTTCCTGGTTTTGGGTTTTTAAAATTATTATTATTGCCTTTCTATCTCATCTGTTTTCCATGGAGCTCAAAATGGTGTATGTGTTTCTCCCCACAACAATCTTGTGGTGTAGGTTAGGTTGAGAGGCAGTAACTGGCCCCAAATCACACAGTGAGCTTTCATGGCTGAATGGAGATTTGAACCCTACACTTTAACCACTACACAACACCAGCTTTTGGATTTAGGATTGGGGGGTGGGGAGAGAGAGGCTTCACTTATTTTTATGGGATTTTCTACCATTTGTGTGAATGTTTAGGAATTATTGGGGATATTAATGACCTAATCCTCCATCTAGGTTCATATAGTGTTGATCTTGTATTCACACAGGCAACAAAATTTGATCAGAATTCATTAGCAATTGCCATAGAGACAACAGAAACAATGGGAGTAACTTGCCCTAAAATGTGTTTAAAACTAAGGTAGAAATTGTGAACTGGAACAAAATATGCTATGTTCTTTATAAGGTCTTATATTTGTTATCTGAACACCATTAACTCCAGTCTCAGCAAATGATCTGTTAATGTTTTTGTTTGGATGTGCACAAATTGACTTACCATGAAGGGTTGTCTAGCCATTACAAAATAGTGAGTGGGTTTTTTCCCTTGCACATGCCACAGCCATTTTTTTAAAATAAAAAAACTCCCACCCCCTTCCTTCTGCTTCTGAAGAGAGAGAGTGTGTTGTGACCTCTCAGCTGCACCCTCATTCTTCGCTCAGGGCTAGAAACCTGAGTCCCTTGCAAACTCAGTCTCTAAGCTTACAATGCAAGGTACGGCTGTGGCTGCTCCGTCACTGTAGATCAAACTAGCAAGGCTGCTGCATGGAAACAAACATATCATAAATCTCCCCAGTGTGCTTTCCACGATCCAGCATCCATTTGTGATTTTTGAAAATTCATGAAAATTCACCAACCCTTTCCTGGAAATTTCTCCAAATTTGCAGATTTTACATAGTTTTGCCTAATGTAAACCCTCCGTGTACAAAATAGCATGTATGTTATTTTGACTAATATCTACACACTTTACCAGAGTATATATGCATTTTTGTACATGCTAACTTGGCTGGGGATCTGCTCTGCAAAATTCAGAAGAGTGCGAATTTTGAGGGGTGGCTGTGCTTCAGTTCTCATATTGCTATGGAGAGGGTGAATTGGGTAAGCTCACCTTGCAATGCAAACCATAATTAATTTATCCATATATATATATATATAATTTACAAATGGGATGATAGCAAATTCTCGACCTCATTATCCAGAAAGTATTGTAGAATTTGTCTCCTTTCCGAGGAAAAAATAGTGCTATTAGGGAGAAATAGGGCTAAGAAGAAATGTCTTGCCCAAATTCATCCTATATGAGGGTGAAATGAGTATGTATGTATGTATGTATGTATATATATAATTGGGAAGCTGGGAGCTCTTAAATTCTCCAAAAGCTTGCTTGCTTGTTTAATGTATCATTTCCAATTTCACCAGAAATCTCTTACCCTCACGAGAAGCCCCAAAAAACTCCCGCCCCACATCACAGAAAATAAATTTCATCAATAATACAGGGTGATTTAGGCATGGGCATCCGGTGTGTGTCCTGTATGTTATTCATAGTAATTCTTGCTACTTCAGAAGAGAAAAGACTGATAATAAAAGGGCCCCACACAAGTAGATAACAACACATGGTATACTTAATGCAATGGAACAGATGTCCTAATAAATTTCTGTGCAATAAATGGCATTTGTTTCTAATTCATCGCACACTATGTCTTCCTTGAAGATAATGCTTTTGTTGTCAGGATATTGCATCTTCTGATTATTCAGTATAGTGATGTTGGGGGAATCTGTTGATAACAGACTATCAAGCCAATTTCATTCCATCTGCCCATCTGATCCCCATTGTGACATGGACTCTAGCTTCAGCTTAGTTCTCTATAATGATTTAAAAAACAAAACAAAAAAAACCATGCACACATTATACATAAATAGATACATAAATTGCCTTTCACTGATGTATTCAAATTCCTATTCACTTCCCTTGTTTCTGAAGTGCTTTTTGTTGCAGCCTATAAATGCCAAAACTGAAAGTCTGACCATGTCAACTCAGAAATATTTGCCGTTGAATTCTGTACAGCTTACTGAAGGTAAATGGGGCTAGGATTTCAGCCTAAAACTGTTTCCAATTGTGAATTTTTTAAAAAACCATTTGAATGCATAACTCTTTGCACCCCCCCCCAATAGAAATAAATGATCTCCTTTGTTACCTGATTATTTGATCTGTGCTCTTCAATTAAAGTCCTTGTCTCTTTGTTGAAGTGGGGAGAACCATATGGACTTGACAGCTCATTTTTCACTACTGTAAATCTTTGTTTTAAAAAAGCAAAAATTAATTTAAATTCCCCTCCCTTACTTAATGCCCGAGTGAGAGAAGTGAGAAAGGATGACATGTTTATACTGAATTGTGAAATCAACATAGCAAAAGAGGCCACAATATTAAGAGTTTGATAGGAAATATGAGGAAGTTCATGATGAGTCAGTAGGCCCTAAATGAGATTTTTCTCCTATCCTACTGAAATGTACTCGGAGTCGAGAGTGAATTTCATGCTCTTTATTCAGCTCATAGTCATCAAGGAGAAGAGGAGAAGAATAATGCTCTTTTCCCAAAACCATCTGCTTATATACATTATTTACACAATGGGCCTTGCGTGATTGGCTACTTCAGGGCTACACCTGTGGGCCAATTATATTGTGGATTGACTTCTGCCTGCAGCCTGATTGGCTGCTCCTACAGGCCAATCAGGTAGCAGATTCGCTTCTGCCAGCCGCCTGATTGGCTGCTCCAGCAGGCCAATCAGGTTGCGGATTCACTTCCACCTGGAGTTGGATTGGGTAGCTCCCGCTGATTCTGAATCCTATTGTTCTAGGATTCAGCTCAGTACATAACACCCCTCCCCTCTAAGTTCCAGTCCTGCCCGGGAAGTTGCATTCGTAGTCCCCAAGGTCTGCTGGCCGCCTCCGTGTGCGTTGTGGCCTGGGGTGTTCCTTGGTCAGGGGTTCTGGTTCTGGCTCGTGTTCCGAGGCTGCTGGCTGTGCCGGGGCTGTCTGGTCTGGCGCCACTGAACCACTAGGTTGTAGCTCTGGTTCCGGTGTCCTTCCAGCCTCGGGGCGCCCCTCTGTGCCTACTGCTTCTGCTTCCCCTGCCCACCCCTCTCGCTCTACAGGCCTCACTGCCCTGCTGTCCCCTTGGGACCCCTCTGTCCCGCTCTCCTCCCGGGTTCCTCCTGGGAATCGTCGCCGTAGCTGGTCGCAGTGGCGGCGCCAACATTGCCCCCCTTCCGTTAGTACCTCGTACGACACGGGACCGGTCACCTTGGTGACTGTGGCGGGTACCCATGCTGGGCCTGCCCCAAAATTCTTTGCGTACACTGCGTCCTGGGCAACAAATGTACGGGGGTTCCTGCCTTTCCCCACCACTACCTCATCCTGAGCTCTGTCGGGGTGAAGTCGGTCCAGTCTAGTTGCAAGGCGCCGGCCCATTAGTAGTTCAGCTGGGCTCCGGCCCGTCGTTGTGCTTGGGGTGCTGTGCTGTGCTAGAAGAAATGCGGCAAGGCGGTATTCCCAGTCCCCTTGTGTCATGCGGCGGAGGCTGTCCTTGGTGGTCCGCACCATGCGCTCCGCTTGGCCATTGGTGGCAGGGTGGAATGGTGCTGAGCGGATGTGGCGGATGGCGTTCTGCGCTGTGAAGGTCTGGAACTCCTCTGACGTGAATGCGGTTCCATTGTCCGAGACGAGGGTGTCAGGGAGCCCGTGGGTTGCAAAAAGCTTATGTAGTACCCGGATGGCTGCCGCCGTAGAAGTGGACGGTACCAGTGCGACCTCCAGCCATTTGGTGTAGGAATCCACCACTATGAAGAATGTTTTTCCCTGGAAGGGGCCAGCGAAGTCCACGTGCAAGCGTGACCATGGATGTCGGGCGGACTCCCAGGGCTGGACTGGGGCCCTTGGGGGATCCGGGCGGGATTCTTGGCAGGTCTGGCAGTGTTGGACCCAGGCCTCTATCTCTCTGTCAATCCCCGGCCACCACACATAACTCCTGGCAAGGGCCTTCATCCTCACTACCCCTGGGTGTGTCTCGTGTAGGGCTGTAAGGACCCTTTTGCGGAGGGGCTGGGGAACAACAACCCTGCTTCCCCATAACAGGCACCCCTTGTGGGCCGACAGTTCATGTTTGCGGTTTGTGTAGCCGGCGAATTCTGGCCCGGGGCTGCTGCTGGGCCATCCTCGCCACACCCAGTCCAGGACCCGGGAGATGACCCTATCTTTTGTGGAATGGTGCGCAACTTCTTGTGCCTGAATGGGTCGGTCGGGAAGCAGCTCCAGGGTCATAACCTCTTGCGCAGGCGCTGGGTCGGGGCCTGTTTCTGGTAGTGGTAGCCTGCTGAGGGCGTCTGCGTGGCCCATCGCCTTCCCAGGGCGGTGGATTAGTGCATACTGGTAGCCGGCAAGGAAAATTGACCACCTGAGGACACGTGGAGACAACACTTGGGGGGTCTGCTTCTCGGGGGCAAACAGGCCAAGCAACGGCTTGTGGTCAGTCACTATGGTAAAGGGCCGCCCGTACAAGAAATCATGGAATTTTTTTACGCCCTTCACAATTGCCAGACCCTCCTTGTCAATCTGTGAGTAGTTTCGTTCGGCTGCAGCAAGCGTCTGGGAGAAGTATGCCACCGGCACCTCTCTTCCATCCGGGAGTTGGTGTCCCAGGACAGCGCCGATGCCATAGGGAGAGGCGTCGCATGCCAGCACCACTGGCAGCCTCTCGTCGAAGTGTGCCAAGACCGAGTTCGAGATGAGCAAGTCCTTGACTGCCTGGAATGCGGCCCTTTGTCGCTGGCCCCACACCCAAGGGGCCCTTTTATCTAGGAGTCTGTGTAGGGGCTCCGCTACCGCTGCCTTATGGGGAAGGAAGGCATGGTAAAAGTTCAATAGTCCCAAGAATGACTGAAGTTCGGGCTTGCTCTTGGGCGCTGGGGCCTCACAAATGGCCCGTACCTTGTCACCGGTTGGATGGACCCCTTCTGCGTCCACCTTAAATCCCAGAAAGTCCACCTGCGGCACTCCCAGTAAACACTTTTCCCGCTTCACCTTGAGGCCCGCCGTCTGGAAACGGTGCAGGACGGAGCGGAGGCGGTCCTCAAATTCCTCTGGTGTGGGCCCGGCGATCAGTACATCATCGAAGAAAGGGGTGACGCCAGGAATCCCTTTAAGGAGAGAGTCCATTAAATTCTGGAATATGCCTGGTGCCACGCTAACGCCAAATTGCAGCCGCTTTACTCTGAATGCCCCTCTGTGCGTCACAATCGTCTGAGCCTCTGCTGTGGCTTCGTCCACAGGCAACTGTTGATACGCTTGGGCCAAGTCCAGTTTGCCAAAGATTTTTGACCCAGCCAGGGTGGCGAGGACATGGCTGACCACTGGCACTGGGTATGCATGGGCCGTGAGAGCCTTGTTTATGGTGCATTTGTAGTCTGCACAGATGCGGACCGAACCGTTAGGCTTCACGGGTGTGACAATTGGAGTTTCCCAGGGGGCGTTGGGCACCGGCTCCAGCACTCCTTGCTCCACGAGCCGGTCCAATTCCTCGTCTATGCGGGGTTTCAGGGCGAACGGGACCCGGCGGGCCTTGTGCCTGATGGGTCGTACAGCGGGGTCTAGCTGTAGGGCAATGGGGGGTCCTGTATATCGTCCCAATGCCCCATCGAAAACCCCTGGAAACTCTTTGCATATGGCGTCCACGTCCACTTGTAAGCTAGTGCGGTTCACCCCGGTAACGGCTAGCCCCAGAGGTCCAAACCATGCCAGTCCCAGTAAGCTAACGTAGGGGCCCTTAACTACCAGCAAGTCCAATTGTTGCTTTCGCCCTCGATATTGCACCCTGAAGGTCCCCACCCCCATTGTAGGGACCTTACGTTTCTGGAAGTCCCGGAGGGTGAATGGGGCCGGCCTTAGTTTGGGACCCCCATTAGGGCACAGTTCCCTTAATGTTCGGGCCGAGATTATGGATAGAGTTGAACCTGTGTCCAGCTCCATGCGGCATGGGGCTCCCTCTATCTGTACCTCTATATAAATTTTCTCTGTGCTGGGATGGGGCAACTGGAATACCTGGTAGTCCGTGATCTCCGTCGAGTTGCCTTGGTGCATGGTGCCGTGTGACCTGGGGCTCCTGGGTCGGTCATCTGATGCTTGTCGACGGGTGAGTCGAGCCCGACACACCCGGGCGATGTGTCCCAATTTTCTGCACTGCCTGCACTCTGCGTTGCGGAAACGACAGGTCCTCCTCTCGTGGTTCTCCCCGCAGCTTGCACAGTTCCCTCCTTCTCGTCGAGGCTGCTGTGGTGTGTGTGCTGCTTGAGTGCGCCGCTGTACTCGGTGTACTTCCTCCCTGTCAGATTCGGATTCGTCGGTGAGGTCTTCGTGGTAGACCCTCGGTTGGGATGGCGGGGCCGGTCGTGCCTCTTGCGTTGACCTCTCGGCGGCTTCGGTTGCCAGGGCTTCCTCCAGAGCAATCTGGAACGTGAGGTCTTTTTTGGCGTAGAGGCGTCGTTGCAACATCTCGTCCCTCAGGCCACCGACGAGGCGGTCACGAAGCATGTTCTCCAACTCTGAGAAGTTGCATAGCCGGGCGGCTTGGCGGAGGGAGGTCACAAACCCAGTTATGGTTTCCCCCGGGGCTTGCCGCTTTGCGTAGAAGGCATTTCGGCAAGCTACCACCGAGGGCTGTGGTGAGAAGTGCTCCTTCAGCCGTTCCATTATTGTTTTGTAAGAGACGGTAGCGACATCTCTAGGTGCAAGGAGAGCCCGGGCGATTTCAAACGTCTCCTCTCCACAGACGCTGAAGAATGTCGCCCTCTTCATGGCATCGTTGGTGACTTCTTTTGCTTGCAGGAGGAAGTTGAAACGGGCGGCGTACCCTTCCCAGTCTCCTGATGCTGGTTTGAATGGCGAGAAGCTGCTGTCGGTTGCCATTCTGGGTTCCTTGGGTCCTGGAGCTGAAGCCTGGATGCACAGTGCGATGCAGCGGTGCAGCAGGTGGCGGTGCTGCGGTGCAGTGCGTGGTGGCGGTCAGCTCAGCAGGATCCCACCTTCGTCGCCAGTGAAATGTACTCGGAGTCGAGAGTGAATTTCATGCTCTTTATTCAGCTCATAGTCATCAAGGAGAAGAGGAGAAGAATAATGCTCTTTTCCCAAAACCATCTGCTTATATACATTATTTACACAATGGGCCTTGCGTGATTGGCTACTTCAGGGCTACACCTGTGGGCCAATTATATTGTGGATTGACTTCTGCCTGCAGCCTGATTGGCTGCTCCTACAGGCCAATCAGGTAGCAGATTCGCTTCTGCCAGCCGCCTGATTGGCTGCTCCAGCAGGCCAATCAGGTTGCGGATTCACTTCCACCTGGAGTTGGATTGGGTAGCTCCCGCTGATTCTGAATCCTATTGTTCTAGGATTCAGCTCAGTACATAACACCTACTTTCTCCTTTACTGTACATTTCTTCAATTCCATATCTCTACCACCCACTAGGTTAGGTCCAGACCAACCACGAAAGGCTTTTGATCCAACAGAAAAATCTCATGGTTGGAAGAGGGAGGTGTCCCCACCACTTACAGCCCCCAGTGGCATTTTCCACAGCTTTCTGGAAGGTCGAGTAATGGTTGGAGAGTTAGAGTAGCTCCAGGAAGATCAGGGTTCAAATCTGTCATGAATATGACTGAATGATTCTGTGCTGATCACCATCTTTCAACCTGGCCTGCTTGGCATGTGAGGCTGCCTAGTTTACTCAGGACAGAGCCTTCTTAGTGGTGGCTCACCATATTTGGAATTCTCATCCTGGTAAGGTGCATCTATCTCCCTCATTATTACTTCCCAAGAGGGCTTAACAAGGCTTTTGAGGACTGAAATATACTGTTTTTGGCGACTTGAAATAATGAGCTTTGAGAATATGTTATTGTTTTAGATGTTTTTATCTGTCTTTCATATCTTGAAGGTATTTTCATTTTATTTTCTATTATGTTGCTGATCATCGCCGATAAAACAGTGAACTCCTTTGAGAGGAAGGGCAGGATACAAATTTATGCAAAATGCACACGAAAGCTCGTACCTATGACAATCTTAGTTGGTCTCTAAGGTGCTGCTGGAAGGAATTGTTTTATTTTGTTTCAACAAATATATGTTGGCCTACTGTACTGGTTTTCTTGTCAGGACAGAAATGGGAGGTGGGAGAGAAGCCTATATTTTGAGTTTCTTGAATGAAAGGTGAGTGCAAATGTATCAGACTTGTTTGCTTAATCAAGTGGCAGCTGTATTATTAACATTTTTTAAAAGATGCATACCACGCTGACTCATCAAAGTGGCACATGTACCATATTGTAGTCTCCTAGCTGACTGGCACAGTTTGGGCAGAACTGGCACTTGGATGGCTTGCAGCCAAGTTGGGGACTGTGACCTAGTCTAGCCTTTCCTTTCTCCTTCTTCCCTGTCCCTTAAAAAATAACAATCCATATTTATTTCAGAGAGTTCAGAGCTCCTTTGCTACATAGTTTTCATAAAGACAAGCATCCCAGTGGATGCGTTAATCATGTGCTTTACATCTTGTCATATCACATAACATTTTGAGTTTGACTTAACCTGGTGTGATATGTCACAATCCTACACTATATGTGCCCCAGGGAACTTTAAATCAGTTTGCTGAAAAACACAATTAAAGAATCCACAGCGGGGTTGCTTTTTCTTTACGTCTTCAGATATGGAGTTTTAATAACTTGGCACTACCTGGGAAAAGATTTTTAGATCATGCTCCCTGTATTCTGATATTTATACATACAGTTGGGAAGTAAAATTAGATACAAGCAGAATGTTTTTCTGGTGGTTTATTTTTTTATTTTAAAAAAAGAACTAGCTGAGTCCATTGACAGAGATCTGCTTTTAATATTGCATTTAGATCTGGAAAGCTCCTTCATACATGCTTAACATTCTCAGCTTCTATTTAAAAAAATCTATTTTTAAAAGATAAAAAGTGTCCCCCTTGTTACCAGCTGGGATGAAAGGTAGATCTTAGATGAAGACTGATAAAGGGATACCCCGTGGAGCTATTATATTTGCTATGGGAACACTATATAGACTAGTGTTTAGGGGACATACGTATGTAGTGTTTAGGGGGCACACTTTTCATGCGTTTGCTGTGGGAAGCACTGGTGGAGCATCAAGGTAAATGAAGCAAATGCAGCTGTCAGGTAAAACGTGTAGAAGCAAGAGGATTGGGATCAGAATCCATCATATGTGGTAGTGGGAAGAATGTTGAGCACATTCTCAGCAGATTTTGGAACTACAGTCATACCTCGGTTTAAGTACACTTCGGTTTGAATACTTTCAGTTTAAGTACTCCACGGACCCGTCTGGAACGGATGAATCCACTTTCCATTACTTTCGATGGGAAAGTTTGCTTCAGGCTAAGTACGCTTCAGGTTAAGTACGGACTTCCAGAAACAATTACACTCATACTTCGGGTTGAGTACTCCGCGGACCCATCTGAAACGGATTAATCCACTTTCCATTACTTTCAATGGGAAAGTACGCTTCAGGTTAAGTACAGACTTCCGGAACCAATTGAGTACTTAAACCGAGGTACCACTGTAATGGTGTGCATTCATTTCATCATAAATAAGTCCACAGTGTTAAGTTTTCAAAAACAAACCAACGCCCAGTATATAAATTGTTGAAATAAATAAATAAATAAATAAATAAAATGAGTCATTGCCACCCCCTCTCTGAAGTAACTGGCCTTGAATATTGCCTCTGAACTTGGATATTCTATCAATGTAATAGATAACAGCCATTTGCAGACCAATGCTTTGCGAATTTATCTAGTAAGCACACCTGAAGACCAAGTCTTCAGATTGAAAGCAACAAGCTATTAAAATAGCAAGCTGTTCCATCTTTGTATGTAAGCAGCTGAGAGATGGAGCCTTTCCATCGACTCTACCATGAAGAAGAAGAAGAAGAGGAGGAGGAGGAGTAGTAGTTTGGATTTGATATCCCGCTTTATCACTACCCGAAGGAGTCTCAAAGCGGCTAACAATCTCCTTTCCCCTCCTCCCCCACAACAGACACCCTGTGAGGTGGGTGGGGCTGAGAGACTTCAGAGAAGTGTGACTAGCCCAAGGTCACCCAGCAGCTGCATGTGGAGGAGCGGAGACGTGAACCCAGTTCCCCAGATTACGAGTCTACCGCTCTTAACCACTACACCACTAAACCACTACACCCTTAGGCTCCTCCCATCAGCAGTCCTACCATCAGGCTAGAGGAGGGGGAATGTGGACCTTTCCATCAGCTTCTCTCAAAGATGGCAGCTTTGGCTTCCTCTTCTCCTCATACTTCTTCCCATTCCTGACAGTTTTTTTAGAAGAACTCTGTGAAAACGTGTTCCTGGGTTTGCTTTCCCCCTCCTGCCTACCAGTTTCTTTTCCTTTTGTGTCATGTCTTTTAAATGGTAAACCTGAGGCCGAGGACTGTTTGCTGTCTTTAAGCTTGCTCTAAGAGCCTTTCCCCCCTGAAGACTGGGATTTTTAAAACAACAACAACTTTCAATACGTAAATAATAAGCAAACAAGACTTTCATCTATGGTAAACCTTTACTCTTCGGGTGTGCACAGTAACTATCTGTTCGGCACGGAGCTTTTGCAGGCTTACAAAAAGATGCAGGCAAACCTGGTGACCAATCACCATTTTTGATGTTACTCTTTCTGTTTCTGCTTGTTTTCAAGAAAGAGAGAGAGAGAGAGAGCGGGAAAAAGACCAATCAAAGAGCATACTGCATTAGCATGTGTTCTGGCTTAGCAGTACCTCTTTTGACACACGTGTAAATGTGGGCAAAAAGAAAACAAGCATGCCTTTTCACTGTTGGTGGTGTGCAGGCAAATTCTAAAGGGAAATTACACATTCAGCGCAATGATCCATTCATGCAGCACCCTAGAGGCTGAAGGCAGTGACAGCAGAGAAAGGTATACACCCACCCATACTTGGCATCAGAAACCAAGCAGATTGTTAGGAGAGAATGGGAATATCTCTTCCAGTGATCTGTCTCCTAAATTTCTTGGGTGGAGGATCAAGGGTGTTGGACCATCAAACCAAAGACAATTTGTTGACATGAATCAGATATACCTTAGAGCTGTTCTTTGGATCAACTCATGCTTCAGAGGTGCTACTAGGGACTCAAGATGCTGATGATCAGCAACTTTTGAGGAATCTGATCTTGGTAGATTCTGATACATACTGGCCTTATCTGGACCTCCCAAACTAATCCACAGTCATAAATATAGCTATCCTGTCAGATTTTCCACTTTCCTGAGTGTTGCAATGCAGAGCTTAGCACATGCACAAACACGCAAACCCTTTGAAGTATAATATATTTAGAAATGTGTGTTTTAATACAATGTACAGTGGTGCCTCGACTTATGAATTTAATCCGTTCCGAAGGCACCTTCGTAGGTCGAAAAATCTGTAAGTTGATAAGTGCCATTGGAAACGCGATTTCCCATAGGAATGCATTGGAAACGGAAAAATTCATAAGTCAAAGCAACCCCATCTAAAAATTCGTAAGTCGAAAAAACCCTATCTAAAACTGCCGTGGTTTCCGTTTGGATGTCGAGAAATTCGTAAAAGTGCGGCCATTTGCCCCATTCGTAAGTCGAAAAATTCGGTTGTCAAGTCGTTCGTAAGTCGAGGTACCACTATATGTTAAAACTGTATATAAAATATGTTTAACTTCAAAATTGCACATTATTTTTAGAAATTGCTTTCTCTCCCCCCCCCTTCCTACCTGTCTCTTTTCCTTTTCTGTCATGTCTTCTAAATTCTAAAGCTGAGGCCTTTGAAAGTGACAAGAATTGGAAAAGGACTGATCCATCTGTATTACAGAGTCAGGGCAATCCTATGTCAAAGATGCAGGCCAGAACTGAGAGTCTCTGGGGCAAGGGACTGGGATGTGATCCAGCATGCTTCCAAATCCCGGGTCATCATTGCAAGGAGGAAGAGGATATGATGCAGTAATAGCAGTACAGTAATACCTCGGGTTACGAACGCGATCTGTTCCGGATCGCAGTTCGTAACCCGAATAGTTCATAAACTGAACGCGATGGGCGCCGCCATTTTGCGCATGCGCAAAGTGCGATTTTCGCAATTTCCGCGCTTTGCGCATGCGCAAATCGCGCAATCGTGTGCGCGCCGCTTCTGTACACACGCACGGGGAGAAAACACTTCCGGGGTTGCGCAGTTCGTAACCCGAACTGTTCGCAAACCGAGGTGGTCGTAACCCGAGGTACGACTGTAGTAATAAACAGCAGAGGTGGGAATGGAGTCAAAGACAGGAGTAGCAATGGCAGTGACCTGGACAAAATAAATATGCATGTTCTTAAATCCCAGTGTAACACCCCCTCACCCCCTCTAGTAACCCATTATTCTCTTCTTTGAATGAGAGTAAAGTAAAATCAACACGAGTCAAGTCTTCAGTGCCAACACAACCATTACCCATTGTCATGTTGCAGCCAAGCATTCTGCACTCCTGTTAAAATGAGCCTCTGCATGTACAGATTTACAAGCATATGGATACTCCCTGCAAGTAGGAATTCTGAGAGCCGACTCAAACTTCAACACTGGCAACAGGACAGCAGCATCCCCAAACACACCAGTGGGTTGCTGGCTAGTTTAGGGTGTGCAGGGCACTGGGCTCTGCCCTCCAACAGAGGGGGAGAGGCAAGGAGGTGGTGGTGCCACTGCCCTTCAGCTTCTGCCACCTGAGGTGGTTGCGTCCGTCTGCCCAATGGTTGCACTGGGCTATGGCACCTGCTTGTGTGGAACAGGCCTAGAATGCATGGTTGTCATGTAGCATACCCATATTGGCACTGGGCAAGTGGCATGTTTAAAGTCCAAACTTGTTATCCCATTCATGTATTTACAAAATGTGCATGTGTCGTGACTTGTGCATATCCCTTACATCTGTTTGATTTGGGGGGCTGTGAAAACCTCTGGCTAGAGAAGCCTGTTTCAAGGTCATTATCAAAGTGGTCCGACAGCTGAATTGCAATAATTACCGCTCCACACATCAATGGGGGGTGACTTTTGCGTGGTCGCGTGCAGCCCCCTGATCCCAGAGGGAGACTCCCTGGTAATTTGGGGCTGGCACCACCTTCCCAGGTAGAATGCCAGGGTCTCCACCTACCTAAGCCTAGTATCCAATCCTGCCTGGGGAGGTGTTGCCAGGGGGTGGCCAGGTAAGGGGACTGTCCGCCTCACACAATAGAATTTGAATCTTACCTCCAAGCACCAGTTGGTTCAGAGCTTCTCCCACCTTCCACACCCTCATTCAAGTTCTTTTGCGGGTTAACCTTTTCTCTACAGGTTCACAGGCACTGCTACGTCAAGGCCGCTGTTGAAGGGTCGAAAAGGAATTTTCCTGCATTGGCAGGTTTCGCCTTTCCCGTAGCAATACATCACAACTTTGGCAGTGTCAGGCCTTGGGCGGAATTCTGTGGCGATTTTCCTAGAGGGAGGGGCGTGAGGCGGAGACCTCACCCCCTTTGCGGCAACAAGATCGGGGTATTGGGGGAAGCCTTGACCATGCCAATAGGCGTCATCACTTCCCCCTTCCAGCGGTGGCGAACAGGGGGCGGGCTCTCTCTGTTTGAACATATGTTCCCCAGAGCCAGCCCCAACCCCCATACAGGTGGATAACCCCGAAGCCTCGCAGAACCCTGGCTGGGGACTGGGAAGTTTAACGCCCAATGCCTGAGCCAAGGTCTCCCTACATCTGAATCTTAATAAAGTTGTGGACAATTTGAATACCATAGCACGTTGTCTCATGTATTTATTCCACTCAGGGGGTCTCCAGGGGTTTGGGGGGACTCCGCCTGTCCACGCAAATACCTCCACCGCTCATTAATCCATGCAGATTCAGCTCACACTCACACCCCCTCCCTAGGAACTGCCCAATGATGGTGACACTCAGGTATCATGATTGGCAGTTCTTGGGTTAGCTGCAGCTGGTACAGTCTGGTGGAATGCACAGATTTCGTCAGACTAATGCATTTTAATTCTTAAAACAAACCCACACCCAAAGAGAACAAGGGGTTAGTCAACTTTCCTGGCAATGATGATCACCATCAAGCTAACATTCTAGCTGAGTTTTCATGGCACTGTTTCAATATGCTTACTCTTTTCTTTGCTGCCTCCAACATAAACAAGTTTGATTTAATAGCCATGCTTTAGGCTTCTTACTCACAGATCTTCCCCAGGGCTACCTGCAGGGAAATGTCATGGTCCCAGCAAATTTTCTTATCCCCAAATGTACCACTAAGGACCAGCCAAAAATAGCTACCCTGGAAGAAGAGAATGCATACAAAACTATTGAAGCTCATTCTGTAATGTCCTCCTCCATTTCTAGCCTTTCTGGAAATTGTTGTTAATGAACAAATTGCCACTTGTTTGACTTGTGTCATCAAAACCTTTCTGTATTATTTTTGGAGGTGTGTAATCAGTGGCCCTCATTTGCTTTTTTACCTCATAACATCAGGCTGTTTGCATGCTGTATAACACTAAACCATAATTTAGTGCTACAAGAACAAGCCTTAAATGTGTTTTAAACTAACTACAATAGTGCCTTGCTTCTCGAACGTAATCCATTCCACGAGCCGTGTTGGATGTTCAGCTTCTGAAAAATGTTTGCAAACCAGAACACTCACTTCCAGGTTTGCAGTGTTCGGGAGCCGATTTCTTTGGGAGCCAAGCCATTTGACTACCAAGATACTACTGTAGTTTGGCATTTCATCCAAAATTGTACTAACTTTGGATACGTTAAGTCCAGACAAAGCAAGTCCAGACAATGGTTTCTGAATGTGGCTTCTGGGGATAAACCATAGTTAAAATCTCGTTGAGAGTTCCCAGTTCAGCTGAAATGACATTCCTTTTTCATCGGAAGAGGAAATCATGTCATAGTATGATTTAATTTTACATCCAAACCAGGCAATTGTGATTAAATTATGGTTTGTGAACATGACTTACTTCAATAAACCAGAGTTTAAAATAAACCAGAGTCCTCAATATGGATGGAATGATAATTTACAGTTGGTTTAAAACAGGAATTGGATGTTTCCAATCTCCTCTTTTCAGCTGCGGCATGATCAAAGGGGCACAAATAGGAATATTAAACCCATTGTTAAACTCATTGTGATAATAATAATAATAATAATAATAATAATAATAATAATAATAATAACAATAATCCCAGCCACTCTGGGCGGCTTCCAACAGAAAAATGAAATAAAATAATCTATTAAACATTTAAAGCCTCCCTAAACAGGGCTGCCTTTGGGAGGATAATTATCCTCCCAAAGCACCTTCACAAATTGCACTTATCTACACAAAGAGAGAGAAGGCTAAATGGATGTCTAGCAGCCCCCCTTCTAGGGCCCAGAAGGGGGGGGGTTGTGTGGTCTCCAAAAGCTGATTGATCGCCAAATGACTTCTATCTGTAGAATACAGTTCATTTACATTGCAGTATTGTGGACAGTATGCTTAACATCAAACGACAGGCTTGGACAACAGCCCGGATTGGAATAACTTAACAACATGGGAGTTGCTGCGTCATTAAACTCTAAATGATAGACTTGGACAACAGCCCGGATTGGAAGATTGGAATGAAGTCAGGAAAAGCTGTGCTGGCAAATAGACAGTTGGAAAAATACATATTTACAAATAAAGCTGAATTCGATGGATGAACGGATATATGCTTTCTGACATGATTGAGAATCGCATAGCCAGGGATGGAGAACTTTAAAGCGTTAAGATCGGAAAGTGGAAAATATGAGAACAACTAAAAGAAGGCAGGAACGAAGATATTGGAGAGATACTTCAAAAGGTCCAGATTATGGGCAGCCCGAAAAATTAATAATTAATAATTTGGACTGTAATTTGGGTTTTTTTAAGTTTATTGTTTTTAATTGG
This sequence comes from Zootoca vivipara, assembly GCF_963506605.1. Taxonomy (NCBI): domain Eukaryota; kingdom Metazoa; phylum Chordata; class Lepidosauria; order Squamata; family Lacertidae; genus Zootoca; species Zootoca vivipara. Next base: position 17,797,737 of record NC_083276.1, read on the forward strand.
ATTATGATTATGGGCATCTTCACAAATTACACTTATCCACACAAAGTAACAATTTACTACAGGAACGAGGAATCTGCAGCTCTCCAGAGTTGGATTCCAACTCCCATCTGCTGCAGTCAGCGTAGTCAATGGTTAGGAATGATGGGAGTTGTAGTCCAACAACATCCAGAAGGCCACATTATTATTATTGATTTTGTATACTGCCCTTCATTTGAAGATCCCAAGGTGGTTCACAACAGAAAAATTCTCCATCCCTTGTTTACTATGTTACTCAAAGAAATTTACAGAAGCGGTGCACATTTAAGAAGCAGCTTCTCCCCGAAATGCAGGCTTGCTGCTGCCAAATTGTGCAAAGGAATCTGCATTGAACCCTATGAATAGTGGATGCTGCTAACAAAACAATAGGAAATCCTTTCTTTTTGCCCATTTATGAAGGAGCCCTTTCAGATGCTTCGTACAGACAGATGTTTGTGTCCCCCTGCAGGATATGTCATTTTTTGCGAGTGAATTCCGTGCTAATAATGGGCTGCCCTTCTGGAGCCAAGCTCTGTTTAAAGGGGGGGGGGTGCTTTCACTTAAGTATTATTACGAGGGGGGAGGGAGAGACGGAAAGAGAGAGAGAAATATCCCTGAAAGGGATTGATGAACCCCGACCATTGTCAATCAAGGATGACATCATTTGTGTAATATTTTGAAGATTAGTAACATCTGCTTTTTCAAATATGGTTAGTAGCAACCCCTCCAGCTCACTTCAGCCATATGGGATGTTTTGTATGTACAGCGATGCATTGGATGTAGCAAAGGCAGCAGTTAAAGAAGGAATGTCTTCTTCAAATCACACAGATCCTTCCTCTTCTTCTGAGTAAAGAAACAAATTGGTGTTTCGTGTTATCACAATAAAGAGCAAGCTCATCGATAAATGGACTGCTCAATGGTGTCACAAAGCCACAGTGCTTCAATTTCTCTAAAATGACATAGTTTTTTTTTCCAGAACAGGGTCCCGTTAAATGACACGGGAAGGCAGATTGCGGGCCGATATGTTCATAACATTTTCAGTATATTTTATATACGATTTTGTATTTTTGTGTTATATCCCACCTTCTGTTTTGCAATGGAATTCAGGGCAGAAGTTCACAGCAAAATGTGAATTTCCCTGGGAATCCCATCCAAAGAGAATCTAAATGGGGGTGGGCATCAAATAGGAGGTGTAAATTCCTGGATTTCTCTTGCTGAGCAAATTCGGGATGTGCAAAGTCTAGAAGAGAAGTTCATGGCCAACTCCAATTTCCCAACTTCAGGTAAATATATTTGAGAGGGAAAGTTATATTCCAATCACTAGCCAGTTTATTTCATTTACATAATTGTTTGTTTATTTTATTTAAACCACCACAAATGTCACTATTTATCAATGGTTTCATTCTGGTTTATTCTCACGACCATGCTTTTGGTATGCTTTGAAATCATTTCCAAATGTCATTTATTTTGGCTATAATAATGTTTACCTGTTTTATGAGGAAAGCTTCATTTATTTTAAGGTCATGTATTGTTGCTGCCATCTGTTTGTCTTGCGAGACCTTGTAGGAGTGTGGCATTGAGGGTGAAATAAAACTGTTGGAAGGTTGCCACCGCCTGTCATGGCTATAGAGACCGATATGGGAGAGACATGTTTTGTTGCAGCTGGGGCAGATGAAGGCATCCAGTTGTGCTGCTGTAGATGCACCATGGTGCTTATTCTCTTGGCACACCACCCAATGGTCATTCCTCCTCTGGTCACTGCTATGGATACATGACATGACTGTGTCTCTCCAGGCACTGCGATCGTCTGCAAGGTATTCCCACATTGCAGGGTTCATGTTACCAGCCTTCATGAGACGTCTGTAGACATCTTTGTAACACAGAGTTGGTCTGCCAATGGGCCTGGTGCCTGAAGCCACCTCCCCATAGAGCACGTCCTTGGGGATCCTACCATCTTCCATTCTGTGGACTTGATGTCACAGTGACAGGAGTGCGAACATGCTGGGAACGTGGGCTCGGGAGAGCACATCTTTCTGTGAGACTCTGTCCTGACATGTGAGGCCCAAAGTTTTCCTGACGCATGGGGAACTTCAGACCTAGGGGTTTAATGCATAGCTGCCAAGTTTTCCCTTTTCTCACGAGGAAGCCTATTCAGCATGAGGGGAAATCCCTTTAAAAAAGGGATAACTTGGCAGCTATGATTTAATGAGGCTTACCAGGGACACAGGTGGTGCTGTGGGTTAAACCACAGAGCCTAGGGCTTGCCGATCAGAAGGTCGGTGGTTCAAATCCCTGCGACGGGGTGAGCTCCCATTGCTCGGTCCCAGCTCTTGCCAACCTAGCAGTTCGAAAGCACGTCAAACTGCAAGTAGATAAATAGGTACCACTCCAAGCGGGAAGGTAAACAGCATTTCCATGCACTGCTTTTCCATGACCTGGAAGCTGTACGCCGGCTCCCTCGGCCAATAAAGCGAGATGAGTGTTGCAACTCCAGAGTCGGTCACAACTGGACCTAATGGTCAGGGGTCCCTTTACCATTACCTTTACCAGGCCTCAGAGGTTTCTCCAGACCATGTCCTCGCTAACTCTGTTCTGAACTATGGGTGTTTTTGCCCTTGGAACACCACCACCACAACTTCAAGTTTTCATCACATGTAGTTTTGCACATGAAGCAAAACTCAGATTGTACGATGCAGCTACTCAAGACTGCAAGGCCAACTTTGTCTCAGTTCCATTGGCAGGAACCCTGTGGATCTCGGCTGAACATCAGTTGACAGTCATCCCAGTGCTTTGAAATGATAATGAGAACAAACACTTCTATTTTGAACACATCTGATTATTATTTTTTTAAGCTGGAAAAATTGGCAAGCTGCTCTCATTCCTTTAAGTGGCTATGGATACAAATTGTGTGTGTGTGTGTGAGAGAGAGAGAGAGAGAGGGAGAGAGAGAGAGAGAGAGGGAGAGAGAGAGAGAGAGCACTGAAGAACAAGAAAATGGAGCATTCCTATTTTGGAAAACATTTTCCCCCAATCACAATAGCCGTTCAGGCATTTTCCAGGCTCAATTCATGGTAAGTGGTCAAACCCAGAATGCCCTAAGACAGGCATAGGCAAACTTTGTAAGCATCTCTTTGTAGGCCTGGGAGTGTCCCCTTTGTGATATTCTGGAGAGCCACTGCCAGTCAGTGTAGACATTATTAAGCTAGGTGTACCATGGCCAAACTCAGGACAAAGGAGCTTTCTACGTTCCTATGACCTCAGAATGGCCTTCAAATTTCACCTTACATTCCAGCTTCTTTCCTGTGGCCCAGTTTCAACTGAGTATAACAGACCCACCTGAGCACTGAATATTTACCAATGAGCGATGATCGTTCCTTCCTCCAAGTTCCAGCCAGACCTCCCCTTTCATGGATGCTACATTAGCTGAGATATTTCATGGCATCAAAGACACATAACAAGAAATTGCCCGTACATGCAGGCTGCGTTCTGCACTGTTAATTGCCTCTTTTCCAGCCCTCGCTTTCAACCAAGCAGGCTGCTTCCTTGATACTTATTACACTTTTGATAAATTAACAGCAATTATGTCTGCTAAAAATGGGCAGGCTTCCAAAACATCTGGTCCGAGTAGGTCAGGACTGTCCCCTTCCTCTCCTCTGAGGAACAGTTGGGGCTGATGCAGTTTTAAGCATTAGCATTCCCAAGGGGATGTTACTTTACCTAATGTACTGGCTGAATAGCACGCTTCACTTCCACAACACCTGCTTACAGACTCCTAGCTGCCACTCAAATCCAAGCCAGTAGAGCATGGGAAATTGGGAACGGTGGAGAAAGCACACACCAAGTAACTGGGAAAGGGGGGGAAAACACACAACACAATGAAAGGGAATGTGAGACATGAGGAAATGATGGCACGTGGAAGGCGGGGAGCGAGAGAGGGATGAAAGAGGAAAATATTTTCTGACTGAATGATTGAAGAGGGTGCTTATTTATGAATAACCAGATTGGTGATTTACTCTTCCACCTACAAAACTGAATTTTGTTGGCCTATTCTTTCCTGTGCTACAGAAGGTAGAGCGTGCACTTTTGATATATACCCCTAGATTTTGTTGTTTAGGAGGCTAAATATTTGGCTAAAGGTGGGGAGAGTTGGGGAATAGGGCTTGTGGGTTTTCATTAAGGGCCCAGCTAACTTCCTTGCCCATATTTTCAGCTCTGGTTTCTTCATGTAAGTTTCATCCTCTGAGAAAACATGTGCAGGGAAGTGGGTTCAGACAACCCCCGCTGTGCATTAAGAAAGAGTGAATGAGGGTTTCCAAGGCCACATGAGCTTTCTTTGCCATGACACTGCATGCTGTGATTGGTTCCGTGTCTCCCTTTGCATGGCATGTGGATCCAGGATAGCAGCAGGAAAAGGCGCTGGAATAAGGAAATTTCCAGCAAAAAAAGGGAAAGTTGACAGCTGTGGCTTGGAATAAGGGAGTTTCCCACAAAAAAAGGGAGGGTTGACAGCTATGCTGTAACTATAACTAAAATGCAGCCCTCTTTTGAAATTTTCACTTCTCCGAATGTTGAATGTTCGCCAGCTGAGCAATATGTATAAAAATGCATGTACGAGGATAAAGTAGATCATGCTTGTGGTATTTGGTTGCAATATTAATTTTGCAGTGAGTTGTGGGGTTTTCATTATCATATCTACTACTTTACATTTGTTGAGATTATTGTTTTAGTTGCAGCTGTAACCAAACCTCAGTCTTTAATGGTCCTGCTGAATAATTCATTGGAGCTGAAACTGAAATCCCATTTACAGGTAGCCTAAGAGCTCTTACCCTAGTGCAGCCCCATGTCAAGGCTTTCGCTCATGTGAGTTCCTTGAACGGAATAGTTTCATTTGTCGGAGCAAGGTTGGGGCTCCTGGGCTCCTTGCTCAGATTTAGTCCTAGAGGTTCTGTCAACTTTCAACAATCAGGTGCCCTTCAGATGTTTTGTGGAGAGGGCTGTTGTACTCATACCCTTCTTGCTGGCTTCTTGTAGGCAACTGGTTGGCCACTGTGGGAACAGAATGCTGGACTAGATAGGCCTTTGTCCTGACCCAGCAAAGATATTTTTAAGTCCTTGTGGTTGAATGTTGCGTATATCATTGTGCACATGCCATTAACAACAAGCCTTCTGCATGTAATTCCAACAGGAACATTGAACTGATTTCAGTCTTTTTCTTTCCCATCAATTGGTGCATCAACTCTTACGTTGTTAATAACGTCAATATACTGTTAGATGGAATTGATTAATCGTTCAGAGGCTCATCATTTTTCTTTGGAAAAGTAAGATTTCTTCTCTCTCTTTTTTGCTCTTTGGTCACCTCTCACCCCACACCATCCAGCTGCACAGAAGTCAAAACCACCTTCTTCTGTCTCATCTCAACTACAATGGAGACCTCTGGCTATTATTGAAGGAGACCTTTTTGATTGTCCTGTTAATTGCCCCATAAACCTGCTGCCCAGATGGAAGTAAGGCAGTTTCATAAAAGTCATAATGACAAGGATATAAATTAAACGAAGAGAGGGATGAGTATGAGGAAACTATCTACAAAGAGCAGCTTTTGTTCTCTGCCTCATCCCGCTCGCCTCCTAATTTTGACAGCCCCTGCTGCTGGCAGTTTGATTGACTACCTTTGAAGTTGCCACTACAAGCTTTACAGTATATCATCCAGAGCAAGGAAGTTGTTATGTCCAGAATGATTGGGCAGTTTATTTTCCATATACCCTCCCTCTGTCAGCCCAGTGCATCAATCTGGTTTATACACTGAGCACCCACTGAGCCCTAATGGTGTCACAGCTTCTCTTTCACCCAGCCACTCCTGCAGTAAAAGAAGTTCATGCCTTGTGTCCAGTTTCACATATATCAAATTTTACAACGATGCAATAGCTAGAGATTGACCATATCTTTGTCAGCTTCATCCAGGTGTGGGGAACTTCAGGCCTATGGATCAAATGTGGCCCTCCGAACCTCTTTGTCGGGCCTTTGGAATTCACACCCCTCACTGTCCCTGCCTCACACCCAGGGCTGTCTTAAGCATATGCGGTGCTGGGGTGCAAAGATCTGCCCGGTGCCACCGCCCTAGGTTGCCTAGTCCCAGGCGTGCAGGAGTGCAGAGCTGGCTGGCCGCCTCAGCATCTCGCTGGCTCGGTCGCCCCCAAACTCATGGTGCAGAGCCACCTGCAGCAGAAGAGCCCACTGCAGCGCTCCTTTTGACAGACGGGCTCTTCCCCGGATTCAACTCTCAGGCCCCAGTGTGGTGTAGTGGTTAAGAGCGGTAGACTTGTAATCTGGGGAACCGGGTTCGCGTCTCCGCTCCTCCACATGCAGCTGCTGGGTGACCTTGGGCTAGTCACACTTCTCTGAAGTCTCTCAGCCCCACCCACCTCACAGGGCGTCTGTTGTGGGGGAGGAGGGGAAAGGAGATTGTTAGCCGCTTTGAGACTCCTTCGGGTAGTGATAAAGCGGGATATCAAATCCAAACTACTCCTCCTCCTCCTCCTCCTCCTCCTCCTCCTCCTCCTCCTCCTCCTCCTCTTCTTCTTCTTCTTCTTCTTCTTCTTCTTCTTCTTCTTCTTCTTCTTCTTCTTCTTCTTCTTCTTCTTCTTCGCCTGGCACCCCTTAGAGCCTGGAGCCCAGGTGCCCCGCACCCCTAGTGCCTATGGGTAAGACAGCCCTGCTCACACCTCAATTTTTTTTTTTGCTGGCTGGACTGTATCCACAATGCATCTTTCTTGTCTGGATGGAAGATACAAAGGGAAGTAGAAACTAGCCTACTGTAGGGTGGCAGTTTCGGCACTGCGTGGCTAGACACCAGTGTCAGGCCATTTTGGACCCTTTTAAAGAACATCAGGAGATGTTCTTCTCTCCTTGTGGCCATTAAGAATCCAAACCTCCCACCCATGATGGCAAACAATTGTGGGCAGTTTTCAGGAGGCGTCAGGGGGCCGGAGCTGGGTCAAAGCCTCATGTGGCTCCCACCTGGGTCCTCTTCACTGAAATAAAAGAGAACCACCTTGGCACCACAGTTGTCTTTTCTGTATCCACCCCCCATCCTCAGTTTCATAGTTTCCTTGTTATGATTTAGTCATGACCTTGCTGTGGAATGTTTCAGTCACTGTATCTGGGGCCAGGAAAGAATTTTATCTCCAGACATATTGGCTGGTCTCAAGGTTTTTGCCTCCTTCATAGCAATCGTCACAACTGGGGCAGTTAGGCATTGGGTATGATTCGTAGTAAGTAATTGGAAGATGGAGCTGTATGGCTTGCCTTCCCCTTTCGTGGATTTGGGGAGGGGGTCCTGTTAAAAGGATCCGAGGGGACGTGCTTCGTCCATAAGCCCAGATGGGAGCTGAGGGCCATAGCACTCCCCAGGGCAGAGATGCCGGTGGGCTGCCCGTATTTGATGTAAGTCAAAGAGCAACCCTTTCCAGGAATTGACCACCTAGAAAGCAATCAGTGGTGGGCTGACTGAGTGTAGAATCACCCAATGCCAGATCACTTACATTTGTAATAAACAAAGTTGTGGTCTGTTTTAATCCAAGAACATAATTGTATGTACCTGCAGAACACTATGTGGCACCAGATGGCGGGTTCACTTTGCATGAGTATGCAAGGTAAAATTTGCACCCATTACTCTACCTGCTTTTGCCTCTGGCTCCACCCACCACTGTCAGGCATCTCTTGGGTTGAAAAATGTTCCCCAGCCCTGGGGAAGATTAATTAACTAATCTTTGTATGCAGTTGAGCCCAGTATTCTTATATTCTTATTTTTACAAAGATCTTTCCTCTTATGTATGCTTTTATATATATATATATATATATATATATATATATATATATATATATATATATACTAATATATGCATTTAAACATACTTAGTCTATGCATTTTTGTACACCTTCACTTGGCAGGAAAACTACACTGCAAAATTCAGAGAAGTGCAAATTTCAGAATATGGCTATGTTTCAGTTCATGTATTGTTTCAGAAAGTGTGGATTAGATAGTTTTTATCTTTAAATGCGAACTGAATCGAATTTCCCATCCCTAATATACACTGCTGTTTTACTCACAAAGGAACCATGACGATCTTCCACCATGAAGGTTTTCATCCCTTGGTGGTTTTGTATCCATCAGGTGCAAACCGTAGTTGTCAAATTAGAGGAGCACTCCCATGGGACAATGGTACACATGAATGAATTGTTAATTGGCAATTTGAGTAGGCTTTTAGAAATGGCATGGCCCAGAAAGATAAATTCACATTTCTGCTGTTGTAAAAGAAATATTATTTGCACTTTTGTAAGTCTTTGATTAATGGTTTACTAATTGCCCAGCAATAATAATTATTCACAGCACAGATGGATTTCCTTAAAGGCCTAAGAATGATGCTGGATATATTATTCTCATTGACCATTAAAACTGAGAAGAAATTCTCCCATAAAACTTGTCTTGCCCACATTCATGGCAGCAGACCTTTTTAATTTTCCTGAGTGGAAGTACAGTAGTCACCTAACTTTAGACTTTCTTGAATTAACTCCATTGAGATATATAGCGAGCCTGTATCTTTAAGAGGAAGTTGTCACAGCTCACTTCCTATTTATCACTCTCACCTTTCTCAGCCCATTCTAATTGCTAAAGAGTGGTTTGCTTGTTTTTAGAGCAGCCTCTTTACCCACTTCTGGAGTAATAAAAATAATGGGTGACACTTGAATGGACATGAACCACAGTGTAGGCTTCTATCATGTAGACCAAAGCTTGCACCATTTCCTACCTTTGGTGGCACAGGAATGAAGCTGTGCCGCTCCTGTGTCAAAAAGATGGAATCCTGTGTTTTTTCTCCACTCTTGCACATAGTTCATTTTGGTGCTAGTATTTATTTAGTTTGTTATCAGCCACATTCTCATTGTCTTCATCTTGTGTATATGTAGCCTGGTTGCAGAACTTCAGCAGGTGGTGGTCAACCCAGGTCTTATGGTGGTTGTGGGGGTCTTTTTCGGCATATATTGTGTCATAACATGATGTAAAGAGAGTAATTTGGGGGATGATGATACCTTTGCAATCTTTGGGAATTTGGGAAGCCAAATTAGTTTGGCAGCGGAACAAAACGAACTCCAAAGCACTGAATCGTGATGGCATGATGGCATCACTGAGCAATTTTTAAATGGCCATCAAATTCCTTACCTTATATGATTTCCCTTCCCCTCTCGTTGCCCTGAGCATCCCATCTTTCCTCTCCCTCCTCCCTCCCTCCTTCCCTATACAGGGCTGCCTTCAGATGCCTTCTAAAGCTTGTGTCATTACTTATCTCCTAGGCTCAGGGGTCACACAACTCCATACTCTCCAATTTCTCTGCTGAAAATAGGAGAAATCCTAGGGGAAAGCGGGGCATTCTGGGATCAAATCAGAAACTAGGATGACTTCCTACCAGGGATTGTCCTAAATCAAGGCTGAGAAGGAAGATGGAGAATTATGGGGGCAAATGACTGACCAGTTTTGCTCTTCTATATCTAGTCTTTGCACTCCCAAGAGCTCCAAATGTGCCACTCCAAATTTTCCTCCCTTGTTATATATAGTTTATATCTCTATATTCCATGGGTGGGGAATTGTTGGACTGCAGCTTGACCACCACCACCCCGCTCATGGACCATACTGCCTGTGGCTTGATGGGAGTTGTGGTCCATATAGTGCATTCTATAAACCAGGAGTGGACAGACTTCTTTAAACTGGAAGTGCAGATTGAAGTGCAGAGTGTTTGAGGACTGGGACATTCTCAGGGAAACCACAATGCTTGTTTACAAGGCTATTGTACTACCAACCTTACTGTATGCTTGTGAAACATGGACCACTAATAAACGCCATCTCCAGCTCCTTGAAATATTCCATCAATGGTGTCTCCGAAAAAAATTACACATCACTTGGGAAGACAGGCAAACAAAATACCAGTGTACTGGAAGAAGCAAAGATCACAAGTGATGGTCGTCTTCCAAAGCAACTACTCTATTCCAAACTTTAAAATGGAAAGCGTAATGCTGGTGGTCAACAAAAGGGGTTTAAAAACTGTCTCAAGGCAAATCTAAGAAAAAGTAGTATAAACCCCAACAATTGGGAAACACTGGCCTGCAAGCGCTCCAGTTGGAGAACAGCCTTTACCAAAGGTGTCATGGGCTTTGAAGACACTCGAACTCAGGATGCAAGGGAGAAACGTGCTAAGAGGAAGGCACACTTGGCAAATCAACACCGTGATCAACTCCCACCCAGATACCAATGTCCCCACTGTGGAAGGACGTGTGGATCCAGAACTGGCCTCCACAGTCACTTACGGACTCATTGTTAAAACCATGTTTATGGAAGACATTCTTACTTGGCTATGAGTGATCGCCAAAAAAGAAGATGTGGTCCATATAGCAGATAAGTGCATTCTATAAACCAGGAGTGGACAGACCTCTTTAAGCTGGGACCCATAGATCTTCCAAGCAGGTGTAAAAGACATACAGTTGGAATGAAAGAAGAGGATGCTTCTGAGCACATTCTGAGCCAAGGAATTCCATCAGTTGGTACTGAAGTCCCTTCTGCCCACCTCTGCCACAATTTGTTTCACAATTCAGGTATTTAAATCAGCTTTGTTGTGAGTCACATGCCTAAAGTTTGGGTATACAAATTTCTCTTTTCTTCCAGTTCCGAGTGGTGTGTTGCAGCTTTACCTGTTGCAGGGAGATGTGATTAACATTGTGTAGACCCTATGGCATTTTTTTAAAGGCTCCCTAATCCCTGCTTAATTTTATGAACTGTCAAAATGATTCTAAATATCTCTCCTGTTTGCATTTTCACCTCAGGACAGGAGTCCAGAGGTATGGATTTGTTGTACAACAGTGGACTTTAGGCAATTTTCATCTTTTAATGCCTGCAGCGTCCGAGGTTGAATTTGTAATAATCACCAGATTATCTCTGAAGGATCTCTCGCTTATACTTGCAAATGGTTCTGCAGGAAAATGCAAAAGATAGGGAAGGAAAAAATAATTGATTAGAGGCAGGAGATCATTTTGTCACATAATCCCAGATGGAAAAGAAAACAAATGCTGATATGCTTTTCATCCTCCTTCCTCCCTCGCCTCCCCTTCCCTCCCTCTCTTTTTTAATGACAGTTGAAGATAGTGTAATAGGAAAGACCAGTTCTTGAGACAACCTGATGAAAAAAGAAGAAAAAGGAGAGCGACTTGGTCTGAGCCTCTGATTAGGTTGGATTTAGACTGGGGCTTTTCCCCTTGCCATCAGTGGGAATTTTGCAAATGTGATATGGCGATAACTGGATGGAAGGGGATGTCCATTGCAGTCCATTTTGCCAGGGCAGCAAACAGAGTTATGGGTCTCAAACGGCCACATGGTGCAATAACTGCAGCTTATAAGAAGGAACTGTCAGAAAGCTGTTCTGCAAGATGATTCGCTTGGGCTGAAAGGTGGGTTGAGAGTGTGTAGAACATGTGGGTGGTCAATGGTGTCCACACTATTCAAAACAAAATAAATAAATAAATAAATTTAAATTAAAAAATTCCTTCCAGTAGCACCTTAGGTAAAGGGTAAAGGGACCCTGACCATTAGATCCAGTCATGACCGACTCTGGGGTTGTGCGCTTATCTCGCATTATTGGCCGAGGGAGCCGGCGTACAGCTTCCAGGTCATGTGGCCAGCATGACTAAGCAGCACATGGAAACGCTGTTTACCTTCCCGCTGTAGCGGTTCCTATTCATCTACTTGCATTTTGACGTGCTTTCGAACTGCTAGGTTGGCAGGAGCTGGGACCAAGCAACGGGAGCTCACCCCGTCACAGGGATTCGAACGGCCGACCTTCTGATCAGCAAGCCCTAGGCTCAGTGGTTTTAACCACAGCGCCACCTTACCTTAGAGACCAACTAAGTTTGTTATTGGTATGAGCTTTCGCGTGCATGCACACTTCTTCAGATACACTGAAACAGAAGTCACCAGACTCTTATATATAGTGAGAGGGTGGGGAGGGGTATGCTAGAAGCCCCTGACAATCTTCTGGCATCAGATTCCATGAATGAACTATCATGGAATCACAAAACTGTAGAGCTGGAAGTTCATCTAGTTCAATATCCAGGTGTCTCAACACGTGGTTCTCCGTCCAATTTGAAACCTGACCGGACCCTGCTTAGCTTTGCAAATGTGCTAGCAGTTTTATTGTTTCACCACTAGAAGAACTGTTTGAATAAGTGCTTCCTATTTGGCTGACCTGAATTTCCTACCAGTTGGCTTCATGGAATGACTCTGGGTTCTAGTGCTTTCAGAGAGGGAGCAAGACTCTAGAACAATGTTTCCCACACCATTCATCAGTTTACAGACCTCTATTTATATCACTCTGCATTATTCATTTCACTTACCAGACCCAACATTTGGCAACTGGATCTAGAGCAGGGAGGGGGAATCTGTGGCCCTTCAGATGTTGTTGCACTCGAGCTCCCATCATCTCCAGCCTGTTTGGTCCATGGTCAAGGGTGCTGGGATCTGTGGTCCAGCAACCATCCCTAGGCTTTCTCACTTTTGCAATAGCCACAATTTCTCTGTGCAATGCTTTGCCTAGAGCAGGCATCCCCAAACTCGGCCCTCCAGATATTTTGGGACTACAATTCTCATCATCCCTGACCACTGGTCCTGTTAGCTAGGGATGATGGGAGTTGTAGTCCCAAAACATCTGGAGGGCCAAGTTTGGGGATGCCTGGCCCAGAGCTGCCAAGTTATCCCTTATTTTAAGGGATTTTCCCTTATGCTGAATAGGCTTCCTCGCGAGAAAAGGGAAAGCTTGGCAGCTATGGCCTGGCCATCTCATTTTTAGGAACCCAGTTAAATGTCCTTCCCATTTAGGAAAACATTTATCCTGCTTGCAGGCTGGTTTTAGTTGGACTCCTTATTTTAGGGCTTCTGTTTCATTGTTTTCTTACGGCTGTAATTGCTAATTTTAATTCTGCATTCTTTTCTTTTCTTTTTTCTTCTCATCTTGCTATTTTTAAAAGATGGTGAGTTACTGTGAGAGACCTTGTGGGCTGGGAAGTGGGATATGAAGTTAAATAAAGCCTTCTTCAGACATTCACAAGAAGGTGTGTGGGCTTAAAAATGAGGAGGGGGTTTGCATGAAGGGATGGGTGAATCTGTCAGTTTTGGTTTCTCTCAGTTTCTCTCATTTTGGTTTCCCTCTCCAGTTTAGTTCTCCATATTCCACATGCATTTGCAATTGATTTTTTAACAAAACAAAAAATCATTGTGTAAATTCATCAGCATTTTACTGCTTCCCCCCTAATACACACATTTCAATATAATTTTGTCTCATATACACATGTTTCCAAAGCAGTTTCCCCTAATTTCTCATGGCCTTTGACATACGAGATGTACATTTTCAGGGCCACCCAATTTCGGTGATTTTTTTTTTATTGTAAGTTTTTTAACTATTTAAAACAGCATTTTAAATCATTGTAAATTGCCCTGGGACCTTAGCGTAAAGACCTGGTTAATAATAATAATAATAATAATAATAATAATAATAATAATAATATGAATTTGTATGCTATTTTATTACCATACAGTGGTACCTCGGTTTAAGTATAGAATTGGTTCCAGAAGTCTGTACTTAACCTGAAGTGAACTTTCCCATTGAAAGTAATGGAAAGTGGCCAATCCATTCCAGACGGGTCCGCGGAGTACTCAACCTGAAGCGTACTTAACCCGAAGTAAGAGTGTAATTGGTTCCGGAAGTCCATACTTAACCTGAAGCGTACTTAACCTGAAGCGAACTTTCCAACTGAAAGTAATGGAAAGTGGATTAATCCGTTCCAGACGGGTCCGCGGAGTACTTAAACTGAAAGTACTCAAACCAAAGCATACTTAAACCGAGGTATGACTGTATTCACTTTATGCATTCTTTACCCCAATATATGCAGTTTTGTTCTCCTTACACGGCAAAATTCAAAGAAGTGCGAATTTCCATGTGGGGCTGTGTTTAGGTTCTCAAAAGTGTGTATTTGGCTGATTGGCCTTTAAACGCAAGTTAAAATGAATTTTCCCCAGTCCCCACATACATGCAAGCCGGGCCCCCAATGTGCCCCCCTAAACCCTCAAACACGGGCTCCTTTCTCAGCATTTATGTGTCCAGCTCCAAGGTGGGGAGGTGGATTCTAAGTGTGTTCAGATTTTATCTCCAACTAGTAACCCTGCACAATCAGGGTTCCTAATCTAACCAAGGATTATTGTGCTCAGTTCCTGCTTGTGGGTTTCCCACAGGCATGTGGCTGGCCACTGGGAGAACAGGATAGTGGACTGCATGGCCTGATCCAGGAGGGCTCTCCTGAATGTTCTAACCCTGCTCAGCCTCCAGCCACCCAAACTTGATGAGAGCAAAAGGAAAACTTTCCAAATGAATGCAGTGCAAAAGATATTCCGCAGCAGGTTGCAAAGACAAATGTAGTCAAATTTATTTCACCCAAGCTCTTCCTTAGACATGTTTTGAGCTGCCCATGATAGTCCTCCGAGGGCTTTCTGACGCCGTTCTGTATTTTGCTGGGCAAAAAACAGTATAACTGTATTACACATGCTGCTCGCTGCTACCTCATTTCTCTACAGGATCCTACTGGCGCACTGAAAGAAATTACTTGGTCGGAAAGAGTGTTATCATTTGCTGGGGGGGTCAGATTAAATGACCAGCACCCCCTTTTCTGCCCTAGAGTGCAGTCTATAAATATTTAGTGACGTCCAAATAAAAAGCCAGGGAACCTGGATGCTGAATTGGTCATCTCTTCCCCACTCTTTGGACAAGAGGGACCCAGATAACAGGGGAAATATTGGTGTCAGAAAGACAGATGATCAAAACACATATCTATATCTAGATACAGAGAAACATTAGGTAGTCATCAATCATTAATGGAATCTGGAATAGATGAGATTGAGGAAGATTATTCTCTGTGTGCGTGCGTGTTGTTTGGACAATGTGTTAAGTGGAATAACTCATGAGGTATGTTAGCATTCATCCTTTATACTCCTTTTGTTAACAGGTTAGCACTCAACCAATTCACATATCCGAGGCTTTATTCATTATTAATCAAAAGAGTTAAAAAGTCGATCCAATCTGGTTATATACAGTAGTTCTTGTGGTTTTCAAACCTTTAAATATTTGATGGTGTCATTGCTTTCCCAGTGGATGTCAGCCAAGCAGAATGCCTGGTATCAGAATCCCACTGGGTTTAAAAAAGGAAGGAAGGAAGAAAAAATAATAATAATAAAAAACCTTTTAAAACTACAGTATTTTTTAAAAATAATAATAATAAAACAACACACGCTATTGTATTTTTGCTACCATTTTCCACAGAGAATATTTCAAAATCTAAAATGGGCATTGCTCTGGAATAATATATATATATATATCTATATATAAAGTTTTACACATATATTAAGCAAATATATGCATACAGTATATGGCATTAACTTGACCATTGTTTGCAAACATTTGCACAAAATATATTCCAATGCAGTTCAGTCCGGCTATTAACACACTGCAATGAGCAAAAGTGTTATCCTTTGTACATCTGATGAAGTGAACTCTACTCTTCCATGAAAGATTATGCAATAATAAATCTGTTAGTCTTTATGGTGCTAAAAGTTTCCTTGTTGCTTTTGCTGCAGCAGGCTAACACGCCTATCTCTCTGGAAACTGTAAGGAAACAAAAGCAATGTTGACGAATGAAGAATGAAATGAATGAAGTTTTTGAAAACAACAGCGAATGGAACAACAACAACAACAACACCACACACACACACACACACACACACACACACACACACACACATGCATCTTTCACACCCCAAGGTTCTGGACCTCTTCAGACTCAGCCTCCATTAATTTCATGCATTAATTTCAAGATGCAGCGTTCTTTTGAGGCCAGGGTCTGAGCTGAGGGATATTTGCAAAGGAAACTGAGACAGGTGACAAGAGGGAAACAGCAGACAGATTTGGAAAAGGGAAACAGACCGGCATGTAGAATAAAGAAAAAGCAAAGCAGACATATGAACATAGATGGAGGCAATGAAGTGGGAATAACGTTGGGATCTTACTGTGCCCCAGATGTCACCTGGAAACATTTATATCCAAGGCAGGTCAGGGAAAACAAGTAAGCGATTTGGAGGCAGATCTCGAGCTGGAAAGGATACGATCATTGTGGGTTTCTGTTAAAGTTCACCTACAGAGACATTTCAAGGCACAAATGTACACATCTACGAGGACTAAATAGCAATGGCTTTCCAAAATTCACAATGCTATTTGTGGATGGTGAAATGAGAGAGAGAGAGATAGATGGGTGGAGGCATATTTTACCAATTATTCTCCAGAGCAGGGGAGCACTAACATTCCCCAACAGTTCAGAAGGAGTTCAATCAACAACATTCTCCAAAAATTGTCAGAAAATCACTTTCTAAGAATTTCAACTCACTTCATGTTGAATGAAACTCTGTGGTGATGGATCAAGGGATACTCATAAGGATAGATAAAGGAAGTAGTGAACTAAAAGAGCAATACGCTGTTGAGTTGGAGCAAGGACCATTGTTTCCTTCAACAATGTTAAAGCAGTGCAATATTAAAATTGGATCTATAGTTGTACCCAAAAGTCGCGGGTGATAAAAACTGGTCCATTTTGCCAAACGTTCTTCAGAGAAGTATGGAAATTCTCCAGCAGTTCAGGAGGAGAATGAAATATGAAACATTCGAACATTTGTCGTAGAATGGATGAAACCTTTAAGAAATGTTGAAGTCAATAATTTTGACAAACTCAGCAAAGATTCTTTCTCGGCTCACCCCCAAGGAGCATCAAAGCCCCGGGTTCAAGGCCTTTGTGAACACCGAACCACAACCTGGGGTTTGGGCAGAATCCGTACTAATTTTCAAGGAGGTAAAAAGGAGGTATGTCAAAAAGGTGTGGGGAAATATTGCCTTTGTGCTATTACAAAGTGTACAGTCAAAGAATAGCAGCCCTGCTCCAGAACAGACCATTTAAATGTGATTAGCTTTCTCAGAATTGGGGCCAATTTGCATTACAGAAAGACTAAACATATGGGGAATTTCTGTAATTATAATATAATTCAGGAAAGTGAGTGAGTTCTGCTTCTTAGAGATTTCTAAGGAAAACAAACTTTGAATATGCTTTTGTTCCATATGTTCTTCCCCACATGTTCCATTCATCATATAAATTGCTGTTCCACATTCCTCAGCCACCTGAGGCCTGAGTAATTGAATCCAGCAGTAGGACCTTTTTAGTGGTTGCACCAGCACTGCAGAAACCCCTTCTGGTCACCTAGCCCTAACACTTTAGCACTTTTGACATTTGAACAAAAATTGGTTGCTTAGGAAGGCTTTCAGCTGAAAAAAATGAATTGCTGTGAATCTGTTAGGATCATTTTCGTTTCTTTGAACCTTCACTTAGTGTTGTCATTTTTTGTTTGTTTGCTTGCTTGCTTGCTTGTTTTGTGAATTTCTGTTTTTGTTGATTTTGGATTTTTTGTTTCCTTGAATCTGGTATTTCCTAATGCATTTTGTGGATCTGGTTTTATTTTGTCTATGTTTTTTTTACTGCAAGCCATACTGAGTGGGGAATCAGGATACAAGTTTTTAAAGTGAAACAAACAAGAAATAGACAACCTCCGCCGAGGGAAGCACATTCCCGCTTAGAATGGCCCGTTGAACTAAATAACTTTAATTTTTTAATTGTTTTTGCTGCTGTTCCCCACCCCCCCTGCCCTAGGCTCCTTTGGGAAAAATGATAGTATGATTTTTTTAAATAATAATATAGATATAGTAGTATTCAACTCAGTTGTTCTCAGTGTAGACCCACTGAAATTATGAACATTACTAAGTTAGCTGCGTTCATTTCAATGGGTCTGCTCTGAGTAACACTTAGCTGCACCCCCACAGTCAGAATTTATTGCAATTGCCATTTTTTTAAAAATATATAGCAATTATCTAATTGAAAATAAATAATAGCACTAATGCTTGAGCTGGTTCAGAAGACTGGGCTGTCCAGATAACAGCCAATCTGTCAAGGAGACAAAGAAAGATGTTCTCTTTTCTTTAGCCAGCCAGCTAGCATGGTGGGCTATCTTGCCATTGTACTGCTGACCGGGAGACCTGGGATTAAGGGATAACTCGGGTTCCCAGGCCGGACCCAACGGAAACTTGAGTTTATGTATTTAGTCTTTGAACAGCAGACAAGGTCACAGTTCAGTACCACTGAAGAGCTGATCTACTGAAGAGCACTAGTCGTGGCTCCAGAGGACGGATGCTCGTCTGCCCATCTGGTCAAAGGTGAAGTGCCCTAATCATGCCTCCAGCAAGGTAGAAAAAGATGAAAAGGCTTGCAGAGCAAAGTGGAGGTAGAAGAAGGGCACCCTTTCAAGTCACTGTGAAAAGGAGTGCAGTCCTGATGAAATGCGGCTTCCTGAAAGCAGCTCGATGAACTAGCATCAAACGGTGGAGAATATTCTCCCATGTATGTTTTAGCTCTGATTAGTTTGTTCTTAAAGGAGGGGAGGGCAGATAAAAGTTTCATAAATAAGGGTGCATAATTGGGGGGGGTCTATTCTTTTTATACAAAGGGGGCATATTGTTCCAAGAACATTGCAGAACAAGGGGCATTCCTTTAGAGTAAAAACAAACTTCTTTGGTTCTTTTCAACCACAGCATCATACAAAACCTGAATGTCTAAAAGGAAGCTAATCTAATGTAAGAAAACAACTATTAGTCTGCACGGTTTTGGTTTTATTCTTTGTTTTGGCTTCTCCAGTTGTTGTTGTTGTTGTTCTTTTTTTTTTTAAAAAAAATACAGGTTAACAATTAAGTGTACACAGGATTGGAGCTCTTGGCATAACAAGAGGTGATGCATCATTTTCCTTTTACCCTGAGATAAGCAGCCATGTCTGCAGCCTTATGAACACAAAGTGCAATGTTGAATTCCTCCCACAACATCTATTTTGCATGCAGAAGATCCCATGTTTCTCAGGATTATAGGGACAGAAGACTCAAAAAAAGATGGTTACATTGTTCACCTATGCAACTACAGCAGCTAGGATTATTTATGCACAAAAATGGAAAGATGAAGAAGTTCCCACCAAAGAAGAATGGATAAGTAACGTTTTGGATTATGCAGAATCTGCAAAATTAACAGCTAAAATAAGAGAATTTAACGACGACTGTTTTACGCAAGAATGGAAGCCTTTTCAGATTATTTAAAGAAATATTATAATACGATGACTTCACGAGCAGGATTTGAACTATGAGCAACAGAAAGTTTTAGAGATTATTGTATTGTATTATTGTTACTTCCGGGTTTGGGAGCGAAAATATTTGAGTCACAAGGCGTTCGAGAACCAAGGTAGGACTGTATTTCTAAAAACAAACAAACAGAAGGTCTCATGTTTAATCTCTGGCATCTCCAGGAAGGGCTGGGAAGGATCCCTATCTATAACCCTTGAGAGCTGCTATCAGTCAATGTAGACAATTCCGTGGTCGACGGACAGAAGTCAGACCATTCCTCCATCTAGCTCAGTAGTGTCAGTGCGGCCTGGCAGTGGATCTTCAGAGTTTCAGATGGGGTTTATCCCAGCCCAATCTGGAGATCCTGGCATCTCACCCCAGGACCTTCTGCATGTTCTATCACTGAGCTTTGCCCCTTCCGCGATAAAGCATTTTCTTATCTTCTGTATACCTGAAGGGGCGTCTCCACCCCCATCATTCTGTCCAGACACTGAGGTCCAGATCCAAGGGCCTTCTGGCGGTTCCCTCACTGTGAGAAGCGAAGTTACAGGGAACCAGGCAGAGGGCCTTCTTGGTGGTGGCGCCCTCCCTGTGGAACGCCCTCCCATCAGATGTCAAAGAAATAAACAACTGACTTTTAGAAGACATCTGAAGGCAGCCCTGTTCAGGGAAGTTTTTAATGACTGATGTTTTAATGTATTTTTAATCTCGTGTTGGAAGCCGCCCAGAGTGGCTGGGGAAGTAATACATTATTATTATTATTATTATTATTATTATTATTATTATTATTATTATTATTAAGAACTTCCTGACAGTAAGAGCTGTTCGGCAGTGGAATTTGCTACCAAGGAGTGTGGTGGAGTCTCCTTCTTTGGAGGCCTTTAAGCTGAGGCTTGACAGGCATATGCCAGGAATGCTTTGATGGTGTTTTCTGCTTGGCAGGGGGTTGGATTGGATGGCCCTTGCGGTCTCTTCCAACTCTATGATTCTATGATTCTATGATTATTCTGTGTTCATTCTCTGGGGTGAGAAAACGCAATGCCTATAACTCTGTCTGGCCCCCTCCGACTGGATTGGTTTAGTATTGAATTGAAGCATAAATGCAAATAAAAATGAAAAGAAACGGCACCGGTTCCTAAAGAGTATGGAGAAGAGGCTCCCCCCTCCACCCACCCCCGCTTTTGGTTTTAACTGTGCAGCTCACACTTGCTTAGAATCCCACCTCCCTTAAGTGTCGGCTCTGATACGCCGTTCTTCTGATTCACATCTGCCCCGTGACTTCTGTTGCTCACCTGGCTGTTCCCTCCTCCCTCCCTCCTCTCAGACCACAGGGGCTGCGAGGCTCCACTCTGATCACCACTTTCTCAGTGTGGCACTTCCTCTGGCGTGCCGCTCTCGCAGGGTGTTTATCTCTCTGAAGGATTGTGACTATAGATAGAATCAGTGAAACTGTATCTGTCTAGGAGCAGATGTGTACCTTTGCTGCAGCGTCTTAATTGCCCTGCTGTGGCTCACCTACCAGAAGTCTTCCTGCTTTCTTCCTCCCCCCTCCGCCCCCGCTTCCTTTCTTCCTTTCTTTTTCTTTTTTCAATTTTTGCAAATGATTAGTTGAAAAACAGCAGGACTCGTAGGACTGTAGGCACAAAACTCATCTGGGATCATTTAAACTTGCAGGCTGAGAGACGCTACTCGGTCCCTCCCCAACTGGACGTTTCCATCGATGGTCTTTACAATCGCGTCTCAGATCTTCGTTTTTGCCTCGAATTAGGGAAGCACGGCAGGACACAGAATCTATCAAGGTTCCGGATGATTGCTCTGAACCAGAGGGAATAAACAAAAGCACCAATTAGCATATCTTAGGCAACAATCCTGGGCTCTCTTACTAAGAAGTAAGCTCCACATAACATGGCAAGATGCACTTCAAAGTAAATGGGAATAGGGTTAGGGGTGAATAGACGGCAACACGTTCTCCCTTCAATGGAAACGGTGTTGCTTGCTTGTTTTATGGCCCGTGTGGGTGTCTTGTGATAAAGCTTTCTGAGGAAGTTCTTCACAAATGTTTCTGTACACAGAGTTGCCATGAACGGCCTCTGGAATTGTGTTCAGATGTTCACGGGCCAAGGTGCTGGTACATCCCTCAAACATAACACACGGCCTCATGTGGAGAGTCACTTGCTTGAAAGCTGCTTATACAAAATAAATGTTCTACACTGCACTCATCCCCCTGATATACAGTGGTACCTCGGTTTAAGTACACAATTGGTTCTGGAAGTCCGTACTTAACCTGAAGCGTACTTAACCTGAAGCAAACTTTCCCATTGAAAGTAATGGAAAGTGGATTAATCCATTCCAGGCGGTCCGCGGAGTACTCAACCTGAAGCGTACTTAACCTGAAGTGAACTTTCCCATTGAAAGTAATGGAAAGTGGATTAATCCGTTCCATACGGGTCCGCGGAGTACTCAACCTGAAGCGTTCTTAACCCGAAGTATGAGTGTAATTGGTTCTGGAAGTCCGTACTTAACCCGAAGCGTACTTAACCTGAAGCAAACTTTCCCATTGAAAGTAATGGAAAGTGGATTAATCTGTTCCAGATGGGTCCGTGGAGTACTTAAACTGAAAGTAGTCAAACCGAAGCATACTTAAACCGAGGTACAGTGGTGCCTCATTAGACGAATTTAATTCGTTCCACGGGTCTTTTCTTATAACGAAAAATTCGTCTAGCGAATCCCATAGGAATGCATTGAATTTTTTTAAAAAAACTTTTTTGCCCATAGGAACGCATTAATTGAATTTCAATGCATTCCTATGGGAAACCGCGATTCGCTAGACGAATTTTTCATAAAACGAATTCGTCTAGCGAGGCAACCTCCACTCGAAAAATCCTTTCGTTAAGCAGAAATTTCGTTAAGCAGGGTATTCGTTAAGCGAGGCACCACTGTATGACTGTACAGAGATTCTAGGATGACCTAAGCATTCACGAGTACCGTCCTCACGCGTGACTATATCATCTTGGTTTTATTTTGGAGAGATACTTGTTTGAAAGCACTGTATCGAAACACTGATGTGGTAGCCTAGACTCTAGAACCTCATGTGTGTTCTGCACCCCATCTGCCAGATGCGCTAAGACTTCCAGCCCTCTTGTGGAGCCCCAACCTTACCACCCCTCCCAGCCCTGTCTTGGTAAGCTGCCAGGAGACTAGTGTAAAGAGGTCCCCTCTGCCCCCCCCATATGTCACTACTGCTATGGGACGGGGGCGGGAACAGTGGTATCACTACTGCCTCCATGGGTGTCATGAGTTGGTCTGCCTCTGCTGGGCAAATGTCTCGGGACAGCCCCGTCCTATTTGCAGCAGAAACTTTGCAGCAGGAAGCTATTGCGGAGAACACTCCATGCTGGCAAGTCATAAGCCATAGGCTGCTATTAACGAAGCCATAGCCAGGGCTACAGGGATGAAGAGCTTAGATTAAACTGAAAGAAGAGTGAAAGGACAAAAAGCTAATGAATGCATTTTTTTTTTTTTTTGCAGATTGGAGAGCACTGATAGTGGTTCATTTAAACCTGAATATCTAATGCAAGCCTAGGCAATCCCTCATAGAAGTGACTTCTAGAAGCTGTAAAAAAGGATCATGCTAGAGTCCTGCTATTACTTTACAGCGATTATAGGAGGTGAAAATATGAATGCTGTTTGAAAGATAGTACCATTTCTTTGATGCATCAAAAAGCACTCTGCAGTAGACTACTACTTTAGTAGGACACTTAGAGTCAAAGCTAGTGTTTGACTATCTTCCTAATGTCATATTACAATGACAGAAGTGCTAGATATATCAATTTAATCTTACTTCAGGGAAAAAAAATCTGTTTTAGCAAAGTGAAATGGACTTTTATAGTTTTCCAGCTAGAAATTGGACAACGAACAACTTTTACGGAGTTTTTTCTTCTTCTTAAAAAAAACACCTGAAATGTAGAATATAGTTGAAAGGGTAATCATATTCTTCTGAGTTAAAACATAAAGAACTTGCTAGTTATTTGGCAGTATAGATTTCGGGTAGAAAAACTAGGCTAACAAGAAAGATATTATACAATTAAGCTCTTCCTCTACAACTTGGAGAGACTCAATCCCTTCTCGCTTTACTACTATTGACTTTCAATTACCAGACTCTAATTTACACTAACCAAAGTTGAACTAGTTGTGTTTTATCAGGGTTGGGTGAACATCAGTTGGATTATAGTATTTCATATTGCACAAAGGAGAACTTGGCACTACTTATTACCCGACAGCAAGAATTTATAGGACATTTCTTACTGGGTCAGAGTATTTTCATCTTGCATTTGGTCTCTGGGAGCAGCCAAATAGGTTTCCAAGATTCACTGAAATGATCAAGAGATGCATAGAGCCAATGCACAGTGGCTTTTTGCTGCGTGCGAACCACATCCTAGGCTTATAAATGAAGTTGTGGCACTCTAAGCCCAGGGCAGCAGTGGAGAATGTATTGGTTGGTTGTCCTATCATCCATGATGGGCTGGAGGGATGAGAAAAACTTAGGTATGTGGTTAGTTGTTCTACTTCTGCTGCCACATTCCAGAGAAACTGCTTGAGAACTTTCCCTCCCAGTGGAGATAATCAATGAAATGGTGTCCTGCTCTCAAACAGGGCGTATAATTTTGGAAAGCGACTTTAAGTGCTGGGCTGCCTGTGACGTGACTCAATGCCCGCTGCGACCTGCTCCGTTGGCTCCCCTGCCCCACAGAAGGTGTGCCCTGATGCTGGCATCCCTGCAGAGGTGGTATGAGTGTGGTGGCATAGAATACCCACAAAGGAGGTGATGGGGGGGCAGGGGGCACCTGCAGCAGCTGCAGCAAGGTATTTTGCCTCAGTGGCAAAACGTCCCAGGCCGCTACTGGTTCTACCTACATCAAGAGAACCACAATTCCATCTTTTGCCCAGTTATGCTTTCATGGGATATAAGTCACTCAATCTTCCTTGATGCCAAGTTAATAATATTGACCCTGTGAGTTTCACCACTTAGCCATCTTCTCTACGAATGTTTATCTTTATGCCTGTTGTTTCTTAATTAAAACAAGTGAATTGTAGCAGGATATGGACAGCAGGACTTCCGTAAGTAGGTGTGGTTAGAATTCCACCCCGAGTGCCTTCCCTCTTTAAGTAAAGCTGAGATGTGATAAGTTAGAATTTGTAGGTGCTTCACTCTTCGTTTTAAGTCTGTCATGTGTTCAGTCAAGTAGGTGGGGCTTTGAGGTCCTGTCCAACCTTTTGATTCTTCCCAGGGATTTGTGTCACCAGAAGCTCTTCTGTAGCACCTTCTGCCATCTAAAGTGAGACAGATGGTGACTGGTGACCTACTTGAAAGGGCCTTTCCTCTGGTGGCATCCTGCCTCTAGAATACTGTCCACCAAAGAGGCTCACCTGAATATTTGGTGATGCCAGGTGAATACCTTTTTTTTCCCCTCAGGCCTTCTATTGGGATGCAGTGTTTCATTTCACTTTTGAAAAGTGTGATTCACAAGTCCTGCTGCTGTGCAAAGGGTCCAACTACATGCTACACACTTATAAACCACTTATAAATGCCATCTCCAACTCCTCGAAAGATTCCATCAACGGTGTCTCCAAAATTTTTTACACATCTCTTGGGAAGACAGGCAAACTAATATCAGTGTACTGGAAGAAGCAAAGATCACCAGTGTTGAAGCAATGATTCTTCAACATCAACTTTGTTGGACTGGTCATGTTGTGCGGATGCCTGATGATCGTCTTCCAAAGCAACTACTCTATTCCGAACATAAAAATGGAAAGCGTAATGCTGGTGGTCAACAAAAGAGGTTTAAAGATTGTCTCAAGGCAAGTAAGTCTTAAAATTTTTTAGTATAAACACTGACAACTGGGAAACACTGGCCTGTGAGCGCTCCAGTTGGAGAACAGCCTTTACCAAAGGTGTCATGGGCTTTGAAGACACTCAAACTCAGGATGCAAGGGAGAAATGTGCTAAGAGGAAGGCACGCTTGGCAAATCCACACCATGATCAACTCCCCTCTGGTAACCAATGTCCCCACTGTGGAAGGACGTGTGGATCAGGAATCGGCCTCCACAGTCACTTACGGACCCATTGTTAAAACCGTGTTTTTGGAAGACAATCTTACTCGGCTACGAGTGATCGCCAAAGAAGAAGAAGAAAACACCCTATCCTTGCCTACCACTTTTCTGCTCAAAGACATTTTTATCCCTGAATTATTTTCCACTGTGTTTTTGTTACTTTGTGGTTTTACTTTTTTTAAAAAAAAAAAAATCTTCAATATTTTTTTCTTTGCAAAAGAGATGCAAGCCGCAACTCAGAAATTATTTGTTGCCGTCGAATGCATCACTCTGTTGTAGACATCCTTGAACACCTGTAACCAAGAACAGTTGTTGCTGGTTGTTGGTTTCTACCACAAGAGAAGACCCCTAACACAAAGCCACGTTTCGAATCCCTTGATGAGTGAGCCACGTAATGGTGCTGGCACAGGATGTCGCAGTGAAAGAGTTATTATTAGATATTATGTACATACATTATCTCGCCTCCCATAAATTGTCTTAACAGGCATGCCTGAGTGGCAAAAGAAAAGAAAAAAATCTCCAAGGCCAGATATCATCTAATTCTGGAATGAAATTATGTAATATAAATTATCTGCCCTAAATACTAAAAAATGATCTCACCTAGATATTAAATTTTAAGTGGCTAGCACTATCTTTCTGTGCATCTTTGTCTAACCAGCATCTCAGCTATATGCAGAATTCATCACCACCACCATCCTCTTCCTTTATCCTCCTCCTCCTCCTCTTAGCTATTATTTTGTGATTTAGAGTGATCCACTTCATATACATTCTACTACAACAATCCTGCAAGGTAGGTCAGTGCTAGTATTCCCTTTTGACCCTGCCTTTCCCTTTGCATGATCAGGCAGGTGCCTTCTTTGTCTTTTTTTGACACCACCTAAAGATGGCTCCTCTTCCATCTGGCCCTCAAAAAACCTGTAACACAGTCGACCTTTCATTTCATGGAATCATAGAATCGTAGAATTGTTGGAAGGGTACCCCACCCAATGCAGGAATCTCAACTAAAGCATCCGTGACAGATGGCCGTCCAACCTCTGCTTTAAAACCTCCAAGGAAGGAGAGTTCACAACCTCCCAAGGGATCTGAATTAATTTTAGTATTTATTTATCTAATTCATAGCACACCTTTCCTCCAGGGTGCTCAAAGTGGCACATATAGTTCTCCCCTCCCCCATTTTATCCCCTCAACAACCCTGCAAGGGAGGCTAGGCTGTGAGTGAGTGACTGGCCCGAGGTTACCCCGGTGAGCTTCATGGCAGAATGGGGATTTCAACCCTGATCGCCCAGATCTTAGTCCAACATTGCGACGGATGGGAGTTGTGGTTGAAAAGCATCTTTGGACAGCAACTCCAAATATATTTCGACTAAAATATCAACCTAGCTGATTTCCGATTTAAATAAGAACAGCACAATTTTAGCTACAAAAAAAAAGCCAAGAAGACCTTCAATGGCTGGGAGTGAACCTTGATTTTTATTTTATTTTTGCGTTGGGTTCCTTTAAACCAGAAATCTGGACTATAAAACCTGACACAATAATTGATTTTCCCCTCCTTACTGATCACAAAACTGGGGCTTCCGGTCATGGCCAATGCAGGACCTTTGAGCATGAGGGGCCCGTCTGAGACCTGGCCAGCCAATAGTGCCAGGGCTGGCTCTGAGTTTGAATGCTGTCTAGTCTGAGTCTGTTTTAAATATAAAGAACTGTAAGAAAGGAGTACAGTGGCCTTAAAGTTGCAAGTCGACAGCTAGCATTCAGAGAGCAAACACATAGGTCACCTAGTCCCAGGCTTCCCGGCCATGGTGAGATCTATTTTTTTTCCCCTAGTTATGTGACAGTTATTATTCATTCTTGGTTAGGTCTGGATTTTCCTGGACATTACTGGGATTTCAAAGGCAGAATTGACGTTCAGGGGGAATTTCCGAAAATCGGTGCTTTGTCTTGGATCTTAAACTCAACAACTTTGGAGTTTGTCTAAAACAAAACAAAACAAAACAAAACAAAACAACTTTCGTCTTTTTTCTCAAAAAAACACACAACCATTTTGGTGGTTTCCTAACGAAAAGCTCAACAGTTTTTACTTTTTGAAATACGGCAACCTATTCTTGCTTAACCATGTGGCTTGGCTGACCTCATCGTTCTATCTTGGCCATCAGTTGAGCCCCTTTAGCTCAGCTCTGCTAAACAGCTGCCAGGCATCTCTCTATGTGAAACTCCAGGAAAGTAGTTCATCAAACCGTTTGGGTGACCACAAAACAAACACAACAGCGAACGAAAGTCACATTAAGAGGAAAGGCAGCTTGGAGAGAGAGATAAACGAAAAAGATGACCATGCATTGTGTGTGTGTGTGTGTGTGTGTGTGTGTGTGTGTGTGTGTGTGTGTGCATGTGTGTGTGAAAAGGTAAGCGCGTTCTTTCAGCTTAACTGCTGGGGAAACAAACTTTGAAGCTGAAAACAGGAAAGGGCTTAGCAAAAGAAAAAAGAAAAAAAAAGGTTTCATCCTATGCTGTCCATCCACCCCGGTCAAAAAGTTCACAAGCACTTGGGTATAATTTAAAACATTTTAAAGACATTTTTAAGTTCCCATAAGCAGAGACTGAAGATTAACATACGCACAGGTATTGGTGGAATGAAGACAAAAGACAGTAATTGGATTAAAGTGCAACAACTGATAAGGATCTGCAGTGGCAAATACCCCAGAGGACAGGATCACACTTCAAAATGACCTTAACAGATTAGACAACTGGGCCAAAGCAAACAAGATGAATTTTAACAGGGAGAAATGTAAAGTACTACACTTGGGCAAAAAAAGTGAAAGGCACAAATACAGGATTATTATTTATTTATTTATTTATTTATTTATTTATTTATTTATACCCCGCCCATCTGGCTGGGTTTCCCCCACCACTCTGGGCAGCTTCCAACAAATAGCAAAATACATTAAAATAGGATGGGTGACACCTGGCTTGAGAGCAGTACATGTGAAAAGGATCTAGGAATCTTGGTAGACCACAAACTTGACATGAATCAACAGTGTGATGCAGCAGCTAAAAAAGCCAATGCAATTCTGGGCTGCATCAATAGGAGTATAGCATCTAGATCAAGGGAAGTAATAGTACCACTGTATTCCGCTCTGGTCAGACCTCACCTGGAATACTGTGTCCAGTTCTGGGCACCACAGTTCAAGAAGGATACTGACCAGTTGGAACGTGTCCAGAGGAGGGCAACCAAAATGGTCAAAGGCCTGGAAACAATGCCCTATGAGGAACGGCTTAGGGAGCTGGGTATGTTTAGCCTGGAGAAGAGAAGGTTAAGGAGTGATATGATAGCCATGTTCAAATATATAAAAGGATGTCATATAGAAGAGGGTAAAATGTTATTTTCTGCTGCTCCAGAGAAGCGGACACGGAGCAATGGATTCAAGCTACAAGAAAGAAGATTCCACCTAAACATTAGGAGGAACTTCCTGACAGTAAGAGCTGTTCAACAGTGGAATTTGCTACCAAGGAGTGTGGCAGAGTCTCCTTCTTTGGAGGTCTTTAAGCGGAGGCTTGGCAGCCATCTGTCAGGAATGCTTTGAAGGTGTTTCCTGCTTGGCAGGGGGTTGGACTGAATGGCCCTTGTGGTCTCTTCCAACTCTATGATTCTATGATCTCAAAACTCCATAGCTGCCAAGTTATCCCTTTTTTTAAGGGATTTTCCCTTATGCTGAATAGGCTTCCTCGCGAGAAAAGGGAAAAATTGGCAGCATAGCTGCCAAGTTATCCCTTTTTTTAAGGGATTTTCCCTTATGCTGAATAGGCTTCCTCGCGAGAAAAGGGAAAAATTGGCAGCTATGCAAAACTCCCTTGTAGGCATCGTACACCGTGAGGAGAAAGTCGGGGAAGCCTGCAACATTGCAAACCGATAGGTCCAGGGGCAGGAATGTGTCTCTCGGTCTTTCTCATATTAAAGTAATTAAGACTTGACCAAGAGGTGAGTACCTTTGCTTGCACATTTTTTTTTTAAAAAAAACTTGCAGCTCTCTCTCCAGTTCTTGTTTATATGTTCCAATAGGAACTATAAACCCCCAGCAGGAAGGTAAGCATGAGGATTTCTCAAATGCTGCCTTGTGAAATTCTGAAGAACTCTGTTCTTTTAAGCTGAACAACCCGCTTTTAAAAAAACAACAACACAAAAACTTAAATGAAGCTTTGAACTTTTAAAATACATCTTCTGCTGCTGTGCTTTGACAAAAAAATAGCAGTACTCCTGAGCTCTCCAGTGCTCCACAGGCAACAGTTTGGACAACCTTGCTTCTTGCAAAGCCTACAAACCTGGAGACACATGGGGATTAAGGAAAAGATAGATCTACATTGTACAGAATGGTACAGGGAGGAAAAAACAAGTGAAAGACTGACACAAGCTTTGTGGGGACCTGATCTGACTTGGGGAGTAGTTGGCATTGAAATTGTGCTTCAATTCAGGACGCGGTAAAGGCCCTCAAATTATGTGCACACCCTAGAACAGAATCCATTTTCTTCATCATTCAGCTCCTGCCCCATGAACTGATATACAATATCAGCCACCAGTATTGTCCAGTACTAATCATAGCGCAACACAACTACTATCAAATATTGCAAACTATCAGTTGTACAATATCAAATACCAAAATCATATATCATTTGGGAATCAAACGTAAATTGAAAGTACTCTGTGCATAGTATCTGAGCTTTACCCAAAAAAAACACACTAGAGAATGACTTCAACATTAATAAAGGAGAGAGGGTAGAGAGGGGATTTGTTTCAGCACTACGTATGCTCACTGAATCAGGGACATGGGTGGCGCTGTGGTCTAAACCACTGAGCCTCTTGGGTTTGCCGATTGGAAGGTTGGCGGTTCGAATCCCCACGACGGAGTGAGCCCCCGTTGCTCTGTCCCAGCTCCTGCCAACCTAGCAGTTCGAAAGCACACCAATGCAAGTAGATAAATAGGTACCACTATGGTGGGAAGGTGAACAACGTTTCTGTGCACTCTAGCTTCTTTTACGGTGTCCCATTGCACCAGAAGTGGTTTAGTCAGGTTGGCCACATGACCCGGAAAGCTGTCTGTGGACAAATGCCAGCTCCCTTGGTCTGAAAGTGAGATGAGCACTGCAACCCCATAGTCGCCTTTGACTGGGCTTAACCGCCAAGGGGCCCTTTATCTTTACCTTTTTTTATGCTCACTGAAGACTGAAGAACCTCTGTTTGTGCTTAGGAATCAACCCAGGTCAATATCCCCAAATGGGATTCCTGTCGTTTCACGTCACAACACGTCACATCCAACAACAGCGTAAGAACACCAGAAGAGCCTGTTGCGTCCTGCATATGGCCCATCTAGGCCAGCATCCTGTTCTCACAGTGGCTGAAAAGATGCCTGTAGGAAGCCTACAACAGGACCTGAGCAAAACAGCACTTATGATTCCAAACAACTGGTATTCAGAAGCATTCCTTGCCTCCAACCACGGAGGCACAGCTTCGCTGTCATGGCCAGTACTCTCAAACACTACCATATGAAAGGGAAGGGAATCAACACATTCTTCCAACTATCAACTGAGGAAAGAGCCAGCAGTGTTCACCACTGTGTGAACCATGTCTACCTCTGTGATCCACTGGCATGCTCACTATATTTCATCAAAATGCGCACATACCTGGAGAACATCAGAACTACTCACATGGAGCAAGAGAGTGTATTGTGAACCACAAAATGCATTACTAGAGGCTTATTGCCATTGTTTGTAACATGAAATGAAGTAGGGGGAGGGAATGAGGCTGCTTTTCCTTATTCTTTAACTCCTTTCATAACCTACGGAGACAACCCAGGACCACGCTGTGAGATATTGTGTGCTAGCACAGTAAAATAAAAATTGAATTAGAAGTCTTACGGCACATGATGAAAGCCATTACTGTCTTGATATCTACATTATCTCCAGCAGCAATGAACAGTGGTAGTCCCGGCCTGTTCACCAAAGAAAGAAAGAAATGATTTTGCATGATAAAGTAGAACCTCTTAAGAGGAGGGAAAATCAGATATGAGGTTTGTAGCATTCCGACACAGTAGGGTATTCAGATCTGTCCATTTCAACAAGTTTGTTTAAGAAAAGCCACGGCGTTCTCCACACACACACACACACACACACACACACACTCTTATGTTGTTTGTTCAT
Source organism: Zootoca vivipara (assembly GCF_963506605.1). Taxonomy (NCBI): domain Eukaryota; kingdom Metazoa; phylum Chordata; class Lepidosauria; order Squamata; family Lacertidae; genus Zootoca; species Zootoca vivipara. Next base: position 17,829,380 of record NC_083276.1, read on the forward strand.
CAGCTATTTTCTGATAAAACTCCAACAAACTTCAAAGGAAACCCCCATCTTTGCTGTGCCTGGGATCTGTCAGCTGGATTCCTTAGTCTAGGATGAGACAACAGAAGTTTAAGAAACAGAATATTTGTTTTCAGTAATGGTAGACAATTTGGGCTGTAACCCCATGCAATACTTACCTGGGAGCAGGAGTAGAAGAATATCTCGATTTCAGTTTCACTAAGTTTCTCATGCATCTAGCCTTCATTTTGCCTCGTTTCTGCATATGTTTATGAATTGCACACAAAAGTGTGTGCCCAATTTACATGGGCATGTCTCTTAATATGAGAAATTTTGTACTGGCAATTCCCCCCACCATATGTTTTTGCATTTTGTGTGTTATTCTCACTAATATATGCACTTTGTACTAGTATACACATTTCCTTTATATATTAACATATGCATAATATCAATATCTATCTATAATCTATATCATCATTACTTATCAAGGCTGCACTCTTTTGCCTAGTCTGCTCCCTGGTTCCTTTCCTTTGTTCCTTTGTTTGTCCTTCTATACTGTTTCACATTCACTGGGTAATTTTGCCTCTTTTATTCACCCTGCAACTCATGGGCTAAAGAACAGCACATTTGCTCTAGCCTGGCATACATTGTTTGAAGGATGGTTGAATCTGTCATTTTCATTTTCTCCCTGGTCCTCGTTTTTCCAGGCTTACAAACCCCATTTCCTCATCAGATTGCAATTACAAAAATGTATTCATGAAAATTTGTCAGCATTCTAGTGCTCATTTCCCCTAATCTATGCGCTTATTTTGTAGAATATTCCACTTAATGTACACTTTTTTTGCAAGCATTATGATGCATTTTGTATGCATTTTTTTTACTAATGTATGTTTTTTAATGCACCTTTTCCTATAAAACGGGACGCGGGGGGCACTGTGCGTTAAACCACAGAGCCTAGGGCTTGCTGATCAGAAGGTCGGCGATTCAAATCCCTGAGACGGGGTGAGTTCCCATTTCTTGGTCCCAGCTCCTGCCCACCTAGCAGTTCAAAATCACGTCAAAGTGCAAGTAGATAAATAGGTACTGCTACAGCGGGAAGGTAAACGGCATTTCCGTGTGCTGCTCTGGTTCGCCAGAAGCGGCTTAGTCATGCTGGCCACATGACCTGGAAGCTGTACACCGGCTCCCTCGGCCAATAACACGAGATGAGCACCGCAACCCCAGAGTCGGTTACGACTGGTCCTAATGGTCAGGGGTCCCTTTACCTTTCCTATAAAACACATTTTCTGTACATATTTTTTGGTTGCAGAACTGCATCACAAAATCTGAAGAAGTGCGGATTTTGAAGGATAGCTGTGTTTTGCTTTGCTCATTGTTTTGTGGAAGGACAGATTGTGAAGCTGAGGCTCCAATACTTTGGCCACCTCATGAGAAGAGAAGAATCCTTGGAAAAGACCCTGATGAGCTGGGAAAGATTGAGGGTACTAGGAGAAGGGGACAGAGGACAAGATGGTTGGACAGTATTCTCGAAGCTACAAACATGAGTTTGACCAAACTGCGGGAGGCAGTGCAAGGCAGGAGTGCCTGGCGTGCTATGGTCCATGGGGTCACGAAGAGTCGGACACGACTAAATGACTAAACAACAACAACATTAAAATGCACACCAAACCAAATTTATTGTGATTCCATCCTTGCCTGGGGAAATCCTCTCCTTGCAGGTGACCATGTATGCAACTGAGTTGCTTCCAGGCCCAGCGTTTTGCTCTGGCTGACCTTTAGATGCTGCACCTTTAGATTTCTGCTCCTTTGTCAAATGTTCCTCTTACCATTTCTGCTCCTCAGCCTCACTTCCTGCCTTCAGAATGTAGTGGCGGCCCAGATCTCTCTTTGCCGGGGCCCTGCCTGTACAGTCTGCTGCAAGGCTTGGGGGGAAGCCTTACAGCAGAGCTGGGTATTCAGAGAATTCACACTTCAGGTCAGGTCCCATCTGAGCTACTGAAATAGCTCCTCCAGAGTTTCTTTTTGCGTGCCTCATCTCCTTATCTTTTCTTTTCATATTTGGAGAATATGTGTGGCTTTTCTCTGGGATTTGGTAACACCTGCTGTGTGGGTCCACAGCCTCTCCTATGACTAGTTATCTTGTAATGCCTTTACATGCATTTTAATCTTAAGAGACTTAGGGAGTCCATATTTTCTGTATTTTGCCTAGAATGCTGTAGAGGTTGATGAGTTCACCACTCATAGTAGGTGATCATTACGACGAATGGTAAGTAATAGCAACCACAGTAATACACTCATACCTTGGATGTTGAACACCTACACAAGCCAAATGTTTTGGCTCCTGAACGGCGCAAACCCGGAAGTCAGTGTTCTGGTTTGCAAATGTTATTTGGAACCCGAACGTCTGACGTGGGTTCCATGGGTTCTGATTGGAAGCTCCTGCAGCCAATCGGAAGCCGTGCCTCGGTTTAGAAACATTTTGAAAGTCAAACGGACTTCCGGAATGGATCCCGTTCGACTTCTGAGGTACAACTGTAATTCAGAATCTAAATTGGAGCAATGAGTTGAAGAAGAAGAAGAAGAAGAAGAAGAAGAAGAAGAAGAAGAAGAAGAAGAAGAAGAAGAAGAAGAGGAAGAAGCAAGAGAGGAAGTCCTACATATTAGCAGTTAGCAACAGGGCACAGAGATGTATGTACACTATTTACATTTGATCACTAGTTTTAGTATAACAAAAACAAAAAAGCACCATCTGCCTAGCCACACGTACCTTCCAGGAAATCAAAATGAGAGCGGATGTTGTCTTGTGCTGCTTATTGCTGCTCTTTTTTGTTTTGTTAAGTTTGATTCTTAGCAGAGTAAGCAGATACAGAAAGAAGAAAGATCAAGAATGAATTGGCTTTTCCCTTTACCTCAAGGTAGACATCCTCAGCTGTGCATGCCGATATCTAGCTGGTGGCTGCATGGCGGCACTGATGAGGAGGAGATGGGGGGATTATCTGGGGAGGGTCCTCAGGACCAGGCAGAGAAGCCTGTAGGGTCACATTTGGACCCTGGGCTTAAGGTTCCCCACTCCTGGGCTAGAACATAAGCACAAGTAAATAAATAGGCCAGTGGATTTGATAAGCAGTTCTGAACAACATCTGGCAACCCAGCTTTGGGGAAGGCAGCAGTAGAATATACATTCAACTCTTCCATGTGTCACAGTGTGGATCTGCATCTATTCTACTGAGCTGGAAGCAGCTGGGCAGGGCTGGAGAGGCAGGCAAGAGTATAAGACTGATGTTATGTGTTATATTATTCTTGCCTAGGCATGCTATGAATTCCTGTTTCAGGTGGCACAGGCTGGGCAGCCATGGAATAGATAATGTGTGAATTAAAAGATGAAGTGAAGGTGAAAGAGAGTGAAGAAATTCAGGAGAAGCCAGATTTTCCCGATTCACATTCTCGGTTCCCTTCTGTGGCTGAAGAGAGAGCGGGTAAACAACCATTCACGATTGGCAAGGCCCCTGGCTTTAGGGCGCAACTATGGACCTGATCCATATCTCTGCTGTGCAGAGATGAAAATACTTGTGGCTAATTTATGTGCATAGGAAATCTAGGTCTCTGAGCAAGCTAAGATGGTGGCTGTCTGGTGCCCTCATCATCACTGCAAGCAAAGCAAAGCATGCACAAAACATGTGGAGAAACGTACAGGGCTGGGTGAATCTGTCCAATTTTATTCTCTTAAATTTCTTATTTCTTACCATCTTAAATTTGGTTCTTCCCATTTCTGCAGAAATCTGCAATTTTTAAAAAATCTCCATGAAAATTCACCAGTGTTTTTGTTTAATTTCTCCTATTAATTTCCCCTGTTTTAGTTTAATTTCTTATATGCTGCTTTGATGGATATTTGCATTTTTGCAAGCAATTTCCCGCAACACAGCACAGTTTTATTATTTTCATTAATATATGTATATACAGTGGTGCCTCGCTAGACGAATTTAATTCGTTCCACGGGTCTTTTCTTATAATGAAAAATTCATCTAGCGAATCCCATAGGAATGCATTGAATTTTTTTTTTGCCCATAGGAACGCATTAATTGGATTTCAATGCATTCCTATGGGAAACCGCGATTCACTAGACGAATTTTTCGTAAAACGAATTCGTCTAGCGAGGCAACCTCCGCTAGAAAAAACCTTTCGTTAAGCGGAAATTTAGTTAAGCAGGGCATTTGTTAAGCGAGGCACCACTGTATATGGACACTAAGCAAGGTGCTCAAAAAAGCACATACTAGTAGTATATACTACTTTAGACAAGTATTTGCCTCTCTGTACATCTTCCTTGGCTGTAGAACCACATTGCAAGATTTGGAGTGTGAATTTCAAGGGATGGCTGTGTCTCAGTTCACATTTCCACCCCCTAGAAAGGGCAGATTAAGCAAAATTGCCTTTGATTGTGAACTGAAATTTCTTTTCAATTCCTTTCCAGGGCCCAGCCCAATCCCAAAGGTCCCAGGACGCGACCCCATTGAGCCACCCCCTAACCATCCCTGCACAAACATGCTTGTTCATGTAAACTGTTTATATGTGCCACCCCTTTTGTTGTCTATGGCCAGTCGGTGAGTTGTTTTCAGCATGTAAGGTTCAAGGATCAATGGGGTCATTGCGAAATCCACAGCTCACCCTTTTTTTCCCCAGGGTCAGGCAAGATGTACGTTTGCTGGTGCAGGAGGCTAGAAAACCTACATCTGCTCTCCAGTTCTAAATGTCAGCTGCAGGCCGCTATGGATTTTAAAAGCCCCAGCTTGAAAACCCATAAGGAAGACAAGTTTTAAACAGGGAACAGTGACAACAAGCCTTTTTTCACTCTGCTAGCATGCCTGGGTACTGCTTTAATAAAGGAATTCTAGCAGCACTAGGAAACGAGAGCTAGGCAGGGTAACTGTGATATCACAGTTCTGTGACTCAGCTGTCCCAGTACGACAGGGCTGGCTCTTTACTGTTCACCAAGATGCATCAATATTGCATACAGGTGTATGAGCAACACTGAAAGGACAATTCTGTTTTTATGGATTTATTTACTTTACCAGAGTGGGGGTTTGCTGTTGCTTGCTTTTTTAAAAAAAGACAAATGTGTGATCACACACACACACACACACACACACACACGGCCATTCACTATGAAATGTTACATATTCTTATAACTGTTTGTTGGTCAACTCAGTAATGGAAGCACTAATGCCATTATTTGAAGACTTGCTAATGTTTTGATGGCCAAGGTTGCTTTCCTGCCTCTGAAAAGCATGTGCTTTGTAAGAGAGATGGTAGTAGATTTACAGAACACCCCTGTACTGGCAAACGGTAACATTTACCAGTCAATTATACAAAATCTGTTGTACTGGCAAATGCTCTTTTTTTTTACCAGTAAATTGTAGAAAGGAGGAAGGTGAAACTAGATCAGTGTTAGAAAACAGCAACAAGCCTTATGTTATTTTTTTGAGATGTAGCAACAAAAGTCAGAAAAGATCACACTACTGACTAGTTTTTGACATTTATATGTGTGTCACACGGGACCCAGGTGGCGCTGTGGTTAAACCACTGAGCCTAGGGCTTGCTGATCAGAAGGTCGGCAGTTCGAATCCCTGTGACGGGGTGAGCTCCCGTTGCTCGGTCCCAGCTCCTGCCAACCTAGCAGTTCGAAAGCACGTCAAAATGCAAGTAGATAAATAGGAACCACTACAGTGGAAAAGTAAACGGCGTTTCCATGTGCTGCTCTGGTTTGCCAGAAGTGGCTTTGTCATGCTGGCCACATGACCTGGAAGCTATACGCCGGCTCCCTCGGCCAATAATGCGAGATGAGCGCGCAACCCCAGAGTCGGTCACGACTGGACCTAATGGTCAGGGGTCCCTTTACCTTTATGTGTGTCACACAGAAGTGTTTAGTGGGTGCAACCTGTCCTCCTGGCGGCAACATTGGTGCTGCCAGTGGTGTCACAATGGGGGGCGCGGGGTGGGGGGCGCTGCACTCCGGGTGGCACATCTTTGGGGGTGACAAGGTGCCACTGCTGCCGCTGCATGTAGAGGATCCTCCATTTGCAGCTGCAGCCGCGAGCAGAGGATCCCGCCCCTCCCAGACTCCCTCCCTCCCCAGCTCACCATAAGCGGCTCCTGCTTTGCACTTTACAGTGAGCCAGGGAGGGGCTGAGGGGAGCCACGGCTCCCCCTCCCTCCCTCCCCAGTTTGCTGTAAAGGGGCAAGCCGGGGTCCCCCCTCCCAGCCTCCCTCCCACCCTGGTTCACTGTAAGCAGCTCCCGCTTTGCTGTTTTACAGCGAGCCGGGGAAGGAGGGAGAGGGACAGGCAGGAGCCATGGCTTCTAAGAGGACACAGCTTTGCCAGCAGCGTGGGGGGTGACAAAAAAATTCCGCACCGGGTACCACCTAGGCTTGCTACGCCTCTGGGTGCTGCATACCAGGAGGGTGCAGAATGAGGCACAAGTAGAGCCCATCCAGTTTACACACCAATGTGTCCAAACCGCCTTAATATCACCACCAACCTGCCTGACCCGCTGTCGCTGGGAGACCCGATGGCGTCACTCCCTGTTGGCCACTCCTGGTGTCATGGGAAATTGATTCCATTTGTGGCCCAATGCTACTATGAAGCTTAGAGCAAGGCATGATGGGAGCAAGCCTTCTCTGTTGTTTGTTCCCTGCACTGAGCAGCTCTATGTGAATGAGCTGGTTCCATTAACAAATGTCTTCCTTTGTCAATAACTGATGGGAATATGGTATTTGATCAGGAAAGCTTATGTCAGGAGGTTTATTTTAGACATTTACAAAAGAAAGGAAAAATTACTTAAATTTATAAATTTCCTTGATTGCGAATAAAACCTCTTAGCAGTTTACAACAGTACCTCCAAGTGGTTTGCAATGGTGAGGATAGCAATGGTAAATGTCATCCTTTGCCAGTAAAGGATGGGAATACAAATGGTATTTGGTGATTTTACTATCTGTAACTGTTTTGTTTTGGGATTCACTGGTAAATGTCCAAAATTAACTGATATTTCCCACTTGCACCATAAAATCTCAGGAATTGCTAGCAAATCTCACTTTCCTGACCCTTGTTCGCATGTGTATACAATTACAGTCGTGATTTTCAATAACGCCAATGACATTCCATGATATATATCGAGCTTTACTTAAAACACAGAGCATTTCCCCAAGGAGGTTGTCATTTACTTAGCTGATTAGATGATTGTTTGCTTGATATTTCCTCGCTTACCTGCAGTTGCCGGAGATCCACCGCAGTGAACAGAATCCCCTTTACAGGTATTTGTATAAAAGGGGTGGGTGGGTGGTAAATCTTTGGGCAGCCACCCCAAGTACAAAATGACTACGGCAGAAACTCGGTGACCCTTTTAAGGCTTAAAAATAATATTTCTAGTACCAACATGATTTACATTTTCATGAACAAATAAGCTGTTTCACACAGTGGAGAAGAGTAATAAGATAGGATGAGAACTGGGACCAGTCTGGGACCTCTCAGAGACCCCCCTGGACCTGGCAGGAGTCTGCTCTCTCCATTCAGGAAGCGCCTCCTGCGCCGGTCTAATTACCTTTTAAAATTCATATCTAGGACCACAGGCTGCCACATGGGATTAAGCACAGTATGCTTTGCAAATTGAAAATAAGATAGCTGTTAGAAGCATACACTTGCCTCTATGATTACAGCAACAAACAATGGCAAAACATTAATTTACATCTATTATAATGCAGGAGCAGAACCTGGGGTATTGGGGTGGAGGGGGGTTGGATATTATAGGTAAGGGATGAATTTGCAAAGGTGATGTTCTTAAAAGAATTGTAGGCTCTGAAGGAGGGTGATTCTCAGCAGGGCAGATAACTAGCAGCAACCGGAGCTGTGGCAAGTTATCAGGATTTAGAGGGGGAAATCATTAATTTTATTTGCAGAATGATGGGAGATTTTTTTTCTTTTTTTGGTAGCAGAATTATTCAAACGTGAGCCTAAAGTTTGTGCAGGTGATAAGAAGAGGGTGAGGAATGAGCACTGAGGAAAGTGTGGTTATAACAGAAATCCATGCTCCGGCCTGGTGTAGGGGTTTTTTAAAAAAGGTGTTTTATCTGCTAGAAATGAATACAGCATTTACAAATTGGAAATGACTCTGTAAACTCAGATAAGATTGTCTTGGTAATATTTTACCGAGGAAACTGCTCACCACTGCTTGCTTTCAATTAGCCATCTAAATCATTCCCTATACAAAAAGCAATCCCCGCAGCTTTGGGGCAGAAGGAGTTGTGGGAGCCGGGAGTAAGTTAGACTAGTTCCTAAGAGTTTTCATTCATGTTGTTGAATACGGAAGATCTGTAATCTTCTCCTTAGAGTCCATAGTTTAATGTAACTCCCTGAAAGTACTTTCCTTCAGCTGCTGTGAAAGGTATTTTTTTTCCCTCCTCTTCCTTTCCTCCCCAGGAATAAATAGTGATTCATTATAGATAACCCTTCCTGATTAATTTTGTTTTGACTTTAACTATGGAACAAGAACGTTAGTTCCAGCCCCAAGCCCCAGGCCCCAGATAGCAGCTATTTTTAGACAAAAACGTAGACTTTGTGCAGGGAAAAGCCTAAATTTAGAGGTGTGTGTGTGGGGGGGAATTAAATCCTTGATTGTCATCAGAGTCTTGGCTGTCAGATAAAAAGTGGCAACTTTTTTATTGGTGTGTGTGATGAATTATAAATAAGTGGCTTTCTTGGAATTTATATTCAAGTTGTCTGGCTTCTGTCAACAAGATCCATCAGCAGAAGGATGTGAAGGACTGGGTAGTCAAAACCCAACTCATTAATTTTACTGAGATGCACACATTTTCCTTGCAAAAAGTTGCAGGGGTCTACAGGCATTTTTTATTTTTTTAGCCTTTCCAGCCAAGGTGGTGGTAGGCCGAGGGATTCCTCAGAACGTGGGATGGAAGGGTTTGGCTCAGATGCAAAGGGCCGCTCCTTTTCTCTAGGCTTGAATGAATGAATATAAGCCATCACAACTGGTCACAATATGTAGAATACAAATAATTGATTTAAAACTGAACAACACCAACAGCAAAACTGATGGAGAGCAGAATTTATGAACTGGTGCCCACTGATAAGCATGATGATGATTAAATTTATATATATACCGCTTCCCCCCTCAGACAAAGACTGAATGTTTGTTATTGTTAAATCAAACAATATAGTTTTTTTTTTAAAAGTATGTCAATAAAACAGCTGAAATGCAGCTTTTGACTTTTTAAAAATGTATTGACAAACAGAAATTCGGAGCGCTTGAGTGTTGCGCAGGCAAGAAGGGAAGCTGATGCCTCTCACCTTGCTCAGCCCGCGGAGCTAGAGAAACATAGAGATACAGTGGTACCTCTACTTAACTAATTTAATGCGTTCCGAACACACATTTGTAAGTCGGAAAAGTTTGTAAGTCGAATCCCATAGGAATGCATTGGGAGAAATAATTTGTAAGTAGAAGCAACCCTATCTAAAAATTCGTAAGTATAAAAAATCCCATCTAAACCGCATCCAAGATGGCGGACGGAGCTCCATTCGTAAGTAGAAACATTCGTAAGTAGAGTTATTCATAAGTAGAGGTACCACTGTATATGAAAAAAAAATAGCGCCATAAATCATGAAAAGGGGATAGGAAAAAAATGACGGTGAAAGGCCCTGATTGGACTCCAGGGGAGAGGTTTCCCCCCCTTCAGCTGGAACTCACCGGAACTCAGTTCTGTCACCTCTCAGGTGGGCTCCATTGCCATTAAAAGAGAACAAGGGAGACATGGTGAGTTCCAGCACCATTTTCCCCATAGAGAAATAGCACTGCCAGGGGGTTTACTGACCTTGCACTTTGAGTCAGGGAGGGGGAAAGCACCTCAAATCTCCCTGATTTATCTCATCATCCCACCCACTCAAAGAACTGCTGCACTTCCTAACAGTACTAATACCTTGCTCCCTTGTTACGGTAGGACATAAGTCTAGACCAGGCATCCCCGAACTGCAGCCCTCCAGATGTTTTGGCCTACAACTCCCATAAACCCTAGCTAAGAGGACCAGTGGTCAGGGATGATGGGAATTGTAGTCCAAAACATCTGGAGGTCCGAAGTTTGGGGGTGCCTGGTCTAGACTGTCAGAGCATGTGGCCTTCTGCATTATTATTATGATTAATGTTGTTGTTGTTATCATTATTTATTGAATTTATATACCGCACTATACCCCAACCTTAATCAGACAAGTATTCTCTCCTTAGCGCTAGAGTGGTGTACAACCACTGTGTAATAATGTTACAAGAAAGGAAATACTGCAGTGGGATTCTCCAGTGTTGTCTAAGGTTCAGAAGGGGCTTGTCTATGCTCCCAAACAAGCCCTGGTGTGACACCCCCCAGGTGCTCGCTCACTTGCCATTCTCCTCAAGAAAGACTCGCACATCCACTCAAGCTTCTTCCCAGTCCTATTTTGCTGGCGGTATTTTGAAGTGAGCCTTGCCAGGAATTCTGCTCATAAGGAGTTCAGGGGAGAGTAGGCCAGAGAGCTCGGCTAGAACAAATGGTGGACCTCAGCTAGGAGAAGATAAGAACATAAAAGAGTTCTGCTTGTTGTTGTTTAGTTGTTTAGTCGTGTCCGACTCTTTGGGACCCCATGGACCATAGCACGCCAGGCACTCCTGTCTTCCACTGCCTCCCGCAGTTTGAATGCTATGGGAAACCCACAAGCCATATAACTTCCAAAGTATAGACTGCACATAGTTGAACTTCATTTTATTCCATTTGACCTGCGATTGTGGGCAGCAGTGAGGTGGGAACAATATACACACATACACACACAATTTTGACCTTTGGCATATTCTCTCATTTTTGACCCTTTCTGAAGCTGAGTGATGTCTGCAGCAATAATTCCTTAGGCGCCCCCCCCCCCACATCAAAGCATTGTACACACACCGCATTGTTACACTTGACTTGCTCTTTTTTTTAATTATGTAAAAAAAAATCACATTAAGCCCAATCTAATTACTGCAATGTATATTAGAAGCAGGGCACCATCAAAATTTTATTTAAATTAATCAGGTTTTGATTTAAGATATTAAATTCAAATTAATCATGTAAAAATGGAAATGATCCTTGACGTGCTTCCAGCTGTGACTTCAGTCTGTTTTCTCGTGTGAGTCACTTTCGGGATGTCTTGGGGGGAACATTACAAAAATTCACGCCGGTGCTATTTCAATTAGAGTTATTTAGCAGGACAGATGTAAAGAATATGGTATAATTAAAAAAGGGGACTGGTGACACGGCTACAGATTTTCAGGATCAAAATGGGAGGGGGGGAAATGTCGCTGTTTTGTAAATTGAATATTGGTCCGATTGCCCAAGTTCAAATGGGTCAAGGTCAAGTTAAAGCGCTTGTTAATTGAAGAACGAGCTCTTCAGATATTGCACTAGATCTCCCCCCCCCCCCGGAGCATTCTGCAAAATTCAGGCAGGGTATAACTTTGAAGTATCATTAAGAACCAGATGATACCTGATAATATAATTAGGATATCCTTAAAATAATTTCTCTTCCCTAGTTGGCTTTTCCTGTTTTGACTAAATGGTTTCAAAGGCCTTTCAGAAATCCCCAGAAGCGTTAGAGTTTCCATTGGACTACAAATGAGATGAGGACGAACTCTACGGTAAAGCAGAGTCGGCAGCTGCCTTGGATGATACAATTCAAAGAGGAACCCATCGTGCAAGTCGGTGCTAGGGAAAGAGCTGTAGCTCAGTGGTAGAGCGCATGCTTGGCATGCCAAAGGTCTCAGGTTCAATCCCTGACATCTCCAGGTAGGCCTGGAAATGACTCCCCTCTGAAAGCCCCAAATAGCTGCTGCCAGTCAGTGCAGACAATACTGAGACAGGTAGACCAATGGTCTGACTCAGTATAAGACAGCTTCCTTTCTCAAATTGAGAGCATGCACCAGAATCTGATGTCACAGCACAGGATGTCCTGGGGTGCAATTTCGATTCATGTAGGTGCCAGCTAGGAGTAGGAGAGAGAATCATTTCAGTTGGCATGTAAAAGCGAACCAACCTAATTTACAGTATCGGAAACAATATGCAAACTGAAAACCGACCATCCTTTGAAATCCACCCTTCTCTGAATTTTGCAATGTAATTTTGCAAAGTTCTTCAGCCTAGTAATGTCTGTATGTTTGCATGTGTATGCTTATCTATTTATATACATACATATACATAGTTACCGGTATATATTAGGGGGAAAGGTGCATTGCAATGCATATATTCATGCAAATTAACATATAAATATGCACTCCACTGGGGGAAATTTTCTTGCAAAAATGTGTAGGTCAGCAGAAATTTGTGCTGAAATGGCTGGTGAATTTTCACAAGGACTTTAAAAAAAGAATTGCGAATTTATGTGGAAATGTGAAGAACTAAATTTAAGACTAGGAAAAATGAGACCCTGAGAGAAACAGAAACTGACTGATTTGCCCATTCGCAGTCCCAAATTATCTAGGATTCCCAAAGGTTTTGAGGTGGTCCTAAGCCTAGAATTTGGACCTTTGTCACTCACTGATCCCCATAATGGATAGTTCTCACAACTATATATAATAATAATAAGCATTATACTCACTTTCTCCCTTCCCAAAGTGCACCCTTGATGAGAAGTTCTCCTGCATTGTACCTGCCTCTTGGGGGTGAATATCTTTTGGTTTGGCACCAGCACACCATTCCCAGAAATTCCTGTGCAATTGCATTCATTGATGCCGACACAGAAAAGGTGTTTGGCTGTTGGAGGTTTAATTGGAGAAGACAGCATGAAAGGCAATCGTTCTGTTTTGTTATGTTATTACTGCAGTTGTCTGTACCTTTGTTACAGTTGCAGGAAGAATATGAAACATTGACAGATTTGGCTTCCCACTCACATGAAATAAATGTACACAACGATTGTTCTTTAATAGTATTTAAAAATAATTTTAAAACAAACCATGTGGGAGTATAACTTCTTTTCTTTCTTAAGGGTTCGTTTTTTCGATTATTATTACAGGAAACACTTTGTTGCGTGTGACTGCTTAAGTGAAAATACAGACTCTTTGCATATAAGATGAGTCTAATTACAACTCATTTGTTTAAAAGGATGTGGTAATGATCTTTAAAATGCCTATATGGTGAGTCATGGATGGGATTCCTTGCGTAAGAGGCAGCGAGGGAAAGTACTATCTTCCAGTTTGGATGAGCGTTCGTACTGGAAATCTTGAGGACTAGTATAATACCCAGGCTACGTAGAGGTTAAAAACGCAGCACTGAGTGCAATGCACATTGACACCTGCTCCTGGGAGCTGTTGTTTCATAGACTCAAAGAATTGTAGAGTTGGAAAGGACCCCAAAGGCCATTGAGTCACCTAGTCCCACCCCCTGCAATGCAGGAATCGCAGTTAAAGCATCAATGACAGATGGCCATCCAACCTCTGCTTAAAAACCTCCAGTGAAAGAGAGTCCACAGCCTCCTGAGAGAGACCGTTTGTTAAAGGAATTGGGAATTCTAGTTGTATAAAAGGTAAACTACAGCTGCTAGGATTCTTTGGCATAAGCCATGCACCTTACACATGCTTCATAGGGATGGTGAGGATGTGACAGTTCCTGATCCAGTCCCTCTTTGCATAGCACGATAGACGAAAGCTCATGTACCCTTCCCCTTAATTACTGTTGCTGTTGTTGACATCCATCTGGCTCGGGAGACAATGGAGGAGCACACCTTTGGGAATAAAGTCAAGCAGTTGCCTTCTGTGGCTGTGGAGACCTGTTTTATTGCAGGTGGAGCAGATGAAGGTTCCAGTTTTGCTGCTACAGGTGCACCGTGGCGTTTCGTCTCTCTGTGCTCCTCCCAGCGGACGTTCCATAAGAACAGGCTGCAGAAATCCTGTCCATTCAGAAGCAGCAATTCAGTGGGCGTTTAAAAAGCCATGACGGCACGCTCTAGAAACGGCCTCTTCTTCCAGGTGACCCTTCCGTCACATTACAATTCTCCTGTTTAACGGAAGACCAAGTGCCCAACTGCTTGAGTACTTTGCACAGTTTAATAAGCCTTCAGAGTTGCTTTTAACCTTGGACACTAGACTCATTTTCATTATACAACAAGTAAAGCCTCACCAAAGAGCTTTTATTAGCCCTTCAGCATCACTTTTGACCTTACATTAGTCTCCTTGTTATTTGAGGCGTCGGGGATTTAAGAACAGGCAACGAGCAGAAAATATTTACTTGGGGGCAGAAAAACCAGATTATTTTTAGCCATTTATCTGAAAGGGCAAACTCCTTTTCCCTCACTCTATTGTTAAAAAGCACGATTTCTCAGCAGAGCCCACAGGCTTCCTTTTAGCGGGTAGTTTTCAATTTGTAACCCATTTCCTCCTCACTTCTGAAACAGCTACGAGGACTGTCACCAGCGAAAACGAAAGAGGTAGGAGGATGCAGAACTAAAATAGTCTGGAATGTTCAAAAAAACAAAAACCTGTGTTTCCTTTTTAAACTATATGATTATATAACGATGTGTGGCATATGTCATTTCAAAAAACAGACTACAGCATCGCAGTAAGCTTCACACACTCAAGAGCTTTCACCTTTCTGATTTAGGAACATGGGGCGTTACACAGAGTAGACCATTGACCCATCTTAGCTGAGTATTGTCTACACTGACTGGCAGCAGCTCTCCAGTTTCAAGCCAGGGATGGAAGCAAACCCACTGGCTTATACATACGGTGAAATGTCTTTATCAATGGCTACAAGCCATGATGACTATGTTCGGAGGCAGTAATGCATCTCAGTACCAATTGCTGGAAACCAAGGGAGGAGAGAGTGCTTCTGGGCTCAGGCCTGCTTACAGGTTTCCCCCAGGCATCATCATCATCATCATCTGGAGTATACCTCCCTATACCTGCAAGTTTCACAAACAAAAACAAGAAGAACACAATAATTCCCCCTCTCCAACACATTTTAAAGGGGCGTTGGATATCAACCAACCGAATACCTGGTTAAAGAGGAACACCTAGTGCCTAAAGGTATATAATGAAGGTACCAGGAGGACCTCCTTGGGGACAGCATCCCACAAATGGGGAGCCAATGCAGAAAAGGACCATTCCTGTGCCACCACCCTCCGGACCTCTTGTGGAGAAGCCACATGAAGAAGGGCCTCAGGTGATGATCTCAGGGTCCAGGTAGGTTTGCATGGAGAGAGGTGGTCCTTGAGGTATTGTGGGTCCTGAGCCTGGCTGAGCACTGCAGGAATAGGATACTGGAGAGGGACCACAACATTTGGCACACAAGAGCATTCTGTGAAATGGCACTTGGGACACGAACAATAGGCAACTTTGATTTAAAGTATGGGGGGAAGCTTTGCAGAGAAATTAAAATAAGGTATTTAAAGACCCCTTAGAAGCCTTTTGACATAGGAACATTTGAAATGGTGTGTGTGTGTGTGTGTGTGTGTGTGTAGCCAGCCAATGCTGCCCATGAATCATAGGTGTTAACAGACAGTATCAATGTGCCATAAGTGACTCCATTGGGCAGCTTTTGCATTCATTGAGCTCAATGACACTTACTCTCAAGTAAGTATGCAGGCTTAGCTGCTCCTGTACATAATTAGTTTTCCCTACGATAACAACCCCTGAAACCACTTCAGCTGACGATGTCATGTTTACATGCTCAAGGAAAGAGCAACAGGTCAAAATGAGAATATGCACAACAACCACTCGAGAGCCTAATAATGCTCGCCACACTTTTGATAAGCAGGCATTTCAACAGGTGCAAGGTGACTTTTTGTAAAGAAAACGAGACATGGATGATCCATGTCTTGCTTACATTTGCAGGGGTTGCAATCTGGTGCCCAGTGCTACTTACATTGATAATGTAAGACCCCCGAGATAAGAATCTGTGAAGCTCTGTTGTGTAAACATGTTCTTTTAAGTACTCTTTTGTCTCCCAGTCATGAAATGAATTCAGAGTATAGTTTTAGTTCCTGTATCAAGATGGAGAACCTCAGGTCTAAGATGGCCCTCCAGGTCCTTCTGCTTGGCCCTAGGATCTCTCCCTAGGCTACACCCCTATCTTCAGGCTACTCCCATCACTTTTTTTGCCCCCCAAGTGCTTTTGACTGGCTCAAATGCGTCCTTGAACTCTGACCTGCTTGTCTGGATGGAGGACCCAGAAGGCTGTGTCAAAATCAGCCTGCATTAGGAAGGTAAAACCTGCATATCTTGATTCCCCTCCATTTGTCTGTGTCTCAACCCACCACTGGCATGTGACCCTTGGCAATGCAGCCTTTAGACTCGGAAAGCTTCCTCACTCCACCTTAGCCTAAGGATGGTGACAATGAAGACAAGCTTCGAACTTTGGAGCACTGAGATCAGCAGCAGCTGCACACCCAAATTCTCTTCATCCTGCATCTACTGAGTGGATACAATTGTGTTCTCAGGATGGGTGAGGTTTGGGTGGCATGTCTGTGGGTGCATTGGGGGCAGAGAGATGTGACTTTGGCTCCTGAATCTTTGTGCCTGGGCTCTGGCATGCATTGTACGTTTGCAGGTGCTGCCTTCATTGCTTGCAATTATTAATTTGCTATAATTGGTGGAGACAGGGGGTTTGTTTTACTGTTTCTTGATACTGTGTTGATATTCTCTTGTGATACTATGTACAAAACAGGTTCTTCAATTTCCTTGATTTTTTTTTTTTTTTTGCAAATTTGTATTTTGAATGGTTGTAGGGTGCATAGCTGCCAAGTACCCCGTTTCCCCCGGGTGGGAAACCCCCGTATTTTCTTACCGTTTCCTGCAGGTGTCCCAAATGACAAAAAATACCTCGTATTCCTCCAGATTACGGAGCTCCTGCCGGCGGTCATATTCTTCTGGTGCTGCACCGGCACCGGAAGTCGCTTCTACGGACTTCCGGACATGCATAGAAGCGACTTCCGATGGCGCTGTGCCCATTTCCAAAATGTCCACAGCCCCAGAAGTTGCTTCTATGCATGTCCAGAAGTGCTAGAAGCAACTTCTGGCGCTGCCGACATTTTGGAAATGGTCACAGTGCCATCGGAAGTCGCTTCTACGCATGTCCGGAAGTGCGTAGAAGCGACTTCCGGTGCCGCGGTGCTGCTGATCCCGGATTTTTCAATCCGAAACTTGGCACCTATGGTAGGGTGGGAGTTTGACTTTCCTTCTGCAGGAACATAGGAAGCTGCCTTATACTGAGTCAAGCCATTCACCCATCTAGCTCAGCATTGCCTACACCGACTGGCAGCATCTCTTCGGGGTTTCAGCTTCTCCTGCCTGGAGATGCCAAGGATTGGGTCCGTCTGCATGCAAAACAAACCAGTGAGCTAAAGCCCTTCCCTTTATAGCCTGTCGTTTCTCTGTGTTACACACTTCCTTGAGTCAGTAAGGTAGAAAAACAATATACACATTAAAAATGAAATGAAGGTTCCATTTTATTTTATTTTATTGCAAATAAAACAAACATTTCTGCACTGGCTAGAATATATATGTAAGCGGGAGACATTGTGCACTGGGGGGGGGGCATACAGCAGGATGCAGAATGACTAGGGTGGGGCCAGTGGAATCTGTGGTCCCACTCTCTTCTCCGCTTTTGAGTCTGTGCCTGGAGAGCTGATGGGTATCATTCATTCATTCATTTACTCAGGGCCAGATTTAGGTTTGACGAGGCCCTAAGCTACTGAAGGTAATGGGGCCCTTTATATGTCCAGCTGTCCTTTGTCAACAACAAATTGTCGCTGTTTTTTTGTGTTGAACATAGGCTGTATGGTATTTTATGGACCTAATAGGTATCTCAAGCCATTTGCACATAACAAAATATGTATTTTTTCAAAGTAATTGTTGAACTGAAATACAATTAAGAAGCAGTATATTAATAGTGAAATAATGATTAAGCTCTAACTTAAAATGATTGGGGGCCCATTACTTACATCATAGGAGCATAGCTGTCAAGTTTTCCCTTTTCTCGCGAGGAAGCCTATTCAGCATAAGGGAATTTCCTTTTAAAAAAAGGGAGAACTTGACAGTTATGCATAGGAGCCTACACAACTCAAAGCACTGTTGTTGTATGTAGGTTTTATTTTATTTGTTTTTTAATCTTATATTTTGGAAATGTACATCCAGGTTTTTTTTTTTATTTAATTTTTTTTGGGGGGAGCCCAAGAGATTCGGGCCCTAGGCTATAGCTTGTTTAGCTTATACGTAAATCCGGCACTGCATTTACTTGTACCAAACTTTTATACTGCTTAATCATGAAATTCTTTAAGGGTTTTCCATGGCTCTCCTATTTTTCTCTTTCTTTTCGCTTTCTTGCTTGCATGCAGGATTGCAGCTGTCCTTCGCCCAGCCACCTTGGGAACATGGTGGGG
Source organism: Zootoca vivipara (assembly GCF_963506605.1). Classification (NCBI taxonomy): domain Eukaryota; kingdom Metazoa; phylum Chordata; class Lepidosauria; order Squamata; family Lacertidae; genus Zootoca; species Zootoca vivipara. Next base: position 17,847,804 of record NC_083276.1, read on the forward strand.
ATTCTGCTTGGCTTGCCACCAGTTCACATCACCTGGCTCCTCCAGGTGAGGAATATAGCTGCAGCTGAACACTATCAGTTAGGTTAGTGGCTGACAAAAATAAAAGGAGAGCAGGCAATGCAATGCATGCAACACAAGCAATGCAGGCGAGGCTGGTCTATTGGGGCAACTGGAGGGCTGCCCCAGTGCCTCACCAAGCTCAGCTTGACCTCAGCTACTCCCCACCAGCCTGCCTTTTTTACTTACAAGCAGCTAACTGGGTGACTCCGGCTGTCAGCTTCCTCTTCCTTCACCTCAGCAATGTCATTGTAGAAGGCAGCAGAGAGGAGGATGGGGACAAAACTGCAATGAATTGGCTCTGGCTGTCACTGGCTCTGGCTCCACCTACTGTTGGCCTTTCTGCCTTCTGCCCTGCCAGCCCCAAAAGGCACTAGCCACCCACTGAAGGAAATGTGTTTTGGTAATCTTTCAGTAACTCACGAGTCCAGTTCTGTGCATTTGGCAAAAAGCAAGTGGTAAATGTGTTCCAGGACTAAACTGCAGATGTAGTACCACATAGTAAAGGGATGCAGGTGGCGCTGTAGTCTAAACCACTGGGCTCGCCAATCAGAAGGTTGGGGGTTTGAATCCACACGACGAAGCGAGCTCCCGTTGCTCTTTCCCAGCTCCTGCCAACCTAGCAGTTTGAAAGCATGCTAGTGCAAGTAGAGAAATAGGTACCACTGTGGTGGGAAGGTAAACGGCATTTCTGTGTGCTCTGGCACTCATCACGGTGTCCCATTGCACCAGAAGCAGTTTAGTCATGCTGGCCACATGACCTGGAAAGCTGTCTGTGGACAAACGTCGGCTCCCTCGGCCTGAAAAGCGAGATGAGCACCGCAACCCCAAAGCTGCCTTTGACTATCCAGGGGTCCTTTACCCTTACCTTACGTTTACCTTTACCACATAGTCCATTAATCAATTTTGTACAAAAGAGAAACACAACTAAAAACAAAACAAAACTATAATTCTGGTATGATGGGGTGGGGATTGCTTCTTTGGAAGAGGAACAGTGCATTTGCCCATGTGAAGACTTATAGTAGTGTCGAGGATAAGCTGCGCCTCTCACCTTTGCTAACCCTTAGTGAATACATGAAAGAAAATCGCCGGCTGCTGCAATCTGCCAGCAATATTAGCAACAGGTTTCCCTGTGTGGGGGAAGAGTGTGGTGTCCAGAGCAAAGCAGCCAGCCTGAATACACCTAAGGATAAATTAAGGCTGTGTTGTTGATACAAAAAGGTAACACGGAAAGGCTGAGGTCAGTCTTGTTAAACAAAACGAGCCTTATATTGTTCCTTTCCAATGGCGTTTGTATCGCCCCCGAGGGGGAATGGTGCTCGGCGGTTGTTTATCTGTATTCTGTGATGCTGTTGTCCTGCAGGGCATATTAAAGCCCATGAAATAATGATGAATCCGAGGGGTAATTAAAAGCCACAGTGACATTGATCTGCTGAAATTTCAGAGGGAGATCAGGGCACACAGGGAGACTCTCCACCTTACCTCACGCAGGGCCAGCTTGATTGGCCTACTGTGTATTGAAGATGGCTATGTTCCTCACCTGTGGCCAAGAGGGCTCCCAGTGCAGCAGACCTACTGGTTTGAGAGCTTTGCAAAACAGGAGGTTTAGGGAGCTGGTGTGGCCACAGCTGTTGCTCTCTTGTCCTTGAAGATCAGGCGGAACAATTTAAAGGCACAGAACTCTTTGCGTTTGTACAAAACGAGGGGGAAGGAAATACTGCAGCCCAGCCAGATACCTGCCTATCCCTCCGTCCAATTCTTTTGGTCATGTGCGGCAATTAGTCACTGTGTGCGGCACTCGCTGGACCTACATCAGCAAATGGATACCCTTAGGGGAAGGGGAAGGGTAATGGCTCGCTAGGAGGACACATGTGTTTTGCAAGCACAGGGCCCCAAGTTCATTTTCTGACATCTCCAGGGAAGGCAGCAAAATGCTCCTGTCTGAAACATGGAAAATGCAAGTGGTGAGAGTGCTGTTGCATTCATGTCCTACTTTTGGGCTTCCCATAGGCATCTTGCTGGCCACTGTGAGAACAGGATGCAGGACTAGATGGGTCATTGGCCTGATCCAGCAGGCTCTTCCATATGTACAGAATGTGCTGTAGAATATATTGTTCATATCTATTTGTCATTTCTAAGGGACTTAACATTCAGGTGGACTATTCTATTCTTGACATCATAAACCAACCAGTCAGTGTTGGTGCTGGTGTTGTCTTTACTAAGTTAGTATTGGAGATTCATTCCCCGTGTTTGCATTCATGGGATTGTTGTCTATCACATGATGGAATATGTTTTCATTCCACATTCGGACGCGACGGAAACAGGATGTTTGTCTTACTATGTTCCGTGAAGTGGGACTATTGTCCTTTGTTCTTTCGCTTTTGCTGCCTGATGCTAGAGAGAGAGAGGGAGCCATGTTGCAGTGCTCCGTATTTACATTTATATGTAAATAAAAGTAGATTAGCCAAATGCTGTGCTACTGAGTTCTGTTACGCAATTGCGCAAACTCTGCGGATCCGTAAGTGTACTACTGATGTCGCCAAGGCATCAGTCGCTGTGATGTTCGGGCTGGAGAAAGCTTTTGAAGCTCCCGAACGATCTACCAGGAGGGAGAGAACATGCCAGTCGGGCATGTGTCTCTGCCAAGGTTCTACTCATGTGTAGGACATCCTGACAGTTAGATGTTCAGGACAGCTACAGGACAGCAGCAACCACAGCAGTAGGAGCACCTGCTCGTTGGTGGAGGTACTGCCACCTCACTTTGTAGGAGAGAGACAGCATGAACTCCAGTGCTTAAGATCTGGAAAATATACACTGGGAGATGTGCCACCATCAGCTGGACCAACATTGGCAGGCAGACATGCTCTGTCCCCTTCAATGACAGCAGCTGGCCAAAAGGCCTGGATGTTGGGGAGTATAATTGCCAGGCTGAGGTGGCCCCACATCAGGTGGAGAGGTCTGGTGCTGCGTTGGATTCTACCCAGGTCTTCAAGGAGAGACTGGATAGCCATCTGCTGAGGTTGCTTTCACTATGGATTTTCCATACTGAACTAGAAGCTGGGCTACATGGCTTACAATACCCCTTGAAATTCTATGATTCCGTTGCCCACAAACCCAAAAGAGAGGACCAACCCAAGCACCTGCCATGCTGGTCAGCAATGGACGGTGGTTGGAGAAGTATCCTTCACCCCTAATAAATCAGTGAGTTTACCATTGGTGTTCCTCAAATTCCTATGCACATTGAATGCCAAGCAAACACCAGCCAATTTGTAGCACCCACTACCCAGAAATCAGTTTAATGCAGGTACCCAAAAAAGGTTTAGGACACCCATAAAATCCTATTCACCCTCCCACAGGGTGACTAACAGAATCCCCATTCTCCCCTTCCTTTGTTTACCCCATCACATTGACATAAATGGACTTATTCTTCCTGGCCGGACACATGAACGGTAATGTTAGAGAGTGTTTTCTTGGAAAGTATGAGGAGACATATAGCCGGAGAGGACCTAACCATATCTCTTAGGCATATCTGCTCTTGGGCCCAAATGGGTGTTTGAAAGGCACATAGTACAGATTCTGGAACACTATGTTCCTGCTGGCCCATCTTACATAGGAACACAGGATGTTGCCTTATACAGTGGTACTTCAGGTTACAAATGCTTCAGGTTACAAGCGCTTCAGGTTACAAACTCCGCTAACCCAGAAATAGTACCTCAGCTTAAGAACTTTGCTTCAGGATGAGAACAGAAATCGTGCTCTGGCGGCGCGGTGGCAGCAGGAGGCCCCATTACCTAAAGTGGTGCTTCAGGTTAAGAACAGTTTCAGGTTAAGAACGGACCTCCAGAACGAATTAAGTTCTTAACCAGAGGTACCACTGTACTGAGTCAGATCACTGCTCCTTCTAGCTCAGTATGGTCTAAATTGATTGGTAGGGACTTTCCAGGGTTTCAGGCAGTGGACTTTCCCAGCCCTACTTGGCTGTGAGTCCTGGAAGACCTGCTCCCTACCTTGCAAGCCATTTCCCACCTGGCCTGGGAGGCAGGGCCCCTGACTGGCTGACTGACTCCAACTAGAAATAGGCTGCTGAACTCTTGGGCTGGGGTCTTCTGTTGTCGTTGGTTTTTTGTATCTTTATTATAGATCTTATTGTGATTTGTAGGGGTTTTTCAAGTTTGGTTGTGTATTTTTTTATGCTTTATTGTTTGTGACTACTTTTGCTATGTTGTAGTTTTGTACTTCTTTCATATTGTAACCCAGGCACCCCCAAACTCCGGCCCTCCAGATGTTTTGGACTACAATTCCCATCTTCCCCGACCACTGGTCCTGTTAGCTAGGGATCATGGGAGTTGTAGGCCAAAACATCTGGAGGGCCGCAGTTTGGGGATGCCTGTTGTAACCCATCTTGATCATGGTTTGAACTCTGGAAAGGCAGCACATGTGTAAGATCACGTACCGTGTAGTGAGCACCTGAGCTGGTTGTTCATTGACTTTTCCTTCATTGCAAACATTTTATGCAAAAAAGAACATATACATTAAACATGCAAATGAGTCAAGCCCCATGTTATATTTCTAAAACATAACTTTATAAATATGACAATATATATATTTTATACAATTGCCTGCAAAGTTGTGTGTATTTGTTTATTTATTTATTCTCTCTCTCTCTATATATATAAATGTAAATATCAAAGTACAACAGTACACAAAACCATATAATTAAAACCATAGGTCAGCGGTTTGAATCCCCACGATGGGGTTGAGCTCCCGTTGCTCTGTCCCAGCTTCTGCCAACCTAGCAGTGCAAGTAGATAAATAGGTACTGCAGCGGCAGGAAAGTAAACAGCGTTTCCATGCACTCTGACTTCTGTCACTGTCTTCTGTTGCACCAGAAGTGGTTTAGTCACGCTGGCCACATGACCCAGAGAGCTGTCTCTGGACAAAGGCCGGCTCCCTTGGCCTGAAAGCTAGATGAGCGCTGCAACCCCATAGTCTCCTCTGACTGGACTTAACCGTCCAGGGGTCCTTTACCTTTTCTCTCCCCCCCCCCAAATATGCTTAATTTGCTTACAGCTCTGTATGGACAGCTATCTAGTAAACAGCGCACTATGGACCTAAGCTAACTGGGACAAACTTAAAGTTTGAAAACTAAAAAGTTCCAGTTGCTCCACCCCCTTCTCCCCCACCCTCCGGTCTTTCTGATGTTGTTAATCCATTGCTGGAGTTAGCAGCCCTCCTTGCTTTCTTTTCTTCTTTCTTTCTTTTCTTCTTTCCTTCCTTCCTTCCTTCCTTCCTTCCTCCTCCTCCTCCTCCTCCTCCTCCTCCTCCTCCTCCTCCTCCTCCTCCTCCTCCTTCTTCTTCTTCTTCTGCCTTCCATTTTCAAAACTTTGCATCCTGTCAGTCACAACTGCTGTTATGTGGCAACCCATATTTACGTCGACAACTTTGGGCCTGCCAGGCTGACTGTGTTTAAATGAATATTGATGGAGATGCTGGGTGGTTCCGTATATTATTTTATTTTTTTGGTGGCAGGGTAGGATAGCACACAAGACAAATGCAAGGAAAAGCCATATCCTGTAACCTATTTAATCTTTGCAGGTAGTAATCAAAAGGAAGGGAAGATGGAGAATGATTAACACCCCCCCCCCACACACACACCCCAATGCTGTGGTGCCTCAATCTCCTCAATTCTTCTCAGGCTTTCTTTGTATTTAAATAATGCAAATTTGACAGGGAAAGAATTCCCCCTTCCTGACTCCCCCTCACCCCCCACCCCCACTGTGATGCCATTGCATAATTATCTGGGCTGGTTGAAAGAATGAAACCTAGTTCAAAATGTATGAGTTCATTTTTATGTTCTACTGAGAAAATTTATTCAGTGTGACTGCTCAGTAGCGAATGCAGTAAAACACCTTAATCCCTGGTTGAAGAAAGGTAATACCTTGACAGATGTGTGCCTCCTACTTTCCTTGCGGCCATGTTTCAACAACAAACCTTTATTTCTGCTTCTTGGCTGTAGCAGGAGAAAAAAAATGAGAGGAGCAATAAAGCAGTCAGACAAATCTCTGGAGCCAGGCAGCAATGCAATAGTAATGACAGATTTTTAATGTGGCGGGAGAGATTGACAGGAAAATGTCTTCAGAGCAAACGCACGCCAGATGGAATGAAAACGGTTTATTGGAGTATGGAGGTGCTACTGAACCGAATAGAGGGTGGGTTTAAGGTGGGCGTTTTATCCGCTTCAAGTAAACAACAACAGTTACCCCAAATCCCCTCATTTGCCTAGTGCAGAGACCCCATCTTTCTTTCTTTAAAAAAAAAGGAAAACAAGGTTTTATTTCCACAAACTTGCGCCAACTTTGCAAACAAAAGTTTTGAGTTTACCTGTGCTAGGTAAAATGAACTAGGGAAATGGGAAACATTTTTCTGTCTCCCAAGTGGCATGGGATTCTATAGTGTTTCATGTGAGTTTGAGTTTATTATCTTTTATATCAAAGGCGAGTGAGCCAAAAAAGAGAGAGAATAAAAAGACAATTGTTATTTTTTCAAAACTAGGAAAAGTCAGGTTGTTTTTGTTTTTGTTTTTGTTTTTGTTGTTGTTGTTGTTTTTAATCCAGTCAGACATCTAGTTAACACTTTCAGTGCCAGGTTTAAAAACAAAACAGAACTGCTGTGCTTCCTTCCCACTAAGGGAAAGCAATGCTTGGATGTTTTGCAGAATGTTCTCCTAACAACTCAAATAAAGGTGAAGTGTTATAATATTTTATATGCCATAAAACACAAAGCCACTAAGAACTGAGATAAAGAATGAGCACAAATGAGATGGATGGGTCGGGGGGGGGGGATGTTTATCATATGTAATATTAACACTATAATGAACATTAAACAGTGAACGGTGAGAGAGAGAAAGGGGGAAAGATAAACAAAACACAATTGGGGAAGGGGTGTTTTCTGGAAGGTGGCTTATTTTATTTCATTTTTACAATCTACTATGCTTTCATAATCTTGACAGCTGATTACATACATTCAGTTTATAAGCAATCAGATCGGTTGTAACGTAAAACACCAACACCTATACCATGGGCATTCTTATTTTGAAGTTTACCACCACACATTTGCCTGAGAAAATGTAGAGGATGCAAAAAGAAATGAAAAAGAAAGGGGGGGAGGAATAAGTCCGGCATATGCCTTTCCCTAATTTGAACAGTAATTGGATCACAAAGTTCTCCCTTCTCCCAAGTGCCGCTTTTGTTTTGCCTGAAATTCCTGCAGAGTAAAAGTTAGGATTTTCCTCATTCCATGCTGGTAATATATGGCCTGCAAAGGGCTCAGTGCAGTTTGTGGGAAGGTAAGGGATGGGGAGGGGAGGCGGCGAAGAGGGGAAGGCGGAGGCTGGAAGCTGGAGGGAAAAGTCTGCAGTTTTTTCATGTCATTTCATCTGATATCTACAGCACTAGGATAACAAAGCTTTAGGCAAAATGGTTAACACTGACAGGAAAAGTAATTGGCATGGCCTGGTGACAATCACTTTTTTATTTTAAAGATTTACTGATTGTTTCTTTATATATATATATATATATATATATATATATATATATATATATATATATATGAAGGGTTTCACAATTTTATTATTGGGGCCTCTCCTTGTTGTAATATTCTATTTAACCCTCTGTATGTGTGTGTTTCTGTATTTAGTCTCATGTTTGAGTAAATAAAGTTTCTTTCCTATTTTCCCCCTGCTGATCTCGTTCTCTCGCTTCAGAGCAAGTGCAGGGCGTTCTTCATTTTCACTCACCGTTCTTTTGCCAAAACACTGACACGCAAGCTGATATTACATGAGACACAAGATTGAAGAAAAGAAATTAAAAACCACCTTAAGTGAACATGCATCCTTTTCCAACACAGAGAAACACACACAAACACAAACACACACACAAAACCAAACAAAAAACATTGCAGGAAAGAATGGCAGTTTGCTTTTGCCTTAAAAACAAAAACACAAAAAGTGGTGCTAACTTGCATTCTTTATTTGTTCAGTGAAGGTTGTTCACTGAAAATCAGAATTCATCTGTGGCTTACATTTGTGCAGATTCTTCTGACATGGGTGAGTAGTTAATATATATATATATTTGGGGCTGTTGTTTGTAGGTGGTGTTCAAATGTGGGGGTGGTACCATTGCCTTCTTGGAAAGTTATATCAGTTTATTGCTATGATTTCTCTGGAAAAAAAACCCCCATGTCTCAAGAAAGCCAATGCAAGATGTGCATACAAATTAACTTAATCGTTTAATTTCAAAAACTGTCCAAAGCGGTGTGTTACTTACCAGGCTGTCCTCAAACAATTTTACTGTAGCTAGCATGTAATGGAATATTAATCTCTGTTCAGAGACCTGAGCAATATCCAGAGACATTCTGACAAGTTTCGACGGCTGCCTTCATGTAGAATGCCTTCGCTGCTCCTCCTTTTTTTAAAAAAAGCACACACACAACACCACAGTTTTGCCAAAGAATTTAGTCTCTCCTATACTTCATTCTTGAAACGCTGCTTGACAGCGCACTGAATCTATAACATTATTTGAATATCAAATGCTTACACGGAGCTTCCCCCCTGAAATTAACTAGCCTAATAGTTTGTGTTTTCAGTCCAGAAGATGCTAAATACAGACTTTCAACCTCAGAGTGTGTTCATTAGTCACTTACAAATTATTTTTTTATTCCTTAAAACCACCAAGTGTATCAGCACGCTCTCATGCACCCCCACACTGTGGAATTTTGATAATGTATGTCCTAACCGCTTAATTGATTGATTAGCTTACTGCCGCTTTCTGAGACACCAAATTTATCTTTAATAGCCGGAGTCAGGCACGGCAGGCAATCGGGAGGGGGGGGGTGTCCCTTGACGTCGATTTGCTCTTAACTGGAAAGTCATTACCACTTAATACATGTAGATTGTGTTGAAAGAAAATTATGTGTAATGAAATGAGGGAAAAATTAGTGGAGTGTTATGGGCGAAAGCAGATGTTACAGAGGAATTATGCTAGCAGAGATAATCACCTTTGCTAGCATTGTGTGTGCTGGGGTGTTAACTCAGAGAGAAAGAGTTGGTGAGTGAGCTAAATAAATGTATTGATTTACACAGATTTGCTCCTCCATCAGTGAGTGGCACACACTCATCCTCAAGGTTTATATTTCAAACACTCAAGCTCACTGCTTTGCCATTTTTCCCTCTCCTCCCCAGTCCTTTCTGCTGCATGCAAATACCCCTGCTTGAAACATTTGCGGACGGCTGTTGATTTTCTTAGCACCGTGAAGTGAAGAAGTAGCCAAGGCACGCAGAACACCGTGTTAAGATTTGGAAGCTGCGTCCTTCCAGCTGAACATTAGCCCTTGAGATGTAAGCCACTGAGCACGGTGTCAGGCATACCTGACAGACTGGGAAGCTGCAAAATATGTAAGGGGGGGAAACAGGGTGGTGTTGCGAAGGTAGGTTTGGGAACCGTGAGAAATTATAACATAAGCTTAAGTCATTAAAAAAGCAGAGACGTCCTCATTTTATTGGAAGAAATTAAGGAACTCCTCTGTTTCAGCGCAAGGAAACTGTGATTTATAACAATATCAAAATTAGCAAATAAGCATCTAGGATATTATTTATTCTTGTAAGTGCCGGTGCTGAAAAGAGCAAGGTTTGAATTTCTGTGGAATTTATTATATTTAGGGTGAAGACACTGTATTCTACGGAAGGGTTATTTGCACGGAGAATCTCTTCTTCATTGCTCATTCTCTAATAAAATAAAGTTGTGTCTGGAAGATATTACCTTGTAGATATGATTATAAAAGCCGCTGATAATTGGGCTTTTCTGACATATTATTATGTACCTTTGACTTTTAATGAAGCTTTTGCCACTAGGTTTTGTTGGCTAATTACAATAATACACACCTCCTTTCAAGATTCCAAGTCTCCTATTCCCAGTAATCTTGTAGGTTAGCAAGAAGGCTGTCAATTCACTTGTCACTATATTAATGAGTCAAAGAAAAGCAGCCAGCCAGCCAGCAATGAATCAGTTGGAAAACTATGATGAATGCTTCAATAATTAAGGGAATAATTAAATTGCTGAATGTAGGACGGTTCTAAATGAAACAGCTTTTGTGACGGTGTCATATTGTTGTTTATAAAATACAAAAAGGAGCTGCCATTTAAACAATACTGTGGGCATCCCACTTAAACGTTATCTGTCTTATCTTTAGTGACTGTGGCTTAATTCCTGCACACAGACTCAACAACTCGAATATCCCTTTGCAAGTCACTGCGCACCTGATGGCAGGCTGTGGGTAGTAACATTTCTGAAAACATGGCTGAACTTCCTACTGGGCATTGTGCCCAATGCTAAGCACACATATTGTGAGAGCTGCCCCTTTGTTGACAATGGTGATTGTATTCGTTGAGGATACGCTGGTGTCCCCTTAAAATATGTCGTCAACTGTGCACAACAGCCAGCGGAGGGGCATATGTCCACACTGCCCAGCGTGTGTGCGCTCCCGAGGGGCGTGGATGGTGCCCTCCCAGGTATGGGATAGCTGCTCGAGTGCACCGAGTGGCGCGTGCACCCTGCAGCTGGGGGCAGAGCGGGCCACCAATGGCAGACATTCGGCGTGCCCCCCACGACTCCCAAGCCTCCCCCAGCTGTCAAAATGAAGGGTGAAGGGGGGCAATGCTGCCGGCAAAGAGGTGCAGCTCCCCCTTTCCTCGATGGCTCGGGGTAGGCTTGGGAGTCGTGGGCAGGCAGCGCGCCAAATGTCACCCCCTCAGCAAAGACACCCGGGGCGGTCCTGCCCTACCGCACCCCTTTCCTCCGCCCCTGACAACAGCCCTGCATTTTTAAACACTTCCATGCATGCCCTGAGGAGCCCTGATTGGCCTGCAGCTCCCGAACATGTGCCCAAGTCTACCTGAGGTTTCACAACTTTTGCTCTCTTGCTGCGGGAAATCTTCATGCAAACCAAGACAGGAAAAGGCGGACCTGCTTTGAGTTCCGAAAGCATCTTGCAAATACATCTTTTCATCTCCCTGCGACTTGGAAACGCAATCCTATTTGTTTGTTTGTTTTTGCACTGTTATTATCTGATTTGTTCGCTGCCTTGGGTTCCTTTGGGAAATTAGGCGGAGTAGGAATGCTTAACTTAAATAAAGTCCTGTAAACCGACATTCATTCAACAGAATACTCGGCACAGAGGCCCTGCTGCTCGCATGGCTCCATGTGCTGGACGGACAGATCTGCACCTTGGCAGAGTATTCAGATTGGGACTGGCTGCTCAACCAGTATGCAACTGGTGTGTTGAATACTTAATAGGGGTGGAATATGGGGGCACAAAAACACCTTCTCGTGGCAATTGGAAGCACCAGAAGCACTCCAAGGGTCAAAGCAGCATGGATTATAATCTTTCTTCAGAACCCTGTTTGTTTGTTCGTTCATATCCTTGCACTTAGTCAATTAGGGAATGATTTTGCAGCCCACCTTTCTCCCAAGGTGGGATTCAAGGCACCTTACAACATTAAAAAAATATCAATTATAAAATACAGAATTATAAAAGCAAACTAGTTAAAACCTTTTTTTTTTTAAAAAAAAGCATCACAACAGATCTAAACCCAGCAATTAAAATATAATTTGCCCTGACAACAGCCCAGTGATAAGCATCATCTACACCAGGCTTCCTCAACCTCACCCTCCAGATGTTTTTGGCCTACCACTCCCATGATCCCTAGCTAGCAGGACCAGTGGCCAGGGATGATGGGGATTGTAGTCTCAAAACATCTGGAGGGCTGAGTTTGAGGAAGCCTGATCTACAGCATAGCTTCCATCAGGTTGTCTGAACGGAAGGTCTTAGCCTGCCAGTGGAAAAAATAACAGAGGGAACCAACCCCGCCTCTCTTTGGTAGAATTTCATAATATGGGCAGAGCCACAGGAAAAAAAAGTTGTCTCTCATGCCTCTGGTCACCAGAGAGATTGCTCTTGGTCCTGAATTTTAAAGGTGACATGTAAGCCCTATGTAAATCCTCTGGAAACCCCCCCCCCTTATGTATTTCTTGGCTATTTGCACAATGAAATTGCTGATCTAAAAATGCTCACACACTTCTAGGATAGACTGGCTTGCTGCACAGAACTAGTGTTGTGCCAAAAACCTGCGCTACAAATTATGAAAGGCTTCCTTTCCATGCACAAGAGCCTTGGGTTTCCCCATGTCATTCACAGAATGCTTTAGAATTCCTTTACCATTTCAAAGGGTAGGGGCTTTGCCAAGAGTTGTGTGTATATGTGTGCATATGTTTGTGTTTGTGTTTGTGTGTGTGTGGTTCCTCCCCAGGTGTCCACACTTCCCAATCTGAAAAAAGCATCCCGGTAGCAGTCGTCTCATGACATCTTCCCCTGGGCTTCAACTGAAGTTATGTAAGTCAAGGAGGCGAGCTGCCAAACGCCTGAGATTGGCTCACCGGTTGTATTCCTTCTTTTACCTTAAAAATCTCTCCCCACCGATTTCCTTAAAAGTAAGAAGGCTTCATCTTTAAAAGAGCAACTACAGCAACGAGCAACGGTCTAGAGCATGGTAGACAGCCTCCTCAGCTTCCCACATGGGGTTCTCAGGAGATGGGAGCACCCAGGAGGGCTGCAGAAGGAAAGCCACTAGAGGAAAGCCACTAAAACTCATTGGCCACCTCAACAGTAAAGTAAACAGAGTAAGATCCTAGCATCCCACCCATGAGCTTTTTCTGGGCTGCATCAATAGGAGTATAGCATCTAGATCAAGGGAAGTAATAGCACCACTGTATTCTGCTCTGGTCAGAACTCACCTGGAGTACTGTGTCCAGTTCAGGGCACCACAGTTCAAGAAGGATACTGACTAGCTGGAACGTGTCCAGAAGAAGGCAACCAAAATGGTCAAAGGCCTGGAAACGATGCCTTATGAGGAACAGCTTAGGGAGCTGGGTATGTTTAGCCTGGAGAAGAGAAGGTTAAGGGGTGATATGATAGCCATGTTCAAATATATAAAATGATGTCATATAGAGGAGAGAGAAAGGTTGCTTTCTGCTGCTCCAGAGAAGCGGACAGGGAGCAATGGATTCAAACTACAAGAAAGAAGATTCCACCTAAACATTAGGAAGAACTTCCTGACAGTAAGAGCTGTTCGGCAGTGGAATTTGCTACCAAGGAGTGTGGTGGAGTCTCCTCCTTTGGAGGTCTTTAAGCAGAGGCTTGGATGGAGAAAGCTAGAGAGTTCCAGAAAGGAGAAAGCTAGAGAGTTCCAGAAAAAGTCTACTTCTGCTTCATTGACTATGCAAACTATGGCAAGTTCTTAAAGAAATGGGAGTGCCTGATCACCTCATCTGTCTCCTGAGAAATCTCTATGTGGGACAAGAAGCTACAGTTAGAACTGGATATGGAACAACTGATTGGTTCAAAATTGGGAAAGGAGTACGACAAGGTTGTATATTGTCTCCCTGCTTATTTAACTTATATGCAGAATTCATCATGCGAAAGGCTGGACTAGATGAATCCCAAGCCGGAATTAAGATTGCCGGAAGAAATATCAACAACCTCAGATATGCAGATGACACAACCTTGATGGCAGAAAGCGAGGAAGAATTAAAGAACCTTTTAATGAGGGTGAAAGAGGAGAGCACAAAATATGGTCTGAAGCTCAACATCAAAAAAACCAAGATCATGGCCACTGGTCCCATCACCTCCTGGCAAATAGAAGGGGAAGAAATGGAGGCAGTGAGAGATTTTACTTTCTTGGGCTCCTTGATCACTGCAGATGGTGACAGCAGTCACGAAATTAAAAGACGCCTGCTTCTTGGGAGAAAAGCAATGACAAACCTAGACAGCATCTTAAAAAGCAGAGACATCACCTTGCCGACAAAGGTCCGTATAGTTAAAGCTATGGTTTTCCCAGTAGTGATGTATGGAAGTGAGAGCTGGACCATAAAGAAGGCTGATCGCCGAAGAATTGATGCTTTTGAATTATGGTGCTGGAAGAGACTCTTGAGAGTCCCATGGACTGCAAGAAGATCAAACCTATCCATTCTTAAGAAAATCAGTCCTGAGTGCTCCCTGGAAGGACAGATCGTGAAGCTGAGGCTCCAATACTTTGGCCACCTCATGAGAAGAGAAGAATCCTTGGAAAAGACCCTGATGTTGGGAAAGATTGAGGGCACTAGGAGAAGGGGACGACAGAGGACAAGATGGTTGGACAGTGTTCTCGAAGCTACGAACATGAGTTTGACCAAACTGCGGGAGGCAGTGCAAGACAGGAGTGCCTGGCGTGCTATGGTCCATGGGGTCACGAAGAGTCGGACATGACTAAACGACTAAACAACAACAACAACAAAGCAGAGGCTTGACAGGCATATGTCAAGAATGTTTTGATGGTGTTTCCTGCTTGGCAGGGGGTTGGACTGGATGGCTCTTGTGGTCTCTTCCAACTCTACGATTCTATGATTCTATGATTCTCATTAAATGCATTTTCTTTTCTCATTAATTGATGGAGAATGGTATTGGGTGGGAGGGGGAATGCAGAAGAATTTTTCATCACAGCACTGCTGAGGGCTAATTACTTAGAAGTATACAGTTTTCCATCTTTGTTTTCTTGGAAGACGTCCCTAACATCCCTACTGTTACATCCTGAGGAATAAGAAACCACAGAAGGAAATAACAGCATTGACCAGAAGACAGAACATTTCTCCTGCATTCCGACTCTCCAAAAAAGGGTTTCTACTAGACTTTAAATAAATAAAATAAACAACAAAACTGCCTTAAATATTTCCTGGACATTTGTGATCCATTCTGACTTTTTCACTGTGCTTACTTTCTGTGTAAGTGTAGATAACCCATTTAGTGTCAGAAAAGTTTATAAGATATCACTTTCGATCAAGGATGGGGAACCTTTGGCTGCCATGGACTGGTTGAGTGCAAAGGAATGGTGGGAGGAACCAGCTAGGGAACCACCAAGGGTAGAAGACTCTGAGCCTGGGGAGTGGGGTTGAGACAACAAGGAGTGGTCACAGGGAGAAGAGGGAGAATACTGGGAAGAGGAGGTGTCGGAAGCTAAAGGGGCAACAGGGCTCAGTGAGTTGGGTGAGCCTGTGGCAGAGAGAAGTCCAGAATCAGAGGCAGAAGCTGAAGCAGGCTTGTAGGAGGAGGGAGGTCACGAGGCAGAAATGAGTCAGGCTAGTGTAGAGTGACAGGTATCTCCTCCCCTTGCTATGACAAGCTGCCCTTCTTCTGCCTCCCAGAAGCAAGAAAGGTATGAAACGGGAGGAGCAAAGACCGGCTGCATACAGGCATTTTTCACTGTATCTGAAGACTTTGGAAGACACTTTATCTGGGACTTCTATTTCACTGTATCTGAAGAAGTGTGCATGCACACGAAAGCTCATACCAAAATAAAAACTTAGTTGGTCTTTAAGGTGCTACTGAAGGAATTTTTTTATTTTACTTCGACCCAGACCAACACGGCTACCTACCTGCATACAGGCATAGTCTCTGATTGCTTGCAATAAGCCCTGGAGAGAAGAGACATAGACAGCTGTGGGGAGGTGGGAACTTTGTGTCTCGGCAACTGTTTTCATGTAAATTTTGAATTATAAAAATATAAATAACATGACCTTCTAAATGCCTGCATGGGAATCCGTTGCCAGACACCGAGGTGCAGAAGCTGCCTGAAAAGCTGACAACTCCATGTACAGCTCCGAGCCTGTCAATCTCGGCCCATCAGTCAATCAGGAGATGCATACGAATAAAGCTTTAATCTACTAACAAATGCAAGCCTTCGGGCTCCTTATTTCTTTATCTGAAGGCTATGTGTTGTCTTTCTTCAACGTCACCATGTACATCTCCCCACACCACCCCTTATTAGCAGAAAAGGGTGACAAACAACACAGTGCAGTTCTGTAGCTCCCAAACTCATGCAAACAGCACCCTCCTCCTGCGATATGGTACACTTGGCAAGGGTTGCATCCAGATTTATCCCATTTCCCCAACGTATCCTTACTGATGCTTTGGTTCGTTTTATGTGATCTTCCACGCAACAGCAAAATCTCTTCTGGAAATCTAGCAGAAGCTAGTGGAAGCTTAGCCCTGATTTCTGTGTTAATTGCTTCCAGGAAATATATGCAAATTGCCAAGATGAAATATGGGGGCAGTACTGTATATGGTTCTTGCCTGCTGTTTTCTTGCATGACCAATAAGAAAGAGAAACTTGCATGTACATAAAGGATGGTGGCAGGTTCCATGAGGCCACTGGTGTGAACCACATTTTGCACAGCAAGGTGCTATAGCACTAAGGCACTGACAACTTAGGCTGAATTCATGTTACGCTTTGGCATCTTGTTCACTGATACAATGCACTTTACATGGAGTGTAGTGGTTGGGGAAAGCTCCTGTCCACCACAAACCTGTACCAGAACAGGCTCAGCTAGTATGAGCTGTTTTTCCCCAAACTTTGCAAATCATTTGCATCACTTCTGAGCCTGTTTTGTAAATTCAGAGCTCCCGATAACATCATTGGGAATAGGACATGCCCCCCACCCCGTCAAATGTAATCTGTTCTTTACAGCTACTAGAAGTAGCAATCAGGGGGGGGGGGCTGCACACACTCATTTTGCAACAAATGAAAAACTGAACCAAATGGGGCTCGTTCGGTTCAGTTTTCATTTATTATCAAATGAATGTTGTAAGTAATAAATGGCTACACACATGAACTTGTTTTCATTATCCAATTTCATCTGTCGCTCATTTGCATATAGGTATTTCCTTTTCTCCAGTGGCAGCAGCCAGTCTCAGGGGCCACTTCCTGCCAGCTGCCATTTTATCTCACCAAATCCTATAGACATGGTGACATTTCGTAGCAAAAATGCAGCACCCACTAAAATAAAACAAAAGTTTTAAAATATGAAGGCTACCTTTTTATTGGTGGAAGCCTGAGGTGACACAGGAAGGAGCTGCCGCCACTGCTGTTGCCTCCGCCTTACTTGCCAGGGTCATGCAGCTTTTGGCAAGAACCTAGAAACTGCAGCCATTTCTCCTTGCTTCTTTGGCAGGGGTTGCCAGGGGAGAAGTGAGGAGAAGCAGCGGCAGTGGCAAGATCTCACACAAGCTCTGCGAGATCCCCCAAGAGTTCTGAGAGATGTCACAACATTTTCCTGGAAGCTGCCACCACCACCACCACCTCTTGCTTCCCTGGCCGCAGGAGCAAGGCGGGTGGGGTCACCACCTCCTTGGGATTCCACCACCTCATGGACGGGCTGGCCCTGATGGAAGCAACCATTTCCCCCAGTTATGTTCCATAATGCAAGATCTGGGGGACTGTGGGGAAACAAAATGGTAGCCACCAAAAGACAGCAGCCCAAATCGACTGCTAGTGGCAGGAAGCAGGAGCAAAAGTAAGAAAGGCAAAGTTCTAAAATGATTAAAAACAACAACAACAACAACAACAACAACAACGCTAATCGAATCATAAATGAATGTGATGTTAACCCATAGATTTGAAATGTTAATGAGCAATGAAAAGTTTTGATGGATGCAAAACATAGGGAATAATGAATTGAAAAAAAACAATATTCATCCAGAGGCAATACACCAGATAGGCTCATCCCTTGAGAGTGCATCCTTAGGTCTCTAAGATGGAACTTTCCACATAGATGAGGGAGAAATCGCCAGGCTTGGAGAAAGCTTATGGTCTGCAGAGGTATGGGAAACATATTGGGGGAGAGGGAGGTATCTAAGGTGGTAGGTGTTTGAAGAAAAGAAGGCCTGAGCATGCCCAGTGAGGGCTGGGCATAGAACATTGACTGACCATTGGGCATGGGAATTGGAAAACCAGTGCTGGAGTCAGTGGAATGGAGTAGCCTGAAAGCAGATGTGACTGGCTGTCTACAATCCTGAAGAGGACCACTCCACAGCACAGGGTTTTTTTTTTTGTTATGCTTATGCTTACTGGGTGCTGGAGCCAAGCAACAGACTGATGTCTGTCTCCATCACACTCTACTTGTGATCTTCCTGGAGAAATCTACCTGTTCACAGCTGTAGAAAAATAATAATGATGGTAGAAAGGCACATCTTGAACTGGATGAGACCATCAGTCTACTTAGTTCAGTGTTGCAAGGCATATGCTCTACAGCTGAGCGACTTCTTTATCTGACAATGAGAAAGTTCCTAGGACAGGGTTGTTGTTTACATTTTTGCTTTGCAACATGGCTTTAAAAACTTCAGTAGTTTGATTCATGCCACTCTTCTTAAATTCCGCTACCCTTCCACAGCCTCTGGGGAAAAGAACAAGTAAAAAAACCCAAAAACAAAAAACAAAAACCCTCAAATCAACAAAATATCAGGTTACACACTGCTTGGTATATACCATGTAGAATCTAACCACTTACCCATAGCATTGACACATTACAATAGTTGACAGTTTTTCACCACTGAATGGTTATAATAATAAACTATTCCGCAGGCCTATAATTTTGAATCACAAAATTTACCACAAACATAAAGTGCATATGCTACGGAGAAACCATTATGCTCTCCTGGAGATAATAATGATTATCTTGAAACTGAATACAACGTATTAATACAAGGGTTGAAATAATAAAAAAAAAGGTTTGACCCATACATTACACACTGTAAAGCAGGGCATTGTATTCATGAGCAATCAGGGCAGCAGTTTACCATTGGTTTGCTGCTTGAACTGCCACTGATCAGGCCTATGTTGCGGCAGGATTGGCACCTGACCAAGCAATGCCTTGCCTCTCCGAGGATGCATAGGAAGCTGTCTTCTACCAGGTCAGAGGGTTTGAAAGTCTAACCTAATATTCCCTGTTGTGATTGGCAGCAGCTTTCCAGGGTTCCAGGCAGAAGGGCTTTCGTGCCACTTTCTACGCAAGGCTAGGGTTGCCAGACTCCCCTGGGCTGACCTGAAGTCTCCAGGTTTGCCTGCCCCCCACCCATGTGGCAAGGGGAGAGCTTGACTGTGCAGGTGGTCAAGAGCACATTACTTTACTTATTTATTATTGCTGTGTATGCAGCTTGCTGGAGCTTCAGACCTGCAGGAGAGGGCCACCAATTATTGCACAGAATTTTTGGGGTTGCTGGCATGCTCTGGGTGACTGCTGCATGCTTAGAGTGCCTGGCTTGACAACATCCCCAATGGCCACCCCTAGATCTCAGGTTTGAGCCCTGAAATCTTCGCATTTGGGATGCTCCTGACAGGGCATGGGAACTGAACATGGGGCCTTCTGTATGGGAAATCCACCATTAAACCAAGGTCTGCCTGCACAGGGCTGGGAGGCTTCAGATTTGAGAAGGTCCTGGGAGGCCCAGTCCTTTATAAGTGAGCCCTTATATCCCCCAGTTGCTGACAAATGCGACGAAGCCAACTCTATAGCCACCCTTTAATTTCTCACAATGCACCAGAGCAGGCATCCCCAAACTGCGGCCCTCCAGATGTTTTGGCCTGCAACTTCCATGATCCCTAGCTAACTGGACCAGTGGTCGGGGAAGATGGGAATTGTAGTCCAAAACATCTGGAGGGCCAATGTTTGGGGATGCCTGCATTAGAGTGACGCTACATCGCTGGCTATCTGTGAGATTAACAGGACTGCCTGACCCAACTGCCTGGAGTGGCTCAGAGGGCCAGAACTGGGGCAGCAGTGGAATGCTAAGGGGAGCTGAGAACATGCAACAACTGCAACTCCTGCTAGGGTGCTTGGCCCCTGGCAGCCGAAGGCCAGTTTCTGATGATGCTCCTGTTCATAGAGGCAACAGCTTCAGGGTGGCCACCATGGAATGCCAACATAGAAAATGAAATACATCACCGAACACGACAAAAGAGCAAATGGGTTTGCAGTGAATTTTCATTTGTTGATTTACATCTGTTGATGCATTTTTAAAAAAAATAAAAAATTGCTATAATTTAAATAGAAATCCAATACATCTCACTAGACCTGTGTCACTCAGTCTACTGCTAAACCGTTGATGGGTAATTTCATCCCTTCCTGCTCTCCCTGCTTCATCTTTAAACCAGACTTAGACCAGACTGACCATCAAACAGAAGACTGTACTCAGTGAACAGGGCCACTCTAAACAACTGCTCCAGGAGGCTCAGTGAAGATGTGGGGAGATGGAGCATCGACTGGCAATCGTTGGGTGAGCTCCTCTCTCCAGCCCCTTGTAGTCATTGAATTCCTTTCAAGAAACCACGTCCTACAGTCCTTGCCATGATTTCTTTCTTTGAACCAAGGTGTAAAACACAAAGGAACTCGTTCATTTAGCCCTCATGGTCCCAGGGCTGCATCTGAAAAAATGTAGGCAGGGGGCTTATCCACACTTATCATTCCTCCATTCTTTCAAGGTAGAGGCCTGCATTTTAGCACTCAGTGTCCAAGCGTTCCAGCCCCACAAGCTTTCCCCACGAAAACCCGCTCTTTAAAACTGTATCGAAGCAAACGTCCATTCAGGCTTCCTGTGGATTGTCATTTGTATCCAACTGAGCTTTAAAAAGAGGGTTCTTGTGGGGAAAGCTTTTTGGGGGGGTGGGAGGAAGCACTCAGAAGACCATGCCTGGAAACTGCAGAGTAAAGGTCAGTGTGGATAAGCCCCCAAAGTGACAAACAAGCACCCTGCAAACTAAATATTTCATGTCAGCATTTTGTCACTTCCATTGGGCAAGGCTTCAAGTCGTGCCTTGCCAAAAAGACTCCAAGAGAGACATCTCCAGCTCCTCAAGCTGCTCTTTAGTTCTAGTCACTAGAAAACTTCCCATCATTAGGATGGGCGGCATCTTGTTTCTTCCGCAGAAATCAATGGGAGCTATTAGCTACTTTGGGTGAACGTCAATAGGCTGCAAATGAGAACGCAGTTGATGTGGGAGCAGAAGCAGCTCCTTCGTCCGGTGTTAGCAGCGGCAGCGGCTCAGCCAGGATTAGGGACGCGGGAGAAATTTGGTTCAGCTTGCATCTCCGGTGCAAACTTCCCCAAACAACGCATGAACCGAAACGTCGCTCTCCTTCCAAACTTGCTCTTCTCTGAATTTTGTGATTCAGCAACTCCTGACGAAAAGCGTGTGCAAATGTGCATCTTAGGAGAAAGTCTGTATAAAAATGCACCTATTCGTGTAAATGACATACAGGAACGCAATATTTCAAGAGCTGACGCAAAATTGAATGTAATAGTAACTATTGCAAACAAATGCACATTAGTTACGAAGGCACATTGAAATGCTGGTGAATAGTTATGGGGATTTTTTTGTTAAAAAAAAAGGAAATTGGCAAACTGATGCAGAAATGTGGCAAACTTAAAATTGGGGCAGAGGATCATAAACCAAGAGAAACCAAAATGGACAGATTCACCCATCTACAGTACAGATAGGGTGGAAGGTTTGACACCCATCTTAATTGCACCCCATATTATTAGTATTATTTATGTCACCTTTCCTCCTGAAGGAACTCATGGCAGGCCCTCCACCTTCTCCAAAGCACAGGAAAACATGGATGTGAAATGAGGATATTTGTACTGCTGTTCTTTAAAAGTTAAATAGTAGGTGTATGCAGTGCTTTTCTTCTAGGGGAAATATATATATATATGCCAGTACTGCATACCATTGAGTAACCCCAGAAAAAAAGCACTGTGTGTGTGTGTGTGTGTGTGTGTGTGTGTGTGTGTGTATACATATATAATCTCTGGCCTCATAGCACTGGGGGGTCAGGGAAGTGTGAACCTTTCCCCTGACACACAAACACACAAAAAAGCGCACACAAACACGCACACATATTGAGGTCTCAGTCTGATTTGGATGGCATAATCAGTTTGGTTCTTAGTGGGAACCACTGGCTGGGTCAACATTTTGAGAGGTTCAAAATTAAAAAGGCTAAGAGGGCAGCGAAATGCCAGAGGCAGGGGTCAGAAGTGCTTGCTCTAACTTACTTGCATTTATTTAGCATTTTCACTTATCACCCACCCTTTGCTAGATCATTCAGGCAGATCACAATTTAAACAAGGATCACAAAATAAAACCAAACCACAAAAACAACCAATATCGGAATGACAAATGCTTGTCCAATGCTTGAAACGCATACAGTGTTTTTTTTTAAAAAAAAAAATTATTGAATTTTCCAACGTTACAAATCAATATACCTTCACATCAACTTTTTATCTTCAGCAAAAAAGAAAAAAAGAGAAAAAAGAGAAAAGCATACAAAAAAAGAAAAAAGAGAAAATTTTTTAAACATCTAATATATAGACCATTGTAGTAAACTTTGACTTCCCCATTCCGTCCTTCCCAAGTCTTATTATATTCCATTTTGGCAATCTTCCTAATTCTTTACATTAATCCAAATATCTCAAATAAATTCTTATAATATCAAATTACATAAAATCCCATCAATTATACTCCCCATACTTTAGTTCTATAATAATCCCCTTTAGCCTCCTATTTTCCCTAAAAATCTCCTCAAGTCTCTATTTCTAACAATTTCTAAAGAAAAGAACATTTATTATTTTAAATCAATATAGAAGATCACCCTCCTTCACCCGGGTGCCCTTCTCTGGACGACCCGACCAGCATCTTTAAACAGTCCGTCGAAACCATATTATCCGTCTCTTAGTTATAATGTCCTTTGGCAATCAACCTACTCCGTCTCTCGCCCACTCCAACCCCCTCTCTTCTTCCCAGCAACCCTTCTGTCGCCCCCATTGTTCATATCCTTTGCCCGGACCTACCCTACCCTCTCTCACTGAGGAGGTACGACTCCGGGCCATCACTTGATTGTTTTTCCCTGGAACCAGCTCTCCTCCTCTCACTAGGAGAGACAGCTCCTGGATTTCTTTACACATTGGAGCTCCTTGGTAGCAATCTAGGTCCTGCGCAACCACTCTCACCGCTTGCGCTTCGATCCAAAACTTCTTCTCCTCTTGTTCTGTCACTTTTGTATCAATATTCTTGTCATCCTCTAATTCTTCCTCTTGTTTTTCCTCATTGTCAATGGAGAGAAGTCGTTGCTGTGTCTCAATGCATGACTTTGTAATCCTGTTGTATTCTTTTACTCCTTCAAAGATTTCATAGATTTTCCCCCAGACTCTTTGTAACCCATTCTCTCCCATCTTGTGATGTTGTTTAGTCTAGGGATTTCCTTTGTCCTCTCCAATTTCAATATGGCGATCAGGCAGAAGTGTTGGAGACATGCCTTAAACTTCCTAGCCAGGGCTCCAGATTCCTGCCACCCGGTTTCCGAAGGGGTCGTCAATTAGAAAAATAGAGTCAGTTTTGCAGAAATCCAATCTTTTAAAATAAAATTGTCTCCCCTTAGCTCTGCTAACCACAGGGGAGAACTCCTGCTTGCTATTTTTAGGGAGATTCCAAGTCCCATTCCAGCTTAGTGGCTGCAGGCTCGGTAATTGCATCTAAGAAATCTCAGTGAAGGGGGGGAACGACCTCCGTCTTCTTTAAATTCCACCCCGAAGTCCAATTTTTTCCCCCCAAATTAAATATAGGATCTTACTTGTAAATCCAATTCTGGTTCGGAGGCATCTGGTGCTCAATTGGTGTCGGCTCGGAGCTTTGCGCCGCAGAGTGAGCGTATCGTCCCGAGGCTCCATCGCGCGCCGCCTGCAGACTTCACCCCCTAAAAAGGGGGGGGTTACTCGCAGCGGCCGAGACTTTAAGGAGCTCTGCCGGGTGCCACATCCCTGGACAGCCCAGTCCAGGGGTTCTCCGGGGGGGCCACCTCACTCGGATGGCCTTCCCCCCCCCTGCAACGCCCGGGGATCTCGGAGATTGAGAATCCCCCGCTGATCCCAATGGCCGCCAGACCGGAAGTCTGAAACGCATACAGTGCTGCTCCTTGGAAGTGAGGTCATTTGCCCACCTGGGGACCACCACAGAGAAGTCCCTCTCCTATGCTGCTATCCCTCACATCACAGAGGGTGGTGGCAATGCCAGGCAGGCAGTGGCGGAGGAAGCTGCTCGGGCACCCGGGGCGGCAAACATGACATCCACCCGGGGGTGGGGCGTTGCTACGTAGTGCGCATGTGTGGTGTCGCTACGTACGATGCATGCGTCGTATGTAGCGACGCAGCACAAGCGCACTATGTAGCGATTTGCCAGCGTCGCTATGTACGATGCATGCGTCGTATGTAGCGACGCAGCACAAGCGCACTATGTAGCTGCAGTGCAAACGGAGGATCTTTCACATATGGCTGCGGCGGCTTGATGGCTGTTCGCGCTGCCACGGTGGGGCACCGCCTTGTCACCCCTGGAGACGGGGCACTAGGAGTGCATGGGCCCCCCCGTTGCGACGCCACTGCAGGCAGGTCCTTCCCTACTGTTCCCTAAAGAACAACCATGTGTTTTCACTCTCTGGGGCACCACAGTGGATGTGAAGTATGAGTACCGGTACGTACCACGGGTTTCTGTGTACATGAATAGCTAAATGGTTGTCATTCTGATTGATGTGCTGCAGAGAGCGGGAGGCAGGATCGAGAAAGTGGTGCCGATTCTCACATAAGGGAGAAACGCTAAAAGAATCAGGACACTTCTGAAGGCTGTGTAAAGTAAGGCCGCACATGACATTTACGATATTGAGACTGACATCCCTGGCCAAGCTTCTTAACAGCTTCCCCAGTCGAACCACCAGGGCGTTAGCAGTTCCAGAGTAAAAACAAAAAACAAAACACGAGCATCACTCCTGGGGAACATCAGCCGAGACTGCTACCAGGAGGACCACCAATATTATTACTTGCTGCAATAAAAAAAGCACTTCTTAAAATGTTTTTTTCCTCCACCTAATTGTCAAAACTGAATAATATTATCAGCTTTTTCATCCTTTGAGTATTTCTCTAATAAGAAAGCAGAGAGATGCACAGCAAATAAAAGCAGAAGATTTGAGGATGCAAAGCAATCATGCAAAATGACTTTCATATCAGTTCGATAAGCAGCTGAAATTTAATAACTACATCTCTCCTATGGTGCCAGATGAAAGTTTAATACTTTATGCTTTGCTTCCTCCCCCCCCCTCCCTTGCATGATGCTCATTCAGAACCATAACTTTTCCTTTTATAGTCTATGGTGTGTGGGGGGGGGGGCGGTTGACAGGGTGGAGGGAGGTTAGGTGTTGTGGATTAATCAAGGCTCTGGAGACACAAGTCAAATTCTAGTCTAGTCTAGAGAATAATGTTTTCCCCTCCTTACTCATGCCCCAGCAAAAGAACATTGTCAGTCATAAAGAAAATGATGGGATGTATCCAACATATAAATTAAATATGGATTAATCCCAACACCAAAGCTCAGGGAATACCTTCATTAGGACCAGCAAACATGTTACAAAGGAGTACCTACATAGGCTAGATCAGGAGTGGGGAATCTTTTGCTAACCAAATATTCATAGAATCATAGCATTGTGGCATTTCCAGTAATCTAATCCAACCCCCTTGCAATGTAGGAATCTCAACTAAAGCGTCCATGACAGATGGCCATCCAACATCTGCTTAAAAACCTTCAAGAACTAAAAGTCCACCACCTCCCAAGGAAGACCATTCCACAGTCAAACAGCTCTTACCATCGGAAAGTTATTATTGGTGTTAAGTTGGCACCTTCTTTCTTGTAACTTGAATCCATTGGTACGGGTCCAGCCCTCCGGAGCAGGAGAAAACAAGCTTGCTCCGTCTTCCGTGTGACAGCCCTTGAGATATTGGAAGATAGCTACCGTACCTCATCTCAGTTCTCCTCTTTCCCAGGCTGAACATGCCTAACTCTCTCAACTGTTCCTCACAAGGCTTGGTTTCCAGACCACAGATCATCTTGGTCATTCATGCATTGCAGATGAACTACAACTCCCATCAGCCCTAGCATGCATAGCCAATGGGCAGAGCAGAAGGGAGCTCTATAGCTCAGCAACATTTGGAGGGCCAGATGTCCCCCACTCCTGGGCTAGGAAGATCTTTTCGACGTCGCTGCTATCTTAAAGGCACAGTTCTAGCAGAAGACTGACAGAATTCATACAAGTTGCAAGATTGTCAACATTATAGTTTTGAAAGCTGTATATATGTACATTTTTATAGGTGCGCAACTCTACACCCCAAATTGTGTTTATCACGCTTTCCCCGAAATATGAAACATCTACATTTTTTGAAACCTCTAAAATTGTTTTGCTCTGCTTTTTAAGGATACTGATATGCCTTTTTATGGATGCTTTACCTCAGTTATAGACAATACTCGGCTGGAGAAGTGAGAAATTTGAAGGGTGGCTGTGGTTCAAGAGTTGACTTCGGCCAACTGCTACTACCAGACCAAGGCCAGCTCACAACCAGCCTGCCTGCCCACCTAGTGAAAAACAGAGATTATTGTATGGAGCACGGCTCAGCCAGCCAGTGGAGGAGTAGCAGTAGTCACTCCTAGCCAGGGCAAGAGTTCCTTGCCTTTGGCTCAATGTAAAATGACTTCTGAAAGTGAATGCTTCCTACATGCATAATTGCATGGTTATGTTTCTCACCTGCTTAATTCATGCCTATGTGTGACTGGAGGTGAACTTTGCGGCTTGGCTCAGTTGCTTGAGTCATCTGATTTGCATTAGGCTTTCTGGTTGCTGTACAGTTGGGAGTCTGACATGGCTCGACCTTTGGTGTACTGATACCATGTGTTAGTGTCATTCCTTGGTGGGTGGGGACTTTTTCTTTTGTCGCCACCTCTGTTGTGTTTATAGTAAGATATCAGATACTAGGGCGGGTTTCATCAAAACCCTTTGATCCTAATCCTCAGAATTCCGCTGACGTTTCACACAAGGAGGAGTCTCCAAATTTGAGTCAGAGGCGATTCTTACAGATAAGTGATTTTGGCTGAGCCCAGCTAGTCAAGTCAGAAGGATGGTTTCTTTCCATCCAATCAGAAAAGAGAAGGCAACCTCTATATTTTGGAGGTGATTGATTTGTTTCAAAGAAAGGAGGCCTCTGCAGGTACTGGCCTCTTTAACAGTGCCCCCTGCTGGCACTATCTGTGTAGCCTTTCTTCCCACTAAGGAGCCGATGTGATTTGTGGATACAATATTGAATAGGAGTGGGGGGGTGGGAGGGATAAAAATGGGGTGTATATTCAAGAATGTACTTGTGAATGTTAAGGGGAAAGGCTGTGGGCTAGAGATATAGCTTTAATCCCTCCCAGCCACCCAGTATTTTGCAAACACAATTAATTCTGAAAAATAAAAAATGAAGGTGCAAAGGTTTTAAGAGACAATACTAACCTAGATAGAGATGAACCAGTTAAGCAAATGAGAGACACCTTTGCAAGTCATAAACAAGAGAAGTTAAAATCCAGCTGATTACACAGGGTGATGGTGGATTTTTTTGGAGATGTCTTCACTTTGTGTACCTCTCACCTCTCCTGGGAACTCGAGGGCCGTTTTCTTTATTTTACTGAATGCTGTTTTGTTTTTGGGGAAAGTGTGCTGACTGTTCCAGTCCTTTTGGCCTGAAGATAATAATACATCAGCCTTTTTAAGCCGGTAAAGCCAAAAGAAACTGGTGTCACTATTCATAAAATAATTGAGTTTACACAAAAAAGTGATTTTGGTAATAGCCTGAATCTCTCTCTCTCTCTCTCTCTCTCTCTCTCTCTCTCTCTCTCTCACACACACACACACACACACACACTTTTTTTACAACTATGTGCATTTTATTTAAAATTACTGACTCAAAAGGCAAGGTAGAGAGAGAGAAAAATCACCTCCAACAACTTCCTGTAATTGCGAATTATTGTGAGGGAAACAGAAGGGAAAGATTTTGAAATTATGAGCCATTATGCGAGTGAGAGAGAGAGAGAGAGAGAGAGAAAAGGTGGGGGGAGAGAGGCAATGGGGAAAAAAGACATCTCGGCTTCATGAAACACAGCTGACAAGCTCGACTAAATTACCCCCGGACCATTACAAAAATCACTTAATTGCCAACCATTTTGTTAGGTCAATTGACTCTAATTGAAAAAATAACAAAAAGCTTATTATGCTGCAAATGCGGCCGCGGAAAATGAGTCTTCTGTTACGAGGAAACAATAATTCTAAATTTCAGCTGCTGCTAACGCTACAAAGTTCAATGTTTTCTTCCGATAGAAATCTACTGTGTGGCAGAAAGCAGAATATGCTTCTGTTGATTGATAGTTCTTTTAATTCCACGTTCCCCGGTGTCTCTCATACGTAGCCTCCTTTCCTACTCTACATATACTATTTTGTTTGCTCACATAGTTTATCACATTTCCCTCCCTTCATATGCCGAGATTCAGGCTAGTTTATTTCCTAGAGGTTGCTGTTGGCTGGTGAGCATGCATCGTACTACCTTCTTCCACCATCGCTTTTCACAAATTGCTTCCAGTTTTCTGGAAATCAAATTCCACCACTGGTCCCCTCTCACACCTATTCCCAAAACACTGCGGGAAATAAACTGTTGACACCTAGATGTATCCTTTCTTTATCCCTGCACCTTTAGCTTCCAGGCAGTGGAGTCCTGCAAAACACATCAGGCATAATAAAATATCACCCATGGAAAGGGGGCTGGGGGATTGCATAGAGGGCTATAATTAAAATTCCCGTCCGTGAATATAGGGGAAGAATTATTTCACAAGGGTATCTCTTCTTTTCCAGGATGGTTTACATGAGTTTGTACCGTTCCACCAAGATAACTCTTTATTGTCCGATTTACAGAACTGAGCAGTGGAGATT
The DNA here is from genome assembly GCF_963506605.1 of Zootoca vivipara. NCBI lineage: Eukaryota > Metazoa > Chordata > Lepidosauria > Squamata > Lacertidae > Zootoca > Zootoca vivipara. The sequence goes on from NC_083276.1 coordinate 17,876,603, forward strand.
TACAATGGGCCCAAGTTGAGAATTACTTAGAGAAGTAATTATTTCTCGTCCACAGAACCAGAAGGCGGCCACGGATGGCTGTAGCCTTTTGTTCCGTTGCCTCGCTATGAAGAGATAGGGCGAAATGGCACAAAGTGCTAAGTAGCGCCGGCCTGTGAATAGAGAGTTGTGTAAAGCTCGGATTTTTGCATATGCTGTTTGCCTCTTGAACGGTCCTCTTGCCATCCTTCTGTTTCCTCTGTCCTTTATGGCGGCAGAAGTTTGCGAAGGCCTTCCACGCGAAATGGGTCTTCTAACCAGTAGCAACGCCTCTTCCCCGCGTGCCAACAATGGTGAAGGCTGTATGAAGGACTAGCAATATCTAGCACTATGCACAGTGCAAAATGATGTGCCAATGAGTATGTTGTGTTTGCACACTGCATGCCCATTTAATGCTCACTGTATGGTTTGCATTGCCCTTAATGTGATCCTTGCATCACTTGCCCTGAAAAAATACTAAATTCACCAGACTTCTGCATTCTTTCTTTTGGGATATTCCCAGCTGTGTATAATCAATGGAACGTTCTTTTGGCATGCACCATCACGGTTTGCAAATACCTTGACGTGCTGCAGGATTTATGAGTAATTGCATTGTTTGAAAAGTGCATCATTTTGCTGCCTACAGGTGTTTGGGAGGAAAGCAGGGAGGGAGGGTGGAAAGTGCTGTGAAGCAAATCTTGGAGTTTTGTGGGTTTTTTAAAAAAATATATATTTAAGAGACTAAACATTGTTTGTGTAACCTTACACAATCCAGATAGACTTGATAGATAAATACAGTGAAATCAAGATTAGAGAAGAAAACACCTGGGGGGGGTGCTTTTGTGTGGTGGGGCATTTAAAAGGGAACGTCTTAAAATCCTGCAAGATAGAGGGGCTTTGCAAAACAGTAACTATGTTTTCACCCTTGAAAAGAACAGGCTAGTTTCAGCTCAAAATAACGAGCGACCGTCGAGAGCGGGAAGAGTATTGTGAAGGGTGGGGTGAGCTGGAGAGAACTAAACAAAACACTATCTTCCCAAACCCGCTTCTTTTCTCTCTCTTTTTTGTCAAAATGGTGTTTTTTTTTAAGATAATTAATTTCTTCAACAGCCCCAAAAGACAGAATATTAAGTTGATAGCATCTTGAAAGGAAAAGCAAAATCCAATACTATCAGTGGAAAGAAAAAAGAGGCTTCACATACCGGAATAGAACCAATTTCTTTCAAATGAAGGAGGAAAACCCTACAGAGAGGAATAAAAGTGAGGAATGGTGAATTCTGTAACACTTGCCAGACCAATGAGCTTCATCAATTAATCACAGCAAAATAATCACCACCTACATTAAAGAATAATACATGAAAAGGACAGGGCATAGCTTTAACTTATTCAGAAAGGGCTGACTCCCTAATCCCTCTGAGTCTTGACATGTTAACTGGGTAGCGACTAATTAGATGTCAAAAATTCATAAGCACTCTTTAATATTGCATATATCTGCAGCAGACATTTCAATATGAGAGCTGTATACACAGAGAAGTCACTATAGCATTAAAACGCAGCAGGGTGGGAGGAATAAAAGGAAAACAATAAAAACAATGGCCCCTAAAAACCCCAGAGAATGCCTCCTTTGGAAAGCGTGTGCTTTCTTATTCAGAAAAGGTATCACCTTAATAAGAATTATAGGCAAAAGGGAGGGGGGGAGTCCATGCTGTGTGGACGAAAAGAGGGAGAAGAGACTGACTTATCAAAGGAGCTGCCAGGTAAATAGGAATTTACTATGCATGCACAATGAATATTACACAGTGCCTTGACACAGGGCGATAATGAAAGACATGCTATTGTGGTATCCATCGGGGGAATTCTCTCCCCCCCCCTTCATTCTTCCTTTCCTCTTCTCTCTTGAGCAAAGAAGCAGTGATATTCCTTGGCAGCTGCCTCCTGTTTCAAGCCATTTCACATAATACAGGGAGACCTGAAGTTTAGTGCATTAAGTAGCCAAGTTAGTTTTCTCTCAGTTTGGCAATCTGTACGTTGCTTCTGCATATAAGCTCTCTCTCTCTTTTTCAAATAGAGGGTGCTATATTTTATATGAAAAGAAAGAAAGAAAGAAAGAAAGAAAGAAAGAAAGATCTGTCAGGGTTAAAATGACAGGGTGCATGACTCAAAGACTGCCAGGTTAAAAATAATGCATCATATAATGTACAATATTGCAACTCAAATCCTTTAATTGTCGCTCTTAGGAATGAAAGTTGGCTCTCCGGTTGACAGGATTGACATTTTCTCTCTTTATTAATTGTAAAGGGCCCGATACACACACACACACACACACACACACACACACACACACCTCTGTTTTTTGTTTTGTTTTTAAATGTTTAGCCTGATCTTACATTTCAAATTCTGTAAACAGGTTTTCCATTCTCCGAGCACCCAAAATAAATGCACACTTTAGGGAATCCAAAAAGATAAATCTTATCATTCTATACTCGGAAGTACGAGCCACTGACTTTTACAAAGCTCCCTTCTCCTTCCTTGAACATTTCAAAGCAGGGGTTGGATGGCCATCTGTCTTGGGTGCTTAACTTGAGATTCCTGCATTGCAGAGGATTCGACTAGTTGACTCGCCGGGTCCCTTCCAACTCTACAATTCTATGATTCTAAGTAAGGTTGAGGATTGGAGCCTTAATTGTGATAGTCTAAATGTGACATTATTGAAAATTAAACGTTGTCGACTTGAAAATGTTGCCTCTTAGGACAATATCTGGCGGCTGACCTCTTGTATGAAAATGCTGTTTGTTACATTTCTGTGCAGTAGCATCTTACAGAGACAATGGGGCTCTAATTGTGGTGTATGCATAATAAAGAGGTGTGCACATACCGTAGGAGCTGATTAGTGCCTTCATATACAGACATTCCTCCATGTGATGTCAAATCACTAAATGATGAATCACAGGAATGGCAATGAGGTGTGACTTAATGATCCCCAACTGCATTAAGCCAATGGCCAATCTTTAACCGGTTATCTGAGACCATTGATTTGCAAATTCACCCGCATTAACTCTCCCACAAATGCCACTTTATGACTGATACTGAAATCAGAATAAACTGAATGTACTTATTCACATCTTTTCTTCCATTAATAAGCACGTTTGGGACCATTTCTGTTTGTCCCCTCCTGCTTTGCGAGCCAGTCTGCAATGGAGTCCTTTGAGAACATGATTCAGAAAGGTACACAGATTATTAGAGTTCCCTAGCATTTCCTTCCCCTCCTCCCCACTGCAAAAGCTTTTAAACTATACTGTTTAATAGTAATACAAGTATTAATGTCGTATTACTAAACTCTCCCCACAAAGGGGCTTGCTTTGCAAATTAGAAAGCATTTGTGAAGACATTCTCTATGTGCTTTTGCTACAATTGCATTGGAGGGTTCTGAATAATTTTGATCCATGTTTAATTTGTTCTTGACAAATGTGCAAGACCACATGATGTATATACTTCCATGTCTTTGCCCAATCCATTTCCCCCATCTCAATTTAGGAGTATAACCTTTTTGAGTAGGAGTGGCAAAACATCTCATATTTACGTACAGGTTTTCTTAAGATTAGCTCCTTTCCACATTACATAAACCTTGTTTTTTTCTGAAGAAGAAGAAGAAGAAAAGAAGAAGAAGAAGAAGAAGAAGAAGAAGAAGAAGAAGAAGAAGAAGAAGAAGAAGGGGGGGGAGAGAAACCCAAAGACTCATAAATATTTCAAAGTCTTTTAAAAGAGTTTCTTTAAAATTGGCCCTGGCTGATTTTGTAATTTTGTTTAAAAAATTATAAACACATACCATATCTATATTGCAACGTGCTTCATGAATTATTCTTAAACCCCAATATTTATAAAATGAAAGATTTGCTTTTAAATAGCGCTGGCAAATAAGTTCATGTTAAGGACACATTGCATTATATTTTTTCTTGCATATTCAGAGAACATTGTGTGTTTGTGAAAATATCTGTGTGAGAGAGAGGGGGGGTGTTATTTGACATGAACGATAGTCATTGAGTATATGATATTTTTTATTTTTTTAAAGACAGTTGCTTCTTAAGTTAACAATTAATTTGTGCTATTCCCTGCAAGTATTTTCATCACAGTCTCCTTGCTTCCATCATGTGTACATATGAAATTGGAAGGCTTCATGCTCATAAACAGCAGGTCTCTTTTCTCCCTCTGCTTTCCTCCCAGTAAATCATGTCGGGGCAAAAAAAAAAAAAGCATAGAGAAATTAATATTTTCTTGGGGCTTCCCCGGGGAGCTTTCACAATGCGTGTCCCAAATACACTCCCACCTGTGGCTTGCTTTCAGGCAGGTCTCTGCCATCCAGTGTCAGTCCTGGAATCGGAGATGTAATAATATAGAATTAATTATAGAATAATAATTACTCCAGACATACCCTACACACCTGGGCTGAGATCCGGGGCTTCCAGGTCAGATTCTGCAGCTTCCACATAAGCTTCACCCTGGCACCTCTCCTTTTAGCAATAAATCAGTGCTTGGAACGGATTTTTCTCGGTTGCATTTTGTCCATCACACGCCACCCATTGTATCTCAGCGTGCTTTGCAGCAAATGCTGGCTCATTCATTTTAAATATTCATTCACTTTATCTTGCATCCTGCTCTCTCCAAGAGACTCGCACTGGAGAACACCCTATTATTCAAAGAATACACACACAATAATTCCTCTACATACCTTGCTTAAATTAACCCTGTGCACATTTCCTAGCTGTTGTTGTATGACTACAACTTCCGACATCTTTAACCATTAGTCATGCTGGCTGGAGCTGTTGGGAACTGGAGTCCAACAGCTGGAAGGCCACAGGTTTGGAGCAGGTTAAAAAAAAATGGCCTTATACTGGCTACAGGACCACCTAGCTGAATATTGTCTATGCTCACAGGACAAAACTGACCAGGATTTCAGGCAGGGTTCTTTGTCAGCCCTACTTGGAGATCCTGGCATTTGAACCTGGAGCAGCCTGCATGCAAAGCAGATATCCCAAAACACTGTCCTGTGGCTCTTCCTGAGTTCACCGGCTCTGTTCTCCATGCTTTGTCAGTTCTATGCAGGGCCAGATTTAAGTATAAGCTAAACAAGCTATAGTTTAGGGCCCCACTCTCTTGGGGGCCCCCCAAAAAAATTTTAAAGAAAAAAACACCTGGATGTACATTTCCAAAATATAAGATAAAAAAACAAATAAGATAAAACCTACATACAGCAACAGTGTTTTGTGTTGTGTAGGCTCCTATGATGTTGGCCTGCTCCCTAAAATATCACTGGTTAGATACCTATTAGGTCCATAAAGCAGGTTCTCCCCTTAAAGGATTAACAAGACAGCCCAGGGTTGGTGAGGCGGGTCAGTTTGGATGGCCACATGTGTGATTGGTGGGCGTGCTGTTGCTGGGGAATTTTGCATGTAGCAAATGAATGAGTGATAGCTTTAGCCCTATATGCTTAAGCGAGCAGCTTTCAGTTCCACTTTTGCTGCTTGCAACGAATCTCCCGCCCGCCCTCCTCTAATTTTAGGCGTTCTTTGCTTTGGCCTTGCTGCGCCTGTCATGGGGTCGCCTTTTTTTGGATCAGGGGCCTGGTAGGAATTTGCCCACTTGGCTGATTGGCTGGTGCCAGGTGGTTTTGCCTACCACATCGCAATAAGTCACAACTTGTAAGGTTGCAGCTTTGTCATGCTGGCCACATGACCTGGAAGCTGTCTGTGGACAAATGCTGGCTCCCTCGGCCTATAGAGCGAGATGAGCGCCGCAACCCCAGTCGGACACGACTGGACCTGATGGCCAGGGGCCCCTTTACCTTTACCAGCCACGATGGCTGAACTCTGCTCCACAGTTAAGACAGCAATGCTTCCAAAAACCAGACGCTGGAAGCCATAGGAGGGGAGAGTGCTCCTGTGCCCAGATCCTGCTGGCTGGCTTCCCACAGGCATCTGTCTGGCCACAGTGAGAACAAGAAGCAGCACTAGTCAGAGTTTTCTTGAGAAAGTTGCGCTGAAATCAGCACCTCCTTAAATTGCACAGTTACGTCCTGTCATCCTGCAGGCAAATGCTGTGGGGGCACTTGTAGCTTCTCATTGTTGCAGAGGGGAAGCTGCAGAGAGGGGGAGATCAGGAGATCAGGGCACTAAGGTCTGATTTCTGACAATGGATTTTAGCTGAATTGGGAATAAGTTGGAGACTTGCTCCCACTCTCTCAGCTTCCCTGTCCCATGTACACACCCTTCCATTGCCCCAGATGACCTGCCCCACCTTCAGTCACCCGAAGGCACAAGGGAATCGTATTCCCTCAACAGAGAGGTGCAGGCTAGACCTGAAAAGATAGGAGATGTTAAAGTAAAACAGATATACCAGTAGAATTTTCGGTGCTGGTGTGGTAGAAAATGTAACTGATTATTTTTTTAAAAAATGAAGAAGAACAAACGGAACGGGCAGAATGCACCACGAAAAGGACAAATAACAGATGGACAAGCATAATTCAAAAGCAAATGCCAAATATTAGAAGGAACAACAGAGTTGGCTAACAAATTGGCACGAAAGCAAAATAGATTCGGAAGACCAGCACAGTTATATAAAGTCCCTCTGGAGGGAAGAGAAGACAGTAGGTTGGCCATTTAGACATCATCAAAAAAGAGGACAAAAGTGCGTGCTGATTTGCATCAAAGTCGCATGTGCAAATTTATATGGCAGAAATAACTAGTGCAACTAGAAATACAATACCTCCCACTTTGTGTTCAGGGGGTGGGGGTTGTGACATGGTGTCCTATGTTCCTGCTCAGTCTGCTGTAGTTTTGATGGGCAACTTTAAGACCCCTGCTCCTCTTTTTTTTGGGGGGGGGGTTTCTTGATCTTTAAACTGGACTTGGACCAGGTAGCCTCTTCAAAGAGTCTTCTATAAAGTAGGACCACCCTAGAAGTTATGCATTTGGATGCAGTGTTAACTAAGGAACTAAGTTATCTGATATATATTATATTAAGTAAGTGTTCCCTGATGGAGAGAGGTAAATGGCTTTACCCCAGTTATTAGGGCACATCCAGTGCTATTTTTCTAGAAAAAGAGGTGCCAGAACTCACTACAAACTTCTCCCTCTTTTTCTTAGGATGGCAATGGTGTCTATCTGAAGAAGTGTGCATGCACACGAAAGCTCATACCAAAATAAAAACTTAGTTGGTCTTTAAGGTGCTACTGATGGAATTTTTCTATTTTGCTTCGACTCAGACCAACACGGCTACCTACCTGTAACCAAGATAGGATGTTATCTGGCTCAAAGTTGCCAGAACCCATAATTATTGAACCACACTTTCTCTATATCATAGGATTTGTTCCGAATTCATAATGGGCTCAGTGAGGAGGAAGTCGTGAGGATCTTCCATCCCACCTTCCCTTCCAAGTTTCAGCACCTTTGCTCTCATCTCGTTCTCGTTTTTTGAAGAAGCAACACACAGTTGAATAACCTTATTAGGTGCAGGGGGGAGGGGGGAGGATATAGTCACAAAGAGCAGCTGGTACAATCTTCACATTGTGGCATCACAAATTTGTCCGCACTTCATACAAGCGGTTACACAAAGAATAGCGCAAATACCCAGGGTCTCCTTTTCTTCCCACTCCACTCCTGAGGATTTCAGAATGCCACCGGAGATTATGAAGACTGAATGCAGCGAGTGAGTAATAATATTCAGTACCTAAGAGATCAGTTCGTTTTTGTTGTTGTTAAAAACGCCGCTGATTTCCTGCTGACCCTGTCAACAACTACGAGAAGCTAATTTGCTAGCTCAATGACTCATCATTGGTTCAGTTTACCCAGAGCTGACAAAGGTCAGCCGTGTAAAGGAAAGTATTTGGTTTTGATACTTACATCAAGGAGCTGCGATGCTTCCTATGATTCATGATTGATTTAATGTAAATTCGCCTAATTGCATAACTAAAGTGAACAGTGCTAGATGCTGCTGTCATTCGCTTTCAGTTATACTGGAGAGTTGTTAACGGCGGGTTTAATAAAAGCAGGCCTGACCCATTTGGGCCCTTTGCAGTATAAACACAACTTTGGACATGTTGTCGCGAGTTACACACTCCCATTCGGATTGTGCCGGCCATGGTAAGACATGCTCTTTCTGGAGAGTTCCAGGCCTCAGCTGCACTGCCAGAGGTTAGCGGCTTCTGTTTTGTTTTGGTCTGGTTGCCATGGGGACAGGAGGAAGCGGGAGGAAAGGTGGGCATTAGGCGCCTTTCCATCCCACTGCACACCTGTGCTGCGTAAGAGAGAGAGCAGCTTGACGGGAAGTGGCTATGTGGAAGCCCATGCTCATTCCAGTTCACTTCCCGCAACTTAAAGGATGTAGGGATGTTAAAGGCTCAAAATCTGAGCACGCACACCGGTTTGCAGTGTGGACAAAAACAGCAGCAACACAACACCGTAAAAATACCTTGTCGAGTAAGAATAGAGTTAAGCGCTTGGCTGTTTGCTGTGGGTCCAGTCCCAGGCAGGGTGCAAGATTCAAGCTATGAAACTCACAAACAGAGCAGGAAGGCAACCCTGTTGTCTGTTCCTGTACTCAGAAGTACGAACTCTGAATGTGGTGGCTCCATTAGCGATTAGTAGTAGTATTATTAGCAGGACCTGAAGCAAAACATTATGGTGTGAGAGCTTCAAACCAAGCAAATATGTCCTTTTCTGTGATAGTCCACTTCCCAGATTTCCATTTTCTCCCTACAGTCCGTAGACAACATTCTGTGCCCACTGAGCATGCCCAATGCATATTAAGCTTCTTCTTCTTCTTCTTCTTCTTCTTCTTCTTCTTCTTCTTCTTCTTCTTCTTCTTCTTCTTCTTCTTCCTCTTCCTCTTCCTCTTCCTCTTCCTCTTCCTCTTCCTCTTCCTCTTCCTCTTCCTCTTCTTGGTGTTTGTGTGTCCTCACTGCCCTTCATCCTACCACACATGCTTAAGCCTTCAGACATAGTGTTTCTATGTAGCCACCGTGAATGATACGAAGAGATTCATGGACAATGCCTGTTAATGGAGCTTTGGGTATGTTAAGCTGAAACTGCAATTTTGTGATCCACGGATGAATGGTGGTGTACAGATTTAATAAATATTAATAAAAATAATAAATGATATTAATCACAGCATTTGTTTGTTTGTTTGTTTGTTTGTTTGTTTGTTTGTTATTGTATCCTGCCTTTCTTCTGCCATGGAAACCGAGTTGGTGTCGATGTGGTTCTTGAGCAGTCATCTATCTCAGGCATCCCCAAACTTCGGCCCTCCAGATGTTTTGGACTACAATTCCCACCTTCCCCAACCACTGGTCCTGTTAGCTAGGGATCATGGGAGTTGTAGGCCAAAACATCTGGAGGGCCGCAGTTTGGGGATGCCTGATCTATCTGAACACCAACCGGACCCAGAAGTAGGAATGGATGAAAGTTCAGGATTCTTGACCTGGTTTATGTTCCTTGCACATAAAGTGGCCAGTCTGTGCAGATTTTTAAAAGGGTTTTGGTTTTTTAATAGTCATGCTTTCAACTGGCTTAATTTTTTATTTTATTTTTAGAACTTCCGTGCTGGTCCATGGCTTTCCTGGAGCTTTCCGTCTTTTAAACAACCATGCTGGGTCACTTGGAGAAGTACTGAGGTTCCCACTCTTATACTGTGACTAGAAATCCACCTGGAATAAGAAGTACATTGTCAGATGTTGCCCCTTCCTGGGTAATTCTACAGGGAAAAAAAGATGGCTGTACTTAGGGGACAGCCATCTTTTGTTCCCCCTATAATATGTAAGGTAGACTTTGTCTGGCAGGAAAGAAAATCATAGCCAGCTCTACACGGGGAAAGGAAGAAAGGGAAATCCTTTCTCAGGCAAAAGATGCAGATATTATATTATTAATAATTAATTAATTAATTAATTAATTATACCCCACGCATCTGGCTGAGTTTCCCCCGCCACTCTGGGCGGCTTCCAACAAATACCAAAATACATTAAAATATCACAGATTAAAAACTTCCCTAAACAGGGCTGCCTTTAGGTGTTTTCTAAATGTCAGGTGGTTGTTTTTCTCCTTGACCTCCGATGGGAGGGCGTTCCACAGGGCAGGCGCCACTACCAAAAAGGCCCTCTGCTTGGTTCCCTGTAGCTTTGCTTCTCGCAGTGAGGGAACCGCCAGAAGACCCTCGGCGCTGGATCTCAGTGTCCGGGCTGAACAATGGGGGTGGAGACGCTCCTTCAGGTATACAGGACCGAGGCCGTTTAGGGCTTTAAAGGTCAGCACCAACACTTTGAATTGTGCTCGGACACATACTGGGAGCCAATGTAGGTCTCTTAGGACTGGTGTTATGTGGTCTCGGCGGCTACTCCCAGTCACCAGTCTAGCTGCCGCATTCTGGATTAATTGCAGTTTCCGGGTCACCTTCAAAGGTAGCCCCACATAGAGCGCATTGCAGTAGTCCAAGCAGGAGATAACTAGAGCATGCAGCACTCTGGTGCATACATACATACATACATACATACATACATACATACATACATACATAGAATCATAGAGTTGGAAGAGACCACAAGGGCCATCCAGTCCAACCCCCTGCCAAGCAGGAAAACATATGTATATACATACATATATACAGTGATACCTCAGTTTAAGTACAAAATTGGTTCCGAAGTCTGTACTTAACCTGAAGCGTACTTAACCTGAAGTTAACTTTCCCATTGAAAGTAATGGAAAGTGGATTAATCCGTTCCAGACAGTCCGCGGAGTACTTAAACTGAAGCGAACTTTCCCATTGAAAGTAATGGAAAGTGGATTAATCCGTTCCAGAGTCCGCGGAGTACTTAAACTGAAGCGTACTTAACCTGAAGCGAACTTTCCCATTGAAAGGAATGGAAAGTGGATTAATCCGTTCCAGACGGGTCCACGGAGTACTCAACCTGAAGCGTACTTAACCTGAAATATGAGTGTAATTGGTTCTGGAAGTCCGTACTTAACCTGAAGCATACTTAACCTGTAGCGAACTTTCCCATTGAAAGTAATGGAAAGTGGATTAATCCGTTCCAGACAGGTCCACGGAGTACTCAGACTGAAAGTACTCAAACTGAAGCATACTTAAACTGAGGTATGACTGTATCTATATCCAATCTATCTCAACTTCAGAAAAAAAGACATTTCTTAACAGAGAACAGGCAGACAGCTTTAGTGTCGAAAGAGTTAAAGCCTTGTTGAGAATTCCAAGCATACCTATATTCATTTCTTTTTGAATAAAGTGACAAATTCCCATTCTTGGTCACTGGAGCACAAAATTAGCCTGGTGCTGCAGTGAAAGGTCAACATGGAAAGAAATAAACAAGAGGTGAGAGGTCTTGACCCGAGTATAGAACAATAGAGATGGCTAAATAAAAAATTAATTCTACTGTATGCTGTGGGTCCCCCCCCCCCTCTACCTTCCCTATAGAATAGCCACAGAGCACAGAATGGCTGCTTCGAAGCTTAAACCCAGCCTGCAGCCACACCATATATTTGAAGCATCATGCCACCTTGGAGAGAAATCTCTATGTGGGACAAGAAGCTACAGTTAGAACTGGATATGGAACAACTGATTGGTTCAAAATTGGGAAAGGAGTACGACAAGGTTGTATATTGTCTCCCTGCTTATTTAACTTATATGCAGAATTCATCATGCGAAAGGCTGGACTAGATGAATCCCAAGCAGGAATTAAGATTGCCGGAAGAAATATCAACAACCTCAGATATGCAGATGACACAACCTTGATGGCAGAAAGTGAGGAGGAATTAAAGAACCTTTTAATGAGGGTGAAAGAGGAGAGCGCAAAATATGGTCTGAAGCTCAACATCAAAAAAACCAAGATCATGGCCACTGGTCCCATCACCTCCTGGCAAATAGAAGGGGAAGAAATGGAGGCAGTGAGAGATTTCACTTTCTTGGGCTCCTTGATCACTGCAGATGGTGACAGCAGTCACGAAATTAAAAGATGCCTGCTTCTTGGGAGAAAAGCAATGACAAACCTAGACAGCATCTTAAAAAGCAGAGACATCACCTTGCCAACAAAGGTCCGTATAGTTAAAGCTATGGTTTTCCCAGTAGTGATGTATGGAAGTGAGAGCTGGACCATAAAGAAGGCTGATCGCCGAAGAATTGATGCTTTTGAATTATGGTGCTGGAGGAGACTCTTGAGAGTCCCATGGACTGCAAGAAGATCAAACCTATCCATTCTGAAGGAAATCAGCCCTGAGTGCTCCCTGGAAGGACAGATCGTGAAGCTGAGGCTCCAATACTTTGGCCACCTCATGAGAAGAGAAGAATCATTGGAAAAGACCTTGATGTTGGGAAAGATGGAGGGCACTAGGAGAAGGGGACGACAGAGGACGAGATGGTTGGACAGTGTTCTCGAAGCTACGAACATGAGTTTGACCAAACTGCGGGAGGCAGTGGAAGACAGGAGTGCCTGGCGTGCTATGGTCCATGGGGTCACGAAGAGTCAGACACGACTAAACGACTAAACAACAAAGCCACCTTGGAGAGGCATGGCTTACCCCAAAGAATCCTGGGAATATAGTTAGTTTCAAGGTGCTGAGAGTTATCAGGAGACCTTTATTCCCTTCACAAAGTTATTATTCCCAGAATGGTTTTACAATAAATTCTTCTTCCCCAGGAACCAGTGGCTGGGGACCACAGCGATGGTTGCCCCGGGCACAAAATAGTTAGGGGGTGCAAAATTTCAATGCCTGGTGCAACTTCAATACACCTGCACTTTCCGTTGCTGGGCTCCATTGAAAACAGCTTCTCCATGCGAACCAGGAAGTGGCCTCTCCAGACAACGCCAACTTCTCTTCTTTTCTTACCTCTGTGGCTGCAATTTTCTGGGTGAAGCAGACACCCTTAGGCAGTTGAAATGTGCATAAATACCCTGCATGTTTCCATCCCTCCCACCAACCCCCCTCCATGGTGCCCTGGGCACTGGCAACCCATGCAATGCCACTGCCAGGAACCCTAGGGAATTGTAGCTCCATGAGGAGAATAGGGGGGTCTCCTAACAAGCCTCAGGTGTCTTAACAAAGTACACTTCTCAGCATTTTGGGGGTGGGTGGGGAGCCATGACTGTTTAAAAATGGCTTGCATATGGGAAGCAATTTGAATGTAGAGTCATTGTCTGGTCAACATTTTGATGGATGGTGCCAGAAGCAACTTTGTCATGCTGGCCACATGACCTGGAAGCTGTACGCCCGCTCCCTTGGCCAATAACGCGAGATGAGCACTGCAACCCCAGAGTCGGTCACGACTGGACCTAATGAATCATAGAATCATAGAGTTGGAAGAGACCACAAGGGCCATCCAGTCCAACCCCCTGTCAAGCAGGAAACACCATCAAAGCATTCTTGACATATGCCTGCCAAGCCTCTGCTTAAAGACCTCCAAAGAAGGAGACTCCACCACACTCCTTGGCAGAAAATTCCACTGCCGAACAGCTCTTACTGTCAGGAAGTTCTTCCTAATGTTTAGGTGGAATCTTCTTTCTTGTAGTTTGAATCCATTGCTCCATGTCCCCAGAAAACAACCTTTCTCCCTCCTCTATATGACATCCTTTTATATATCCTTTTATATATTTTTATATATTTGGTGGAATGTCACCTTTTATATATTTGAACATGGCTATCATATCACCCCTTAACCTTCTCTTCTCCAGGCTAAACATACCCAGCTCCCTAAGCCGTTCCTCATAAGGCATCGTTTCCAGGCCTTTGACCATTTTGGTTGCCCTCTTCTGGACACTGGTCAGGGGTCCCTTTACCTTTCACACACACACACACACACGAGGTTTGTCATGAATCCCACCCATGAATCCCATTGGGCCACCCACATTCTCTGCCTAACCTACCTCACAGCATTGTTTGTGAGGATAGTATTGAGCAACCCTCATGTACGATTTCCTAAGCTCTTTATAGAAATGGTAGGCTAACACAAGGCAACTAAACAAAACCCGTTCAGCGGATCGATTTGCACATATCGTAAAGCAGCTTTCCCTCACCTGGTGCTCTCGAGGTGCTGCTGAACTACAACTCCCACCAGCCCCCGCCAGCATCTGTACTAGTAAAGAAAACGCCAGCTTTGCCAAATGTGGTTGTCCTTTAATGGAAGAAGGACAATGAACCAGATCATACCCCCACAGAAGACACTGTGTTGATTTTTACAATATTTGACTTTATATGAAAATGCACTCATTTCCGGCAGATTCCCAGTTGTTTTCTGTCTGGTTTAGGAAGCCATGGCTCGGTTACCAGCTGCAAGTGGGTGAAGGCAGCCCTGCCTTTAACATCAAAGCGCATTGCCTTCATTCTAGCGCAAGTCTTCTGGAGAGAGACTTGCGTCGCCCCATGATAAATATGATCCCCAACAGCAAGTCAACTACGTTTAATTTAACGGCACCAGCAGATTAAACCAGAGGCTCTTTATTTCTGTTCTTCGTGTTTTGGGTCCTAGTGTGTTAACTTTGCTTCACTGGTTGAGAGTCGTGTTATTTTATTCTGAAAGGAACACTTGCCTGCTGCTAGCCTCCTTCCCCCTCATAGGATTCGCTCGTGCTCTTGGCTTCAGATGCTTCACATTAGCGGCAAAAGCAGAGCTGCACAGCTTTTTGCCAATTGGCACGGTGCATTTCAGCAGGTTGAAAAGGGCTGTATTAGGCCAACAGTCGAAAACAGTTGCCCAGATGACTTAACTGTAAAACCTCAGATTTACAAACAGTACCAGGAATACACCCAGGCCACATGAAGACTCTATCGTATGTGTCTGGGGGGCTTTGGGCATGCATGGAGAAAACTCTGCAAAGCCCAATTCCTATAAAAAAAATATGGAGTGGATTATGGAGACCACTCTGTTTTTTTCCTGCAAAGCAGGCTGGAGGTTTGCTGGGGCAGAACAAAATCCACTGACGTTCCACCAAAACTTTTTAGAGCAGTGGAAACAATGAGTTTCTTTTAGGGGTGGATACATGAGTTTATTTGCAGCCCATGTCAATTTCACAGTCCATGTCAATTTCATGAATCTCCATTCTGTTTCCATATTCATCTGTGCTTGTTCAAGGGGTGGGGTGGGTGGTGGGTGGGCTGCATTTAAATACATATTTTACCCTTTTTCCCCTCTTGGTCCAAATCTGTAGGCGTATTCCACAATCTTGTCCAGCTCTTCTTTGTCCAGTTCCCACTGTAAAGCGAACTCTTCAATGATAGTTTCTCTCAAAGTAGCTCTGTCCACTTCCAGAAAATTCCTGATGCGAATATAGGATTCATTCTGACATAATTGTAAGAAAGCCAAGGAAATCTGCGTCGCTTCCTCCTGTCTCTCTAAAGCCACTCTTTGCTGCTCCAATTCTGATACTCTTTCAGCCACTCCTTGTATCAGTGTTGTATTGGTTTGGACGTCTTTTTTCAAAGATGACAGATCCTGGTGGATTTCTTTTATAACTGAAGCATTTGATTTAAATACATATTTTTCCAAAAAAAATGATAATTTTGATGTGGATATGCATTTGTATTTTAGCATAAAACATAAATTTGTTTCTGAGTTTGGTTTGCTGCTTGAGTTGAGAACTAAAATTGAGATAAGCGCAACCCCCCCCCCCAAAAAAAACCCCTGTATATTCATAATGCAGTAACAAATGAAAACCATACCCCTACAGTTCAAAAGGCCACAGATTGTTGGGTGAATAGGAATATTTTTGCCTGGCACCTAAAGATATGTCACGATGTGAGTTTCACCATCCCTGCTTTAAGGTAACTGGAAATGTAACTTAGGCCTTGCACTGCAATGAGCTGACCTGTGATCTTGTGCCAGTTGGCTTGGCTTGTATACAGCCCAGGGCCTGTGGTGGCTGATGATGTTGAAAAATTGAGAATTATATTATATGGATATAATCCTTATTTATGACAGAGATGTCTGGCTGCAGCAAAGGCAGAAAGCAGTTAAAAGGACCATAAACAAGATGCAAAAAGTAAATGGAATGTAAAAATTCCCCTTGCAAAGTCCTCTTTTTTAATTATTGCTGTTATTATTAATTTTATGCATTATCGGCCCTCATTGTAAACTGTATTGATTGCAGCAAGTGGGAAGTGTTGATATACCCGCAGCTACTGTTAACAAAGATAAAGGTATCAATTATCAATTAGCAAATTGCTGCGAATAAGAACAAGGGAAGGGAAGAAAGTTCCTTACAGGGAATAGCTGACACCTTTGTAGTGTTTTGTAAATGCCCCCCCCCTTTTTCAAAAAGAATATTTTTCTGCGTTTTATACCGTTTTCATTTATACATTTTATGTATATATTATAAAAAAAGGTGTCTGGGACGTAATTACCAAATATGTTAGAGATAAGTTGCTGTTCTTTTAATCATTTGCGGAACAAATATTAATTGCTTCCCCAAAAAAATATTTTTGCCCTTTTCTGCAGATAACAAGTAAAATTAACTAACAGTTCAATTATTCTATTAATGAGGTAGCTCCCTTCCCCACTGGCATGAATTCTAAGTGGTGTCTGTGGGAGAGGGTGTGTGTGTTTTATTCTTCAAATGCCTCTTATTCTGCAAGCAATCAAATATCTTTTTTTTCTTTTTTGCTGCATAATCAAAAAATCCTACTCCAGAAAAAAAAACTAGACTACCACTGATACAAAAATGACGGCCATGTTCCTTCCTTTAACTAGTTTTCATGAATTCAGCAATACAGGGGACTGACTAGAGAGGGGTTCAGATG
Organism: Zootoca vivipara; assembly: GCF_963506605.1. Taxonomy (NCBI): domain Eukaryota; kingdom Metazoa; phylum Chordata; class Lepidosauria; order Squamata; family Lacertidae; genus Zootoca; species Zootoca vivipara. Next base: position 17,893,405 of record NC_083276.1, read on the forward strand.
AACCCCTTCACACTTTAAAGCACAGGCTAGCCCCACTGTCTGTCACTAACTTGCTCTGTGACCATGCCCATGTTCTCAAGGTGCTTGGTGAGCAGAGCATGAGTAGGAACTCTCCTGCATACTCATTAAGGCAGAAGTCCTCCATACAAGGTGGGGATTTTGAAAATGTAGGTAAAATCTGTGGGTTGCCCCCAGTGAGATCCATTTCATGCATCAAACACAGAACTGGAGGTGTTTGTGTGAACATCAGGGGTGCTAACTATAGGGGGCTCTGGGTGCCCCCTTTCTTGGGGGTGCTCAGTACCCACACCCCAGGACCTCCGAAACAATTTCCAGTGCCTCACAAAGCACTGGAAGTCACATCCGAGAGCCAGTGGGGTGTAGCTGTAGTAATGTAGACTTGTAATCTGGTGAACTGGGTTCACGTCTCCACTCCTCCACATGCAGCTGCTGGGTGACCTTGGGCTAGTCACACTTCTCTGAAGTCTCTCAGCCCCACTCACCTACCTCACAGAGTGTTTGGTGGGGGGGAGGAAGGGAAAGGAGAATGTTAGCTGCTTTGAGACTCCTTCGGGTAGTGATAAAGTGGGATACCAAATCCAAACTCTTCTTCTTCTTCTCGCAAGACCTCAGGCATGCTGTGTGAGGCCTCCTGAGACCTTGGAACCTGACTTCAGGTGGCACAAGAAGTTAGCTTTCAAGGTCGTGCGAGACTTCAGAAAGCATCTTGGACGCCTCGCAAGATCTTGGAGATGCTTTCCGAGGTCTCATGAGGTCTCGTGAGGTGCCGAGACCAGGGGTGCTTGTGACGTCATGTCACAATGTGACAATGTGACGTCACGCACTCTGGGCACCCATAACCTTGGTGAACACCTCTAAAAGGAGAGGCAAGAAGAGAATAATGGGACAGAAACATGAATGACTGGCTAGCTTTCTCTCAGGATACTCTACGCTAAGCACCTCCATTCTACCAGTGCAGGAGTGGGGAACCTCAGGTCATGGGGCAAAATGTGACCTTCCAAGCCTCTCCTCCTGACACTTGGGGCCCCCTTTTGAGCCACACCCCCTGCTTTGCTGGGCTTCAGAGTTTCTGTGCGGCTGAACTTTGATAATGCTTCTTTCTTCCCTACATGCAGGATGGAGGAGGATGTGCAACTGCGAAGAAACCAGTTTACTGAATGGGTCAGCAGCATATTCTTGCATTGCAGCAGGTTGGGCTAGATGACCCTCGCGGTCCCTTGCAGCTCTACCATTCTATATTTTATGATTCTTTGAATGAATGTAAAATTCACATTGGGTGCTCTTGCTCTGGGACTTTCCTCAGGCCATACCCCTTCTCCCGGACCACACCTCTCACTGGCCCTGCTTCACCCCGCAAGTGTTATTGACCGGCTGCAAGAGATGCAGCTCAGTTGGTAGAGCATAAGACTATTAATTTCAGGGTCATATGTTTGAGCCTTACCCTTGGCTAAAGGTTTCTGCATTGCAGGGTTTTGCACTAGACGACCCTCATGGCCCCTTCCTACTCTACAATCCTATGACTATATGAATTTGTCATTGGAATCTAAGAATACCTCTTCCTTGTTTGGCTGGAGGATAGGGAGGGGTGTGAGAGAGGCTGTGTTTAAAGTACCCTGCTGTATGAAAGGGAATTATACATTTACTGTTCCACCCACTTTCACATCTGATCCAGACGCTTCCCACTGGCCTGTGCCCCTCTGAAAGTTGCTCAGAAGGGAATGTGTCCCTTGGGCAGAAAAGGTTTTCCTATCCCTGACTCCAAGCATCTTTCGAACAAGCCAGCAGGCAGTCGCTGCAAGCCAAGCCACCTCCTGGCCAGGCAGCTAACTCTCTTTAGCTATGATTCCTGCATTGCAAGGGGTTTGAGTCCCTTCCATCTCCACAATTCTGTGATTCTATGATCTACACAGCAAATTTACCTTTCTTCCCATCCATGGGCAAGGAAAGGATGCCGAGAATAGAATAGAATAGAATAGAATAGAATAGAATAGAATAGAATAGAATAGAATACGTTGCCACACCGTCCCCTCACCAAAAAACAGAGGAGAGATGTTCTCTTCCACCCACCCCCCACCCTAATTCAACAGTTCATTATGCTGGGTAACAGCCCTAATGCACACAGGGTCCCCTCTGAGCACTAGCGTCCTACAGCCGCATGCCAACTAGACCACAGCAATATTCCTATCAATGTATATTTGTGGATGCAATTCCCCCCACATGCACAATTCACTGGTAATGCAAAACAATATGTTAAAAATAGCATGAATTACAATTATTTTGTATGATTCAGTAACCACAAATAAGCCATTATTGCAAGGGAAATGAATCAGCCAGCCCCTGGCAACAAATTCGAAGCGGCAAAGCAGCAGGTAAAATCCATCCCGGCTAAAATTATTACATATGTTTTTCTCTTGAGTAATGAAGCACATTTGACATGAACATAAAGTAGCTGTTGAACTTAATCCTATAACTGAAACCTGAATCCTACAACTGTGGAAGCTATCAGGGGGTGAGGGTGGGGTTGGCGAAAGGGGGGGGGGTACCATGGCAGTTTCTGGGAGTGGGCTTGTCAGGAGGCATCTATTTATGGCTCCCGTTCCTGCTTTTGAGACAGTCTGGGTATTCAGATCAGGTATCTGCATGACTGCCAAGGTCATAGAAGCCTCTCTTGGTGGCAGTTCTGGACCTGAGATGTGTTTGGGGGGGGGAGGGAGGTTATCTCACAAGCAAAATACGCGTTGCTGGGAATCGCAGGTGGGGAGAATGCTATTGGGTTTGTTGTTTATTGCCGATCACGGGGTGAGCTACCCTTGCTCTGCCCCAGCTCCTGCCAACCTAGCAGTTTGAAAGCACGGCAGTGCAAGTAGATAAATAGGTACCAATGTGGTGGGGAGGTAAACGGCGTTCCCATGTGCTCTGGCTTCTGCCAGAAGCTGTTTAGTCATACTGGCCCCATGACCTGGAAAGCTGCCTGTGGACAATGCCAGCTCCCTTGGCCTGAAAGCGAGAGGAGCGTTGCACCCCGTAGTTGCCTTTGACTGGACTTAACCATCCAGGGGTCCTTTACCTTTACATTTTACCTGTTGCCTTCCCACAAGCATCTGTTTGGCCACTGTGAGAACAGGATGCTAGACTACATGGGTCATTGGTCTGATCCAGCAGGCTCTTCTTATGCTCTCATGCTAATTGTGGTTTCCATCACAGCAAAATGTCCAGACTTGTACTTTTTGTAACCATTTTTGAGATTTGTAAGTTTAGTCATAGGGAGTAAAGGATGGCTACGTGAGTCAAATGGTTACGCTGATGAATCACTGCATGCCTCACTTCAAGGCTCTTTTCTCCTTTTTTGCCCCGATTATTGTGTAATGAAATGTATCAGGGCAAGTCAAGTAAAATGCAACAGTGTCACCTCTCATTCTTCTTCCATCCTGCCAGTCACCCTATACAGTGGAGCACTCGGACCAGAGCACGCCAGGCACTGCTGTCTTCCACTGCCACCCACAGTTTGGTCAGACTCATGTTGGTAGCTTCGAGAACACTGTCCAACCAGCTCGTCCTCTGTCGCTCCCTTCTCCTTGTGCCCTCTATCTTTCCCAACATCAGGGTCTTTTCTAGGGAGTCTTCTCTTCTCATGAGGTGGCCAAAGTATTGGAGCCTCAGCTTCAGGATCTGTCCTTCCAGTGAACACTCCTTCAGGGTGGATAGGTTTGGTCTTCTTGCAGTCCATGGGACTCTCCAGAGTTTCCTCCCGCACCATAATTCAAAAGCATCAATTCTTCGGCGATCAGCCTTATTTATGGTCCAGCTCTCACTTGCATACATCACTACTGGGAAAACCATAGCTTTAACTATACAGACTTGGAGTGTCTGATAATGCACTTTGGGCCTCAGTAAAATGTGAGCATCTCTCTTCATTGACCAGTGGATTCAATAATTACTGAAGGGTTTTTTACCCCCCCCCCCCTTCACTGATTTTACATAGGAAGAGTCTCCATACCATTAAGAGGAATCAGGGCTGCACTGGAGGGGGCTGTTGCTGTTTAATACTTATTACTTGCTTTACTCATGGAAAGTGACTTACAGACACAAAAGTTGTTCTAAAAACCAATTACAATAAACACAACCGATAAAAATCTAATTGCAGCGGTTGCTTTAATCAGCCCCCACAATGGCAATTTTAACATGGGGAGATGGTAGAAGGTCCCAGTTTCCATCCTTGGCATTTCTAGGAAAGACTCCTGTCTAAAACCCTGGCACAGCTCCTGAGCTAGACAGATCAATAGTTTGATTTGGTATGATGCAGCTTCCCACATTTCGAGACCAGTCCTAATAGTGCCATCCTAAACATTCTTACCAGGGATTCAATCCAACGGAACTCAATGGTGAGGCAAACTTTTGAACAAAAATGCTGTGGATCATGCTTTGGAACAATTGCAGGATTTAGTGGAAAGAGTCAAGGAAAAGCTGCCCATTTGGGAATGGATAATCCTTAAGCACTAACTGCAGGAGATGTGTCCCCATTTCATTTACCCTGGATCATCATGTCTCTGTCCCTAAACAGGCTTGAAATGATTATAAGAAACTGGTGAAATGTAGATTTCCTTCTCTCTTGAAAGGCTTTTTTTTTTTTTTGGTCATTCACTGAGCTGACATTCCTTGGCTCCCAGTACATTAAATAAATCTAATTATGACACTTTAATAAAATATGTTAAAGGAGATTATTTGAGGCCAAAGTCTGAAAGCAATGCAGAACATGTTCCAGCAGCGCATTCCTTGCACCTGGATATTAACCTCTTCAATGCCCTCTGGACATATGGCACAAATCCAGAATCACAGCACCTGTAGTTCCCAGTGGATGTCTGCCATAAGCACTCACTTCATAGGAAAGTTTAATATGACACATTCGGCATAGCTGGGCGGATTGTGACCCCAAGTTTACTGATGTTTCAGGAGCCAGTGGGACAAGCAAAAACCTGCACATTTCCCAGTTTGCCTCAGTGGAGCCGAGTGCCAATTTGGCCTGTCCGTATCCCTTATTAGCTGCTGTTCACAAAACATTCAGATCGCTGGATTCCACATTCGTACAAGCAATTCACAGCAAATTGTTGGGCTGGTGCCAAGACGAGATTAATCACAAAACCAAATGTGTTTCCTGATGAAATGAAAATCATTCTGGGAGGGAAACCAAGAGGTTTATGAAAGAATGTAAGCATATCTCAGAGTACAACACCTACCTGCCTACCTGTGTGTGTGTGTGTGTGTGTGTGTGTGTGTGCACGCACACACACACACACACACACACACACACACAGTAATTAGGGCAGGCAGCTATAAATTTATACTGGTTTCACTCTCATGGAACGTGGTGTTGCGACATTGCTAAGACTCCTTTGTTAGAGGCCCAGGTGTTCTGATTAGTGCAAGAGATAGAATTGAGCATCGTGTGTGTGTGTGTGTGTGTGTGTGTGTGTGTGTGTGTGGAAAGCAGCCATGGTGAACTGTGTCCGTTGACCTGGGTGGGATTTGAGATCTTTTCCCATCGAATGCAACCTAACCCTGTGGCATGAAGGTCTGGTAAGCTGGTAAGAAGTTGGTTGTTTATGATATTATTATTATTATTATTATTATTATTATTATTATTATTTCTCTATTGCTTTATTTATTTTTTTATTTTAAAAAACCCACCTCAAAGCAGTTTACAGTCTGCATTAGAACATCATATAAAACAATCCATAACCAAACGTTACTGAAGAAAGTCAAATATAAAGGATACATTCAAAGCAACATAATTAACAGGAAACCAGGATATCATCTTAAAAGATTTTCAAAACACAACATTACAAAGGAGGCAGACTACAGAATGCACACTGAATGCAGCAAAGTTATCTTAAACCTTTCAAAAGAAAACATGACTCAAGGAAGTCAGTTATAAAACACACGTTTAAAACTGCGCGATTAGCAAGATAATAAACTATTACCCTGAGCATAGAAAGCTTATGAGTGGGACCACAGCTAGGGTGCAGAACATGCATGTGGGGTATAGAAGGGCCTAGGTCCAGACTCCAGGTTCTGCAGGCAGGGCTGGGAAGAGCTGCTGCCTCGCAATGTAGACACTCCTGAGCAAGAAGGATCAACGGTTTGAATCAGTATAAGACAGCTTCCAGTTATGTACATACACTATTTGATTCAGCATCAGCATAGGCATGAGGGGTTTTTTGTGGAGGGGGGGGGTTCTGTATTCTGTGATTCACTCTTTTCCAAGCTTCCTGTCTGGCTGGATTCCACTTGTAATTTTTGGACATCCATGTTAGATTCGGGATTCTGCTAGTGAACTATGCCACCTAACTGCTTCCTTCTCTTTAAGTTATTTTTTGTGATATGGAGGTTTAATCTGAAATCAGTGGGGATTTGTTGGTGTCTCTGGTATCTTCTCTCTCTTGCATCAGGGAAGTCTGCTTATATTATGGATGGATGTTCTGCATTGTTTTATTAATACTGGAGAGCCAGTGTGGTGAAGTGGTTAGGAGCGGTAGACTCGTAATCTGGGGGACCGGGTTCGCATCTCCGCTCCTCCACATGCAGCTGCTGGGTGACCTTGGGCTACTCACACTTCTCTGAAGTCTCTCAGCCCTACCCACCTCACAGGGTGTCTGTTGTGGGGGAGGAAGGGAAAGGAGATTGTGAGCTGCTTTGAGACTCCTCAGGTTAGCGATAAAGTGGAATATCAAATCCAAACTCTTCAAACCCTTCTACTACTGCTACAAGTTTTTCATGAACTTTGGCTAGAACAATAAACTTATGAAATGAACGGAGTGGAACATGCTAGACCAGAAGGGTTCTTTGATCTGATCCAGCAGAGCTTTCAATGTATTTTATCATCCTTTCTACTACTCTGTTCATGCATTGCCAAAGTGGCAAGATTACAACTGTTGCATGGCTCAGTTTCTCTCTGGCAATGTGGATAATTGAATCACGTGTAGCCAGTGGGATGATATAGAGGGGATATATAAGGGACGTGGGTGGCGCTGTGGTCTAAACCACTAAGCCTCTTGGGCTTGCCTATCAGAACGTCGGTGGTTCGAATCCATGCAACGGTGGTGAGCTCCCGTTGCTCTGTCCCAGCTCCTGCCAACCTAGCAATTCGAAAGCACGCCAGTGCAAGTAGATAAATACAGTAGGTGGCAGGAAGGTAAATGGCATTTCCATGCGGTCTGGTTTCCGTCACGGTGTTCTGTTGTGCCAGAAGCGGTTTTGTCATGCTGGCCACATGACCCTGAAAGCTGCTGTGGACAAACTCTGGCTCCCTTGGCCTGAAAGCAAGATGAGTGCTGCAACCCCATAGTCTTCTTTGACTGTCCAGGGGTTCTTTACCTTTTATTTTCTTTACTTTTATAGAGGTGGTACCATGCAAGCACCCCTCTAATCCATACTGCTGATTCTAGCATGTGATCGTAGGGACCCATGTGATCGTAGAGACCCCACATGGTCTAGGTTGTGAGAGCCAGATATGGATCTTAAGCAATCTGAGAACATTGTTTTATTCTTTTGTTTATTTTACTGTTATATCCCGCCTTTCCTCCAACAACCCTGTGAGGTAGGTTAGGCTGAGAGACTGTGACTGGCCCAATGTCACCCAGTGAGTTTCATGAGGGAGCAGGGATTTGAACCCTAGTCTCCCAGGTCCTTGTCCAACACTCTAACTACTACCCTGCACTTTCATCCTGAGAACACGCAAATCAAGCTTATGAAGAATTGAATAGGGTTGTTTCCTTTTGCTTTTCCTGTTAATGGTATAGGTTCCAAGAACTTTGTCACCTTTTGTTAGCTGTCAATTTTTCCGACTACAAGTGAGGCCTCGTAGTATCTAAAAAGCCTTGTGAACAATTACAGCCTGGAGTCAGGAGGATGCATTTATGTGTGAATATATTTGGACAATTTACTGAGCTCTGTTGAAATATCTACAAACCCAACGCATGGATGATCTGAATGAGTGACAACCACTTTCTCATCCTTCAACCAGGTTGAAGAAAGGTTCACCCCTGTCACATGTGGAAAAGTACAGTACTGGAATCCATGCTCTTCGTGGGACTGCCTGAACGATTAATTGAGGATGGTGAATAACAATGATTGTGCCACTGCTTCACACAACACAGCCTCCAGCCTCCAGTAGTATGCATTATCTTTTTATCAATGATTGGAAGCAGTGGGATTAATTTCAAATTAACCATGCTAATCACTGGCCTGTAAAATGGTAAGTAGACAAACTTTGTACTTTATTATCAAGTTGTATGTGAAGGCCTAGAGTAGCCTTCGCCAACCTGGTACAATCTCAATATTTTGGACTACAACTCCCAACAACCCCCTGTGCTGACTGAGGCTGAAGGGAGACGGAGTTCAAAAATCTGGAGGGCACCAGGTTGGAAATGTCTGATCCAGGGCAGATTGTTGTGGGTTGTTTTTTTTTTTGGGGGGGGGCGTATTAGAAGACACCCATAACAGAATTGATTCCATAGGAGCAGCATAATTACAAAACAAACTCAAAAACCATAATGAGCAAAGATGACTTTTGTAGCAAGGTGTGAAACTGTTCTTTATCCCCCCCCCTTTGAGCTGGACATTCCTGTTCCTTTAAGTGCAAATGGCTACATTAATATTCTCTTTTTTAAAATAAAAAACACGAAGCCTTGTTTGCAATCAATGCATATTCCCCCTTTGTGTAAGAATAACAGATGTTGATAGAAATAGCCATTGGGTTTGTAAAGAACCCATTTCATGTGTCAGAATAGTTGTGCCTCTTCTAGATGAAATGTCAAAAGCAGGCAGATATCTCAATGTGAAATGACCTTAAGAAAAACCCGACCTCGCCAAAGATGACCTTTTTCCAGCAAGAAACATTAAAATTACAACCATATTCATGCTTCAGCTTCAAAAACAATATGTATTTCTTTTCCCTTTTTGTACTTTTCCATCTCGGCATCCTGTGTATTTTAAATAAAGATGCACACTGGCCCATCTATATGCCATGTTACGCTGAGCATATTTATGTCTCTGTGGGAGTAAAATGGGGGTGCATGAATATTTATATACATATATATTATGTACATACACAGATCTATATACTCCGAGCGAATCAAGCCAAATCCTCCTAATTTCTCAAGAGCCCTCGCGTTTTCTCTCTCTTCATTTTGCACTAGCAGGATGCATTACTTATTGTAACAGAGTGTCTTTCCCCCCTGAATTTTTCACAAATCCCCACAGCTTTGCTTTCTGCAAGTAAAATGCATGTCTTAACAATGACTTAATCAGCTTGAAGTGTCCAAGGTTCTTATAAAGCAGCGATAGAGGGGAATTCACATATAATAGTGTACCTGATGCCTTCAGTTTTATATGTTTATCTTTGTATTGTGAAATGTTTTTGTTCTGACTATCGGTCGAATAAAGTATATTGAACTGAACTAGTGTACGTGTGCCATTGCTCATTAATACCATAGAGAGGAAGGGTGGGAGGCGTTTTTCAGTTTGAGAGCTGCATTACTACATGGGGGACATTCTGGGGGCTAAATGCTAGCGGAGGGTTGGTTCAGAGCCACACACACACATCATAGAATTATAGAATGGGAAGGGAGCCTGTTGTTGTTGTTGTTGTTGTTGTTGTTATTTTGTCGTGTCCGATGCTTCGTAACCCCATGGACCATGGACCCATGGACCAGAGCACGCCAGGCACTCCTATCTTCCACTGCCTCCCACAGTTTGGTCAGACTCATGTTGGTAGCTTCGAGAACACTGTCCAACCATCTTGTCCTCTGTCGTCCCCTTCTCCTTGTGCCCTCAATCTTTCCCAACATCAGGGTCTTCACTTCTCATGAGGTAGCCAAAGTACTGAAGCCTCAGCTTCAGATTTTGTCCTTCCAGTAAGCATTCAGGCTGGTTTCCTTAAGAATGGATTAGTTTGATCTTTGGCTTTGGCCCAGCCACTTCATCAGCTCTGAATCTACTTGTACTTGTCCTCCACTCTTCCTCAGTAGCATGTTGGACACCTTCCGACCTGAGGGGCTCATCTTCCTGTGTCATAACTTTTATATGCCTGTTGTTTTTGTCCATGGAGTTTTCTTGGCAGGGAGTGGTTTGCCGGTTCCTGCTCCAGGTGGATCACGTTTAGTCAAAACTCTCCACTATGACCTGTCCATCTTGGGTGGCCCTGCATGGGTTTCTCTGAGTTTCTCTGAGTTATTCAACCCCCTTCACCACGCCATGAAGGAGGAAGGGACCCTGAAGGTCATCTAATTCAACCCCCTTGCATTGCAGGAATCTCAACTGAAGCATCCACAACAGATGTCCATCCAACCTCTTCTTAAAAGCCTCAGTTGAAGGAGAGTCCACAACCTCCCAAGCGAGTCTGTTCCACTGTCAAAGAGCTCTTCCTGTCAGAAAGTTCTTCCTGATGTATACTTAGAATCTCCTTTCTTGTAACTTGAAGCCATTGGTTTGGGTCTTACCCTCTAGAGCAGGAGAAAACAAACTTGATCCATCTTCCATGTGACAGCCCTTGAGATATTTGAAGCTGGTTATCGTATCTCCTCTTTTCCAGGCTAAACATACTCCACTCCCTCAACCATTCATCATAAGGCTTGCTTTCCATACCTTTGGTCATCTTGATCGCCCTCCTCTTAATATTAAGCCTGTAAGTTTACTGTTGGGGTGCAAGGTAGGGATGTGGGATAAATTCGATTAGGTTTGCCTGTAAGAGCAAACCTACCAAATTCACACATTCTAAAACAATATACACAAAGCAAAATGAAGCCATCCTTCAAAATTCGAATTTCTCTGAATTTTGCAAAGCAGTTCTGGTCTAGCATAATATGCCAAGTAATGTGCATATTCATGGGCAAAGTGTATCAAAAATATATATGCATATGTCAGTGAAGAGTACGTAAAAATGCATTATATTGGGGAAAACTGGAAAATGGATATATTAGCCAAAATATATTCAATAATGTTTTTATTAGGAGAAATTTCCACTAAAATGCTGACAAGTTACCATGAGGATTTCGAAAGAAAGAAAGAAAGAAAGAAAGAAAGAAAGAAAGAATCACGAATAGCTGAAGAAATGTGGAGAATTAAATTTAAGGTTGGAAACTTTGGAGAGAACTGACAGATCTATCTGTCCCTAGCGGGGACACTCACATTTTACACTTCCTTTTCAGAATTTGTGCTGCTGTTTTAATCAGATGCCTTGGCGTCTCTTATCTTGGCAGATCTCTTCTGAGGAGGGTGTGACCAGATGACTCATGGCTTCCCCACCATCCCCTGTCTGAGACTCCATGTGCAGAACTACTTGAGAGTCCCAATATTTGATGAAGTTGGGTTAACATGGTGCTTAGAAACTCTCTCTCTCTCTTCCCTTCTCCACCTGGCTTTTATCAAACACTTCTCCAATTTGCTGCATTAGCCTTGAGCCATCACTAACCCAAATTAAGGCAGGAAGCAATAAGAGTCTGATGTTGTCAAGGCTTTAGTATCAGGTTTGTAAATGCCCCAAAGGGATGGTGTTTGGTATGGTTTTGCTATTTGGATAAAAAGATCTGAATACGGAGTTAACTGCATTCACGGCTATATTGAAGGCTCTCTTATATTTGGTCAGCAGAGGTTGCTAAATTAGTGTCAACAGAAGCAGCATGAACTGGGTTCTCTGTACTTCAACAAATCCCCCAAAAAATGAAAAAAGGGGTCACTACAGTAGTTGATAATGAAGCAAGAAAACACACTATATAGAAATGAACATATACTTTTTACACAGAACAAGAAAATCTGACTTCCATTTTAACATTTAACATAACATAAAATATCCTAGGTATGAGAAAAAATAGACAAAGAACACCATCAATGTTTCAAAATTCATATGCTTGGTTGTCATATAGTTTTTTTAAAACAAACAAACAAACAAAAACCCTGACTGATTGTATGTAGATGCACTTCTCTTCATTCTGGAACATACTGAACGACCTGAGAATAGCTCAGTTGGTAGAGCATGAGACTCATTATCTATGCTTCCTCTTAAATCTTTAACCCATAATTCAGTTGTCCTCTTTGGAACAAAATGTAATAAGCTTGCCTCAAGCCAGGGATACAGTGTCATAAGGCCCTCCATTTAATTGCCCCATCTTCTCAATCCATCAGTGTGCAGACAAAGAGCTGTCTTCTTCAGTAACTCAGTTGTGTGCAAACAAAAAATTTCCACCAACAGCCCACATGTGGTGAATCAAATAAACCAAAACCATAAGGGTAAACAGTGAGGCTGCAAGGAAAGTATCTGAAGAAAGGAAGGGATGTCTCAAAATGACCTCTGCAATAATGTTCACTTGAAGTGGTCATTCAGGTTTGTTATCTGCTACTGGCAGCGTACCTTTTCAGGGCCCGCTCTGAGTGCATTCTGAGTGCATTGGGGAGCATCCGAAGCTCGGGGAAATGTTTTCTATCCACAAGATTCCCAGTTCAATCCTGACCTGCACTCAAGGGTGGAAATGCACAGCTAAGATCACATTCAGTTTCACCTCCAGTGGTTAGATACCCTTACTGAGTGGGATCATCACCTTGCCGACAAAGGTCTGTATAGTTAAAGCTATGGTTTTCCCAGTAGTGATGTATGGAAGTGAGAGCTGGACCATAAAGAAGGCTGAATTGATGCTTTTGAATTATGGTGCTGGAGGAGACTCTTGAGAGTCCCATGGACTGCAAGAAGATCAAACTTATCCATTCTGAAGGAAATCAGCCCTGAGTGCTCACTGGAAGGACAGATCTTGAAGCTGAGGCTCCAGTACTTTGGCCACCTCATGAGAAGAGTAGACACTCTGGAAAAGACCCTGATGAGCTGGGAAAGATGGAGGGCACAAGGAGAAGGGGACGACAGAGGACGGGATGGTTGGACAGTGTTCTCGAAGCTACCGACATGAGTTTGACCAAACTGCGGGAGGCAGTGGAAGACAGGAGTATCCTGGTGTGCTCTGGTCCATGGGGTCACGAAGAGTCGGACACGACTAAACGACTAAACAACAACAACAACTGAGTGGGATGGGCAATGAGAAGAAGGGGGAAATTTTCAAAAACCGGTCACCTTTATTTTTATTTATTTTAAAAGATTCATAGTTCACCCTTTACTCCAAAAGAACAGGGAACAATAAAAGCTTCATTTTTTTTAAAAAAAATCCATTAATCAATGTGAACACCTAAAATTCCCATTACAATCTATTCTAAAACAGCAGAATGTATCTAAAAATTTTGCACAGATTGCTACTGCAATTGCATTTCAGTTGTCCCTGCCACCACCACTACTGAAACACCAATGGCCACAAGCCAGGCCTTTAAAAAAGACAGGCGGTCAATGTGGGAAACACTAGAATGCAACGGTTTGGCAGCAATGCCATCCACATGAATGAATGAATGATGCCAGTTCCAGAGGAAATGGATGGGGTAGAAGCCACTGACTTTTCTGCAGCTCTTCAGTTGTTCAACGCAACTCTGATCCACAAACACAGATGCTTCTGCTGCACGTCTAGACCAGCTTTTTGGGGTTCAGCAGGAAATCCTAAAACTGGGGTGTGTGTGTGTGCGTGCGTGCAAGGGGATTAAACACTTTGAATGACAAAGAGTAACCCGGCCATTGGTTTTCTGCAGTTTGTGCATGTGTCTAAAGTGAAGGGACCTTTAAGTAGTCTTCGGCTGCTATTTTCATTTTGTCCTCTTTTCTCTTCTTGTATTTTAAATTTCTCCATAATCCTTTTATGTGGCTCAGAAAGCATTTCTCTTTTCAAGATACTCCTTTTCCGCCTTAACAGGCCACTGAATATCACTGTGTAGTTTTATTCTACCTACCTCTCTTTCTTTCTTTCTTTCTTTCTTTCTTTCTTTCTTTCTTTCTTTCTTTCTTTCTTTCTTTCTTTCTTTCGGTGCTCAGTGATACACAAACCATCTGTGCTTCTAACACAATGTTCTTGAATAGCCTCCAGGCTGAGTTTGTGGTTTGAAAGTTTTTAACTCTGCCCTTCAGCCTGCTGTTAACCATTTTCCTCATAGTTTTAAAATGTGCCATTTTAAAGTTTTACGGTCACCCCCTGGGGGAGGCGTTTCCCCCTCTATTAAGATATCAAAAGTAATTACGCGTCAGTTGCTGTTACCCTGTGGAGCTCAGTAGGGGAACCCTTCGCTAGATATAGAGCCGTGGATTAAACCTTGCCACTCCACAAAATACGTCACACTATTAAAGGTGTTTGAACCCACCTCCCCCTTGTCACACATAACTCTATTGAAACTCATAGTCAATCTCTCCCTAGTTCCATCTTTGCTATTTTTTCCAACCCCAATGATGTATGGTGCATATACCTTCCAAAAGAGACTATATAACACCGGTCCTGAAAGACCTACATTGGCTCCCAGTATGTTTCCGAGCACAATTCAAAGTGTTGGTGCTGACCTTTAAAGCCCTAAACATCCTTGGTCCAGTATAACTGAAGGAGCGTCTCCACCCCCACCATTCAGCCTGGATACCGAGATCCAGTGCCAAGGGTCTTTTGGCGGTTCCCTCACTGTGAGAAGTGAGGTTACAGGGAACCAGACAGAAGACCTTCTCGGTGGTGGTGCCCGCCCTGTGGAATGCCCTCCCATCAGATGTCAAGGAAATAAACAACTAGCTGATTTTTAGAAGTGTTTTTAATATTCTGTTGGGAGCCGCTCCAAGTGGCTGGGGAAGCCCAGCCAGATGGGCAGGGTATAAACAAATTGTTGTTGTTGTTGTTGTTGTTGTTGTTGTTGTTGTTGTAATTATTATTATTATAGTGGTATCTCGAGTTAAGTACTTAATTGGTTCTGGAAGTCTGTACTTAACCTGAAGCGTACTTAACCTGAAGCGAACTTTCCCATTGAAAGTAATGGAAAGTGGATTAATCCGTTCCAGACGGGTCTGCGGAGTACTTAAATAGAAAGTACTCAACCTGAAGCGTACTTAACTCGAGGTATGGCTGTATTATTATTAGATTACTATTATGATGATGATTATTGCTATTTTTTATTGCCACCATTGCACATGGTTGGTTGGCATCCATCTGTCTTGGGAGACACTGGAGGCATGTGGCATTGAGGGTAAAGTCACACTGTTGAAAGGTAGGAGCACCTGCTGTGGCTGTAGAAACCAATATAGGATGGGACATCTTTTGTTGGGTCTGGGGCTGATGCAGGCATCTGGTTATGCTGCTGCAGATACACCATGGCATTTCTTCTCTTGGTGCTCCTCTCAGCAGTTCATGCTCCTCTGGTCACTGCTATGAAGCCAGCTCGCCATAGAGCATATCCTTGAGGAGGATGCCGCCTTCCATTCTTTCAGCATGGCCAAGCCAGCATAGATATAGCTGAGACAGGAGTGTGAACGTGCTGGGAACGTGGGCTTGGGAGAACACACTTTTGTTTGAGACTCTGTCCTGCCATGCGATACCCAAAATCTTCCTTGGTGCAGCACATGTGGAGCGCGTTGATGTATCCCTCCTGGTTGTTGCACGTGGAGTTTCACCTGTGTGTACACATTCACACACAAACATCCACACCCTAGAGTGGCCTGGTCTAATGCTAAGTAGGTAGAATTAACTGTACTACTTCATATTGTAGGGTGGTTGGCTGGTGAGTTTGTGTGTTCCACTTTAAAAAAAAATAAAAAATGCTCCTCTGTGAATGGCCTGTCTTGCTAGCAAACGTCAATCAAGAAGCTTTCTGTTTCTAGGGATTTTTTAAATAAAAAAATTAGAGAGGTGGAGGGAGCTCTGCTGTCCTGCACTACCCAATTGTGTCCCAATAAATGCAGCACTGCTGCTACTGGGTGGGTGCTGTGGCCTCTACACCCCTCACCGGTGTCTACCAGGCTGAAACCCTCGAGGAGGACATGAGAAAAGCGTCATGAGAGACATGGCTTTGAGGGAGGCATTGTGGCCCAGGTGAGAGCTCATCCTTTAAAGTCCAGGCGGAGTCTGGGAGGAACTCATCTGACCATACCTGCCAAGTTGCTGTCCGAGAAATAAGGGACCGGGCCGGAAGTACGCTGTCACCATTTTGGAACTGGGCGGAGCATGCTCAGAAGTGACTTTTGATGCTGCTTTGCCCAGTTCCAAAATGGCCGCTGTGCCAGAAGTCACACTGCAGCCATTTTGGAACTGGGCAGAGCAGCATCAAAAGTCGCTTCCGAGCATGCTCTGCCCAGTTCCAAAATGGCCACCGGGGAAAAACAAAAAATCCGTTTTTTCAGCTAAGAACAGCTGGAAAACGGGGATTTCCCGGAGAATACGGGAGACTTGGCAGCTATGCATCTGACCCCTTGGCTCTGAGGCAGGGGTGCGGTGGAGGTGGTTCGCCCCGGGCATCACCACTGAGGGGGGTAACAAAATGTGGGGCAGCACTCACCGTGGGGCCTGCAGCACACCCGAACCACATGTCTCTCCTGGGAGTGACATGGTGGCTTAGGTGCCCGCAGGCTCCGCACTGCCCCCAAACAGTCTGCTCACTGCCTCCCCTTCAGTTGTAGGGCGGCTGACTGGGAGGAGGAAGGCAGACTCCTCTGAGGCCCCGCAGAACATCCTGCCCTGGCTCGCCCTTGCCCCGTGGGCGGCTGGACCTGCCCCTGGGCTTGCTCCACCGCTGCTCGCGGGTTCACCAGCACATTTCTAAGCAGTAATTCTGTAGGTAGGTTTTAATTGAAAAATACCATTCAGGTTTTTTTTTTCCAGGGGCAGGAAATCCCAAGGTTGGGATCAGACATCGAAATAAATTATTGAGTGGCTACTGTGTAGCATCAGCTTTGCTGATGTAGATGGTCTTTCCAATTATTATCCTGGGGTGTTTTTTTTAAGAAAAAAAATCCTAAATGGGGCAATGGGAATGAAGATGACTTGGGAATTATGAAGATAATGATTACTTTAAAGAGCCAAGAAGGGAGGGGGAAATAAGTAGAATCTTTGGCTCTTTAAAATTCTCAAATGTATATTTAGGAACCATATATATATATATTCCACTAAGAACCATACTGCTAAAATAATAATAATAATAATAAAGAAGGTCTGAACAGCAGCTTTCAAATTTATTCAGACTAATGAGCTCGTCTAAATTTTGAGGATGCTAATTCACTGAAGTTGGTTCTGTGGTGGGAGAGAAAAACAACAAGGTTGTCACAGCCTGTGAACAAAGTGAATTGGTTATATGACTGACAGTAGAAATTTCTTTTAACATCAGTAAAAGGAGGCAGAAGTGTCAGGTAAGAGGACAGATGCTGACTTCTCCAGCACTCAGAGAGTTTGTGTACTGCCACTGATTTGATGCCAACTTAATAGGCTCAGCATCGACCAAACATAGAGAGAGAAGAGGAAGCAAAGGGCTCCAGGAGGGCTTCCACACCCTGTCAGATTTAGCCTAACACCCATTCAAGAAGTTTCACATCGCTGCAAACCTTTCTGTCCAAGGCAGGTCTCTTCCTTTGTCAAAACTTCCCAAGTGATGGTGAATATATTTTTAGTCGCTTTTGCTTAAAGTGGGGAGATGTATGTATGTACAGTCATACCTCGGGTTCCAGCTGCTTCAGGTTGTGTCTTTTCGGGTTGTGCTCTGCGTTGAACCTGGAAGTACCAGAACGGGTTATTTCCGGGTTTCGGCGCATGCACAGAAGCGCTAAATCACGCTTTGCGCGTGCGCAGAAGCGCCGAATTGCGACCCGCGCGTGCCCAGACACGGATTGCGAACGCTGCGGGTTGCGACCGTGCCTCCTGCAGAGATCACGTTCGCAACCCGAGCATCCACTGTATTTAGTTATAAGAATACTAATATGCTGCTACTCATTAAAAATAAATAAACCTGAGCAGTTTGCAGCAACTATATACAAAAGCCATGCAATAAAAACCGCAAATATATAAAAACAGAGATCACCTAACTGTTATAGGAACACATGTCTTTAATTCCCAGCATAAGCCTGGCAGAATAATAATAAAAAAAGTTTTCAGCAGATATCTAAATGTAGAGACAGAAGGCACCTGCTGAATTTCTGTCGGCAGAGTATTCCGTAAGATTGGGCTGGTGGCACTAGAAGCTTGGTTCCTTGTTGTTGTCAAAGGAGTTTTGCCAACTTGGGGGGAAAACCAGAGATCACATATGAGGTTGTCATGGCAATGCCTCTGCAGTCTGAGGAGTGTGGTCCTGGTAAAGGGCCTTTTTACTGGTGGCTCCTCATATGGGGAAGTCCCTCCCTATAGAGGTTTTTCTGGCCCTATTGAGGTTTTTCTGGCCCTGCTACTCTACGAGACATTCCTCTGCAGAAATAATAACAATAATAATAACAATAATAATAATAATAATAATAATAATAATAAATATATTACTATAATTATTATTTATTATTTATACCCCAGGCTGAATGATGGGGGTGGAGAAGCTCCTTCAGGTATACTGGGCTGAGGCTGTTCAGGGCTTTAAAGGTCAGCACCAACACTTTGAATTGTGCTCGGAAACGTACTGGGAGCCAATGCAGGTCTTTCAGGACCAGTGTTATATAGTCTCAGCAGCTACTCCCAGTCACTGGTCTAGCCACCGCATTCTGGATTAGTTGTAGTTTCTGGGTCACCTTCAAATGTAGAGTACATTGTAGTAGTCCAAGCGGGACATAACTAGAGCATGCACCACTCTGGCGAGACAGTCCGCAGGCAGATAGGGTCTCAGCCTGTGTACCAGATCGTGTGGTGGCAGCGCGGCGGCTGTGGGAGGCCCCATTAGCTAAAGTGGTACCTCAGGTTAAGAACAGTTTCAGGTTAAGAACGGACCTCCGGAACAAATTAAGTTCTTAACCCGAGGTACCACTGTATATTATTTATCGTGCTCTAGTTTATAGAGTTTAATTTTAATCTATGTATATTCACATGCAGTGTTTAGGGGTACTCTCATTTTGACTCAAGAAAATCACCATTTTATAGTTCAAATCGGGAGAAATAAATACAGTGGTACCTCGGTTTATGAACACACTTGGTTCCGGAAGTCTGTTCATAAACTGAAGCGTTCATAAACTGAAGCGAAACTTTCCCATTGAAAGTAATGGTAAGTGGATTAATCTGTTCCAGACGGTCCGCGGAGTACTTAAACTGAAGCGTTCATGAACTGAAGCAAACTTTCCCATTGAAATTAATGGAAAGTGGATTAATCCATTCCAGACGGGTCTGCGGAGTACTCAACCTGAAGCGTACTTAACCCGAAGTATGGGTGTAATTAGTTCCGGAAGTCTGTTCATAAACTGAAGTGTTCATAAACTGAAGCGAACTTTCCCATTGAAAGTAATGGAAAGTGAATTAATCCATTCCAGATGGGTCCGCGGCGTTCGTAAACTGAAAATTCGTAAACCGAGGTGTTCATAAACCGAGGTTCCACTGTATAGTAAATGGACAAAAGTACAAAGATTCACAAAATGTTTACGGGTGTGTGTACCCCTGTGTCCCCCCAGAAAAAAAAACCCACTGTTTACATATATTGCTGTATATGTCCGTATTTCTGGTCTGTGGCCATACTAAATCGATTCATACATTCATTCATCCTGTTTTATTAGGTTCTCGTCCTTTTTTATTTTTTAAAAAACCTTATTTTTATTGAACTTTCCACACATAAACAGGTAGGTAGTTATACCTATTGGTAAAAACAAAACAAAACAAAGAGAACAGTGAAACAGAACAATGTTCACATATTCATTTTTTATTTTTTATTCTTCATTGAAAAATAAAAAGCACAAAATTAGAAGTGTGCAGAGTAAGATAAGACACAAAAAAGAAGAAGAAACAAGAAATAGTACCCAAAACAAAACAGAATAATAAAAAGGGACATTACAAAAGGAGGGAAATGTTATTGTAGTTCTCGTATTCTTGATGTAAGCTCAACCCCACACCCACCAAAACTTTAAAGAATTTCTAAAATTCCCTGTGAATGAGGCAGAAACATTGAAGCCTCTTTCACGAGGAGTGGAAACGTCCGGGAAATTGGGGGACAGGTTTCGGCACAGCATTAGACGTATCTTCTCCCTTTTCTCTCTGGGCCCCTGGACCTACCCTGTTCCCCCACACAGTGAGTCAACATTGGCTAAGGGACTTGTTCCCTGAAATAACGCTAGAGCAGGAGAAATGTCCTGCAGTGCTGAGAATTTGACCTGTTGGACAAACAGGCTGCAATAATAATAATAATAAAGTGCTGTTTGCTACGAGTGCATTGGGAGTTTTAAATCATCAAACTAAAGTACCCCAGGCTCTGACAGTAAAATAAAAAATAAAAAAATCTTTCAATGAAGGAGGACTTGGCTTCACAACATAATAAATTATATATGACGGGACATATAAAACATTTAAAGATATACAGAAATTCACTGTATTTGTGTGCTGCAGGAGAGTTCAACCCTTGAAGTACTTTTTTATGTCAATCTTGACTATTCAGATGCAGAGGGGAGGGAAAGATGCTGGGCGGGGAGGGGGGGCAGGAGGAAATAGTCATTTTCCCTCCTGTGAAGCAGAAGCAAAACAAACCAGCCAGCTAAGACCCAAATGAAAATAAGCTAGAAACTGACTTAGCAAGATGGATTTATATGTGGCGAGGGGGGAATCTTTGGGGTGAATCGTTTAACTACGGGACTTTATTTTTCATTTTAATCTAACATTAGAAAGCAAAACACACGGTGTAGAATAAAAATATTATTTATTAACTACTTCAAATTAATTCCACTAGACTTCTCTTGGCTTATGTGGGGATCTCCTTGTTTGTGGCACATTGGCCCAAGTCTCTTAGTTTCCATTTTGAATTCGAGACTCCATCTTAAATTGCATAAAACTGCTGGTTCCTAACATCTGCTGCTGAAGGAGAGCAGATCTTCCATGAACTGTCCTGCCTGTGAATTGAGGTCTGCTGGGAAGGCCCTTTTGGGTTTACCGACCCCTAGTGAAGTTCAGAAGGTCATTACTAAAACAGGGCCTTTTCAGTGGTGGCCGCCAATTATACAGGAAGCTGTCATATACATACATACTTCTATTTATTTGTATGCTGCCTTTCCGCAGTTAAAACCATGCTCAAGACAGTTTACAACATGAAAAGGGGTTAGACAATTCAAAACACAGCAAAAGTAGTAATAAATAAATAAATAGAACATCAAAAATTATACAACCAAATTAAACAGTTCTCTCATAAATCTAACAATAACAATAATATCAATAACAGCAAAAAAACCGTCAACTAAACCAATACCCCAGCCCAAGAGTTTGTTCAGCAGTTTCAGCATTTGTAGCTGAAGTAAGCCAGGACCCCGTTTCCCCAGGTTGGGTGGAAAAACAGGACTTACAGACTCATACCGGTAGTCCATCAAGTTCAGTGCAATTGTACCTTGGTTTTTGAACAGCTTAGTTCTCGAATGTTTTGGTTCCTGAATGCTGCAAACCAGGAAGTGATTGTTCCAGTTTGCGAACTCTTTTTGGAAGCTGAACATCGGACGGGGCTTCCATGGCTTCCGATTGGCTGCAGGAGCTTCCTGCAGCCAATCAGAAGCTGCGCTTTGGTTTCTGAATGTTTTGGAAGTCGAACGGACTTCCGGAATGGATTCCGTTCGACTTCCAAGGCACAGCTGTATTGTCCAACTTGAGTGACTATGCATGGTTCAAATGGGGGACTTTCGCAACCTTACCTGAAGACACCAAAGACATAAGAAGTATTTGCTCTTTACAAAGCTATGACTCTTCTCTCAATTACGTTTTCTTTGCCTGACAAAAATACTACTTCTCCCCCGCCCCCCGGCCTTTTTTTTTTTTAAAAAAAAAGATGGATGGGGAATATTTGTTTGTTTATTTCATGACATTTAGGTACCACTTGATTGTAAGAAACCTCAAAGTTGTCATAGATGAAGAGATGGAAATCCATTAATACAATCCTACAGGAACAACTTTATTCTTAAGGCATCTTGTCTACCATGACTGGTTTCTCTTCACTGAGAAAGCACTCATAAGCACCAGAATTTCCTTGTTAGGATAGGCTGTGATGCACACATTAGCCCATCTGCTTTTCAGTATGTGATCTCTGAGTTGAAAGTGGTATTTCTCAAAGGCTAAAGACAGACACCCTTCCAACCTGGGCAAATACACAAACATATATAGATCCAGTTTGACAAATTTCTGAATACTATCTGTCTGGAGCACAGAACTCTTATCTCCTCACCACCCAAACACCCTCACCAGCTCAGACTCTCATGTGGCAGGCCTCCATATGTAAATATAGTAAACTGTTGTCAACAAAATAAAACTCTTGCCAACAAAATAAAAACAATTCCTCCCAGTAGCACCTTAGAGACCAACTAAGTTTGTCATTGGTATGAGTTTTCGTGTGCATGCACACTTCTTCAGATACACTGAAACAGAAGTCACCAGACCCTTATAAATCTGAAGAAGTGTATCTGAAGAAGTGTGCATGCACACAAAAGCTCATACCAATGACAAACTTAGTTGGTCTCTAAGGTGCTACTGGAAGGAATTTTTTTTTATTTTGTTTCAACTATGTCAGACCAACACGGCTACCTACCTGCAACTGTTGTCAACAAGCTAGAAAACAGCTTCCACCCCACCCTGGCCTCCGTTTTTATGAGAACTAAGTTTCACGGCAGTGTCTAAGTATGCAGACAGATTCATTCATGTGCATTTAACCTTGTGCCAAACCAACATTCCAGAGCAAGCCTTCAGTTAATCACAGCAACATCTGCCAAACTTTCAAGTAGCTTCATCATGAATGATTTATTTGCTCTTGTTCGGTAGCCTCCACCTGTGGTCTCCTGAAACTAGGAAGCAAGGCCAACCATTTATGCATCAGCTGCTAGTCACCACATGATGGTACTTGAAATTGTGTCCAGTGTGGCATTAAAGGATGGGGAGTACTGAAAAGCCACAGTGAGAGGAAGGTAGGGCAAAACTCCGCAACACAATGTCCTCTTGAGAAATCCCAAAGATGTCCATTGACAGGGCCGGCTCAAGAGATTTTGACACCTGAAATGAACCAGAAAATGATGCCTGCACCAGACTGGGAAGAAGGGCCAAGTGAAGATCTACACTAATACAGCCTTGCAGACGATACTTCTCATTTCACCATTGGGAAATACCACTAAACTTTACAGATGCTGATGTATCTTGAAGCACCTCTCAAAAACAGGGCTGGTGCTATGCAGCCCAAGTGAATTCTTATTGAAATATTTTAAGAGTGAATTAAGAACTGTTTAAACAAATGTTCATTAAAAAAAGCAGAAGCCTTCCTTTTAGGCACCATGGTGGCAAATATTCCAAAGGAACTGCGGAAGGTATTAATGTATGCAACCACTGCCGCGAGAATGCTGATAGCCAAATGGTGGAAGGGAGACAAAATACTAAACTAAAATGGAGTAGCGGGCGAAATTATTTGATCAAGTAGAATTGGCAAAGATGACAGGAAAAGTTAGGAACCAGACAAACCAAAAGTTTAACAAAGAATGGGATATATACATATTATATTTAAATTATATGAAATCTTTGACATGCTTTGATTAACTTCTGCAATGATATGCTACAAAGATTATAGATAATTTATGATAAGTTTTAGGTCATACAATATGCAGTCAACAAGGAAACAAAGGACCCATACTGAGGATGTCAGAAGTCTCAATGTATGGAAGAACTTTATTTTATATGTAACAATTATTATTTTTTGTATTTGATGTGATTTGTTTTTTCTTTGGTTCTTTTTGTGGTGAATGGATTCAATATTTAAAATCAATAAAGATTGAATTGCGAAGAAGAAGAAGAAGAAGAAGAAGAAGAAGAAGAAGAAGAAGAAGAAGAAGAAGAAGAAGAAGAAGAAGAGTGAATTAAGAACGTGGGGTGGCGGGAGAATCATTAAGTTGCAGTTTTGCTTTTCTCTTATGAGGTGAGAACAGGATGTTGAGATGTGAGGCATTAATCCACTTGTATTCTGCAGATGGATTCTTGAGTGGCATTAAAAAGATGCCTCAAAATCTCTTCTTGTCTCCAGTGCAACACATTCCAGACTGCCAAAAGAGGTTAAAGATATTTTATACCTATAGTCACAATTGGAGAGGCAACGCTTGTGTAGCCTATAGCTATCTATATCCATTCATCTATCTTTATAGATATAGATATACAAACATACACACACATGTGGCTAAAGGTACCAACATACAACAGGGAGCAGAATCATCCCCAAACTCAACAAACAAATTAGGATACATGAAATTGGTCTGCCACCAAAGAGTAAATATGAGGAACCGTTGACAAATTTTAGACACTTTAATCCAATATGCGGGGTTGCGGCGCTCATCTCGCATTATTGGCTGAGGGAGCCGGCGTACAGCTTCCAGGTCATGTGGCCAGCATGACAAAGCCGCTTCTGGCGAACCAGAGCAGCACACGGAAACGCCGTCTACCTTCCCGCTTGAAGCGGTACCTATTTATCTACATACACTTTGACGTGCTTTCGAACTGCTAGGTTGGCAGGAGCTGGGACCAAGCAGCAGGCTAAATTTAGTTTTGCCGCCCCAAAATTAACTTTTATTGAGCTTTTGTGGGGAGGGGGGGGAAGCCAAAGTTGTTGACCTTTTTTTAGGGGAGGCAAACTCAAAGTTGTTGAGCTTTTTGGGTGGAGGGAAATCGCTCACCTGTAACAATGATGCAGCAGAAACAGCTGCTTTTGCTTCCTGACTCGTTGGAAATATTTGATGCTACAGAGTAACAGAGCAATGGAGGAGGGGGGCGGGGACTTTTGCTCCATTACTTTTCACTGCCGCCGATCGAGAGGAACCGGTATACAGTAGGTATACATTTGGCGCCCCCCAGAATTTGGTGTCCCGCACCCCTTGCACCCCCAGCTAAAGACAGCCCTGGAAGGAACCCTGAGGGTCCTCTAGTCCAGTGTTTCCCAACCTTGGGCCTCCAGCTGTTTTTGGACTACAATTCCCATCATCCCTGACCACTGGTCTTGCTAGCTAGGGATGATGGGAGTTGTAGTCCAAAAACAGCTGGCGGCCCAAGGTTGGGAAGCGCTGCTCTAGTCCAACCTCCTGTAATGCAGGAATCTCAGCTAAAGCATCCATGGCAGATGGCCATCCAACCTCTGCTTAAACCCCACCCCCACTGTGCTCCTTTGGCCCGAATGTACCTGCCTCCACTGGCCCACCTGCATTTCTTTGAGAGAAAAATCTTGCCGTACAGTGTCACTAGAGGGTGAAAAACCAAGAGCATCATGAAGACCATTGTATTGAATGAGGTGCCCAAGGTGTCCTGGTGAACTTCTGTTCTTTTAGGAGAGAGCACTATTATGCAGCAAACGTTCCTCCTTTCCTGAAGCAGCTCCTTTGGCCGCGATAATCTCACGTGGTGAATATTTGGCACGACATTAATTATTATCATTATTTCCCTTGCAAGGCTTTATAAAACATTGCTAACCTGAGAAGCTGAATGGGGAATGCTTTTTGCCAGCAATCTAAGTTACGAGCAGAAAGAGCCTCTTGGAAGGGAACAGTATATCAAGCTCACAAGTGCAAGGCACATATTTATTATACGATTCACTTCAGCCTTGTAGAATGAAAGTGGGAGTAATAAAATGTGTGCAGGAGAGAGTGCAAACTGTTGCATCCTCTGAATTCATTGAAGATGACGTGAAAAAGTTGTTTGGGTGCTTTATTATGTGTGGGGATCCTATAAAAAATAAAAAAATAAAAAACCAGCTCGGCTGCTTCCTGGAAAGAAAAGTGGTCAAAGATAAAGATGAACCTGATGGGGTTGACACCGCAATTAAACTTGAAAATATTTTTTTTATGTGTGCATTAAAAATCATGTTCAAACCAATAAACAAAATGAATAAACACAATATCATTGTACGAGGATTATGTATCTATAAAAACAGAACACAAGGCTCCCGCTCTCCCCTTGCTCTCTCTCCCTCCTGTCCTGTGTCAGCTGTGCTCGGTTTACTGCAAAAGGTATGTGAGTTTATTGCAGGAGGACTTTGGGGAAAAGGATCCCTGAGCTTTGTATGAGCCAGTAAAAAAGTCACTCAAGCTGCTAGTGCCACCTGTCAATCTACGCTTTGATTTAGCACCAGGAAGACTCCATGGAAGACCAAAGGACCCATACTTAATGGAGAATCCATGATGGGCATCATAATGTAAAGCTGAAAAGGTAAAGGTAAAGGACCCCTGGATGGTTAAGTCCCATCAAAGGCGACTATGGGGTGCAGCGCTCATCTCGCTTTCAGGCCAATGGAGCCGGCGTTTGTCCACAGACAGCTTTCCGGGTCATGTGGCCAGCATGACTAAACCGCTTCTGGCACAATGGAACAACATGATGTAAACCAGAGCGCACGGAAACACCTTTTACCTTCCCGCCACAGCAGCTGTTTATCTACTTGCACTGGCGTGCTTTCAAACTGCTCGGTTGGCAGGAGCTGGGACAGAGCACTGGGAGCTCACCCCAGCATGGGGATTCGAACCGCCGACCTTCTGATCGGCAAGCCCAAGAAGAGTCTCAGTGGTTTAAACCACAGCGCCACCCGTGTCATATGCATTTCTTACCAGTTATGGAAGGAGGGGTGTAGAATGAAAGGGAAATTCATGCATTCAAAACCCACAACCACCTCTCCATTGACATTCTGGAGCCTTTCTCTCCAGAGATACAATGTTTATTTGAGTAGTTATCTATTTAAGATCTTTTTTTTAAAGCTGCCTTTTAAGTCAACAGCTGCCACAAGGTGAAGCCCATTTTTAAAAAATGCAATAGTCACCATCAGACATAAAACATATGGAGCCAGCATTAAGCCTACAATACTATTCTCGTAGGATGATAGGAAGCTGCCTTATACTGAGTTGGACCCATTGGTTCATCCTGCTAGCAGCAGCAGATCTCCAGGGGTTCAGAGCTACCTGGAGATGCCGGTGATTGATCCCGAGTCCTTCAACAGGCAAGTAAGAAGCTCTGACACTGACCTATGGCCCCTTTACCTAGGAGGGAATCATAGGGACCATAAGATACTTTGGAGAGTGCTCTATAACCCTGACACCCTACCAGTGTTGGAGCTCAGGTAGGGCCAAAGAGGGGCATATGGAGGGCAGTTTATATGGGTTTGGGGGGAGGAGTGGGAAACATCTTAGAGCCAAAGAATCCAGAGTCATTTCAACTCCTGTTCTCTTCCAAACCAGGGAGAGGCTTAGAGTACCTCAGGAGACTACCTGCTAAAAATCTCTCTTCTTTCACTCCATTGGCTCCAGCAGTGATGAAATCTGGGCTCTCAAATTTCAGCAGCGCCCTGTGCAACACTAAAATTCGGTGCCCCCAACCTCTCACACTTCATTCTACAGCGTTGTTTTTCATGTGCCCTGCACCTCTGGCTCCTGAACCCATTTTTTTCCGACATGCGGATCCTGCCACACACCCCACCAGCGAGCTCCCTACTGCAAACAGGAGATTTCTGCAGGTGTACTGGGAGGAAATAGGTAGCATCTCATTAAATTAGGTAGTGTCCCATTAAAATGCAGACAACATCAAACGCCTCCCTGCAACAGTCAAACACACCAGGAACAGATTAAGAATACACACACACAAAGAAAAAGCAAAAGTGTGTGTGTGTGTGTGTGTGTGTGTGTGTGTGTGTGTGTGTTCGTTCTTTCTCTGTTCCTGAATTACACACACATACAATTTGCCATGCTCATGAAAAGCTGCTCAATAGAAGTCAGATAAAATAACTAGAGAGTTTAATATGATTTCTGCTGGAAGAAAAACTGGACCAGATTCTTTTAAAAATAAAAATAAAAATCCATATCTTAATGATAGGTAAATAATCCTTTAGTATCTCAGATGCACATGCTACAGGCAGGAACTTTCTATTCATGAACACTCTTTTATTCTTGTATGCTATTACCACCCGAGATATTGCCATATTGGAAGATACATTCTTACACTGATAAATAGACTGCATAAACAATATGTGCCCCCACCTCCTTAAGCAAGATAATGCTAGCACATTTCAACAATAATGGCTCCCCTGCAGCAGACTAAACACCCCCCCTCTTCTTTTTCTAAATGCTAACAAGTACAGCTCTGAGGTTGCCCACGTAATGAAAAACAGGGGTAAAATAACCGCAGTGCATCAAATTTCCCATGCCTCGCCTCTTCCATCTTGGGCGATAATGTGGCTGATTTCTTTATCCCCATGTATTCCGACGGAAAAAATGTCTGTGTGCTTATTTCTGCTAAACATCTTCCGCTTTCTTTCTCTCTTTAAATAAGTCTCAGTCAGGTGTCAATAAAGTTTTTGAGAGCCATGCATATATTGGCGGGCTAGTTCATTTCAAAGGTTGAAAGGAGACTGCAATCCCGCAGTCAGTAGTGGCAAAAGTCCCTCCATGGCACACAGTAGACTAAGCCGCTAAGAATAACTTGCAGCTCTGCAGGGGGCCACCAAATTCTCTTCGATAAGTTGACCCGAGAAAGCTGAAAATAAATATGTCCATTATTGTCAGGAGGGGCTGAAGGAGAGAGCTCATGTTGCTAGTCTAGAAAGCCGCAAGGCCTTGGAGAACAATACCGTGAACTCCTATCTTTCGTTCCTAAATGCCAATCTGTTTATTCTTAAACAATCTAAGGAGCCCAGTAATCACATGGCATCCTGGAGACCGTAGGAACACAGAAAGCTGTGTTGGTCCATAGGAAGCACTGGTCCATCTACTGTGTATGCTGCCTAGCAGTGGATCTCAAGGGTTTAAGATGCTCCCAGACCTACCTGGAGATGTCAGGGCTTGGACCTGAGAACTTCTGCATGCAAGGCAGATACTCTACCGCTGAGCTACAGAAGCACCAGAGCTGCCATTCTGTGGGCATAGAGAAAGATCTCTGATGTCGGGGGGGGGGGGAGAGAGATCCAAAGTCAGGTGCCCCATCCTTGTCACTGCAGACACTTCTCTGTCCCTGGCTATATGAATCTTGGAGCTCTGAACAGAGTGTGCACTCTGGGCTGCTTGGCTGCAGATCAGGGGAAGGCATTGGATCCAAAGGATCCTTCGCTAGCAACCTGGCACACCTCCAGACCTGAGATCAAACTGACAACCCAGGAGCTGGCATAGTTCAATCTTACTTATTTCTCTTCCATTTTTCCAAGTGTTCACTTAAAGAAGGAAATAGAAACGGATGGAGGGGGGAAGAGCACTTTTCTGCCCTTACTTTCAGCTGCTAGTGAGAGCCTGGGCAAGCCACTGTTACCTCTGAGGATGTGGACAGGCTGCTTGGACGAGTGAAACCAACCACCTGTCTCCTTGACCCTTGCCCATCCTGGCTTATAAAAGCTAGCCGGGAAGGGCTGGGCGATGGGCTTCGCGGGTTGGTGAATGCTTCTCTCTGTGAGGGAGCCTTCCCAGACCCGCTGAAAGAGGCGGTTATTAAACCACTTCTTTGAAAAAACCATCTTTAGATACGGCCAATATGGCCAACTATCGCCCAGTCTCAAATCTTCCATTCCTGGGCAAGGTAATCGAGTGAGTGGTTGCTGAACAACTCCAGGCACGCCTGGAAGAAGCGGACCATTTGGATCCCTTCCAGTCGGGATTCAGGCCTCATCATGGGACTGAAACTGCCTTGGTCGCACTGGTCGATGATCTCCGGCGGGCTAGAGACAAAGGTGAGAGCTGTTTCCTAGTCCTGCTGGATCTCTCAGTGGCTTTTGACACCATCAACCATAACATCCTTCTGGACCGTCTAGAGGGGTTGGGAGCTGGGGGCACTGTCATACAGTGGTTCCGCTCCTTCCTCCTGGGCCGTGTTCAGAAAGTGGTGGTGGGGGGTGAGTGTTCAGACCCCTGGGCTTTCACTTGTGGGGTGCCTCAGGGTTCTGTCCTCTCCCCCATGCTTTTTAACATCTACATGCAGCCGCTGGGAGAGATCATCGGGGGGTTTGGGCTGGGTGTTCATCAGTATGCGGATGATACCCAGCTCTACCTCTCTTTCAAATCAGAACCAGTGAAGGCGGTGAAGGTCCTATGTGAGTGCTTGGAGGCGGTTGGAGGATGGATGGCAGCTAACAGATTGAGGTTGAATCCTGACAAGACAGAAGTACTGTTTGTGGGGGACAGGAGGCAGGCAGGTGTGGAGGACTTCCTGGTCCTGAATGGGGTAACTGTGCCCCTGAAGGACCAGGTGCGCAGCCTGGGAGTCATTCTGGACTCACAGCTGTCCATGGAGGCGCAGGTCAATTCTGTGTCCAGGGCAGCTGTTTATCAGCTCCATCTGGTACGCAGGCTGAGACCCTACCTGCCCACGGACTGTCTCTCCAGAGTGGTGCATGCTCTAGTTATCTCTCGCTTGGACCACGGCAATGCGCTCTACGTGGGGCTACCTTTGAAGGTGACCTGGAAACTACAACTAACCCAGAATGCGGCAGCTAGACTGGTGACTGGGAGCGGCTGCCGAGACCACATAACACCAGTCTTGAAAGATCTACATTGGCTCCCAGTTTGTTTCCGAGCACAATTCAAAGTGTCGGTGCTGACCTTTAAAGCCCTAAACAGCCTCGGTCCAGTATACCTGAAGGAGCGTCTCCTCCCCCATTGTTCTGCCCGGACACTGAGGTCCAGCGCCGAGGGCCTTCTGGCGGTTCCCTCGCAACGAGAAGCCAAGTTACAGGGAACCAGACAGAGGGCCTTCTCGGTAGTGGCACCCACCCTGTGGAATGCCCTCCCACCAGAGGTCAAAGAGAATAACAATTACCAGACCTTTAGAAGGCATCTCAAGGCAGCCCTGTTTAGCGAAGCTTTTAATGTTTGATGGATTTCTGTATTTTAATATTTTGTTGGAAGCCGCCCAGAGTGGCTGGGGGAACGCGGCCAGATGGGCGGGGTATAAATAATAAATTTTAGCCACCTGCGGTTCTCCTCCCACAGCGCCTCTGGGCAAGGTCTTCAGCTCAGCGGTTGAGCATTTGCTTTGTACCCAGAAAGTCCAGGGTTCCATTCCCCAGCATCTTCATTAGGCCTGGGAAAGACTCCCTCCCTCCATGCCTGTAAAGCTGGAGAGCTGCTGGCAGTCAGTGTAGACAATACTGAGTTAGATGGTCTGGTTCATTATAATCTAACTTCCTATAGATTTCATCTGAAAGGACTCTATTGTGTGAATGTGCTTCTCTGTTTTATGAAACACTTTGTCGTATACTCTGGAAACGTGGTTGCGATGGCCTTCTCTTGAAAGACTCAGGTTCATACTGGTTTTACCCCAAGTAACTCACTACTGCAGCTTTTGATCAGGTGTGGGCCAGAGGCAGATCACAGGGACCCCTCCATGCAGAAATGATGTCAGGAGTTGAAAAGGGAAAGGAGATTGCATTGAAAAGGTGAGTGGGGTGTTTGCTCCCACACCTATGCCCCAGGGACCACATTCAGCTCCCAATCTCATTTTCTGCAGCTCCCAACAGCTCCTCATGCTTTCATCTCATCAGGCTTCTTTCCGTCCTTCTTGTTCCTTCCCACATTTTTTTCCTGGGTTTTAAAATATATCTTTCTCTCTCTGACCCCACTCCACCCCTCTTCATCCATTTAGCTTCAGAACAATGGGAAGTGTCAGTATTTTGATAGATAGATAGATAGATAGATAGATAGATAGATAGATAGATAGATAGATATAGATAGATGATAGATAGATAGACAGACAGATGATAGATAGATAGATGTTGTTTACAAAAAGTCCCCCCCCCCTGCTTGCATGGCTTGGGGGAAAAGATGCTGCCTGAAAACAAACTGGCAGTCTTTTGCCATGTGTGTATATGTAGCACACTGAATTTAGAAAGGAATTACTTTCCCTTGTTTTCCAGAACAGGAGATGTATTGGTCTTGTGGTGTTTGTGCACATAGGACAGTAATCACGCAAAACCCAAGTAGACCTGCATTGGATTGAATAAACTAATCTGAAGTAGCTATGGTGAAAATTGAAGCAAAGTGGTCTCTATTCCAGATTAGTTAAAGCAGAACACTTTAGTCTTTGGCTCCACCCACTGATTGCATGTGGTCCCAAGGGATTACCCCCAAGGGAATGCAGCCCTCCAACAGAAGATAGTCTGTCCACCCCTGTACTAGTTGGTGACTGGGTATAAGAAGCTGCACATGTTTGCTTATGAAAGGAACGGAACACCTTGACTTATAAGAGAACAGGACTGTATACTGATCAGGGTTTTAACCAGCCAATTACAAGGTGGCACAAGGGACTATTGTGGGGAAGGTGATCAGCTGTGACATCTGTCCCTTCTATTAGCATAGGACATATTTCATTTAGGCCAATTACTAGCATCTGCTAAGGGCTGATTGGCACAACCCAGCAGGAAAGGCTTTAGCTTGGGGACATGCTTCTCATGTAGTAAAGCCTGAGATGGTCCCTGGCATTTCCAGCAAAAGGGGTCAATCAAAGTGAAAGGACTATGCCTTGAGGGAGCCCCTGCAAGTCAGAGCAGACAACACTGGTCTAGATGTGCAAATAGTATGGTATGTTAGGTGGGCACCATTGCCATTATAAGAGAACAAGGGAGGTGTTCGTGGTGAGTTCCGGCACCTCTTTTTCTAGAAAAATAGCACTGTTTAGAATATAATAATAATAATAATAATAATAATAATAATAATAATAATAATAATTTATTTATTTATTTATTTATACCCCACCCATCTGGCTGGGTTCCCCCAACCCCTCTGGGCGGCTTCCAACAGAAAAATTCAATACAATAATTGATTAAACATTAAAAGCCTCCCTAAACAGGGCTGCCTTCAGATGTCTTCTAAAAGTCTGGTAGTTGTTTTTCTCTTTGACATCAGATGGGAGGGCGTTCCACAGGGCGGGCACCACTACCGAGAAGGCCCTCCGCCTAGTTCCCTGCAACTTGGCTTCTCGCAACGAGGGAACCGCCAAAAGGCCCTCGGTGCTGGACCTCAGTGTCCAGGCAGAACGATGGAGGTGGAGACGCTCCTTCAGATATACTGGACCAAGGCCATTTAGGGCTTTAAAGGTCAGCACCAACACTTTGAATTGTGCTCGGAAACGAACTGGGAGCCAATGGAGATCTTTCAGGACTGGTGTTATGTGGTCTCGGCGGCCGCTCCCAGCATTTGTTACATGCCCTTTTTGCAAAAAGTCTAACGGCAAGATGCAACAGAAGTACAGGCCCGGCTCTAGGGGTAGTTTCGGTGGTGCGGGGCGCCAGGGCGCCGGGCCGGCAGGAGGGCGCTGCGCGGCAAAGCCACACGGAAGCCATGCTGCACGCTGTGCCCGCCCACCAGGGTGGGGGCGCCGGAGCGATCTCCGCGCCACGGCGTCAGGCCGCCCGACCGGCTTGAGGCGGCCCTGCAGAAGTACAATCGTATCTAAAATCAGGGGTGGAGAACAATTGGTCCTCAGGTTGCTGTTGAACTATAGCTCCCATCAGCCTCAGCAAACATGGCCAGGTACAAGGTGAGTTTGGAGAGTCAACCATTCCCCACACCTAAAATACAGCATCTGATGCAAATGGGAAAACTCACATTCAGCCATGGTTGATAGCCTGGCTGAAAAGGTGCATATTGGTGAAAGGGTGCAAAATAGACACCAACTACACATCCAGGGACAGGGATTTAGAGCTTGTGGGCCACCACAGAGAAGTCTCTTCCATATGCTGCCACATCCTAATTCTCCAAGGATGGAGGAACTGCTAACAGAGGCAGCTTTGCAATCCTGAAGGCAGCTTCCTATCTTCTTAATTTTGAATTGAAGTTCAGTCCTAAATAGTGGATTAAAATGTTAGCATGAGACTGACTCTAGCTGCTGGTGACCTAGACATTGGAAACGGATACCACACACAGCCAGTTTGGCATGTGTGGAGAACTGTGCCTCGAGGTCAAATCTAAAGTGGGCATGATAAGCCCCAGAGAAAAAGAGGGTCATGTGGATTAGCCTCCTCCAAGCTATCACCATCAGAGGCATAATCTAGCAGGCTGTTAACGACTCAGGAAAAGATGACCCCTTTTCATCTTTTTAATCAAGGTTTTTATTAAAGTAAAATCAACGGCACAAATGGAAAATCAAAGTTACAAAACAGAGGAGCAGTACAGAGGTTGCATTTTTCCAAATAAGTAGAAAGCAGATAATGTAGAAAAATAAAGGCAGAAAAAAACATCATGAAAGCCACGTTTCTTTATTGGATGGAGGGAAGAAAGTTTTGCATATCTGAATTTGACGTATGAGGAATGAAATGCCACCAAATGATGGAGAAAAGTTCCAGGTTTTCCTTACGCTTAGAAATATGAACATTGCGAGTTGCTTTCTCTGCAATAGCCACATATTCTTGTACCACAACAAGAGGTTTAAGTCACACGGGGTCTTCCATTTCTGGACCAAATAAGTTCTTGAAAGCCTGCATCCATATAAGAAGCTCCTTTGATCAGAAAGTTGCTGTGTGTCCTTTTTTCAGATCAAATTGGCTTCTTGTTTTATGGCTTTTCACATAACGCTTTTGTCCTTCTCTTCTCAACAGACCATCCACCATTGACACTGTTGACATGCTATGCTATACATGCTACCCAGGAGGGAAAGTGGCAACTGGACTGGAAATGGTTGCTTATCCCTGCTCTGTATACATTGGTAAGGTAAAGGACCCCTGGAAGGTTGAGTCCAGTCAAAGGCAACTATGGGGCGTGGTGCACATCTCGCTTTTCAGACAGAGGGAGCCAGCGTTTGTCCACAGACAGCTTTCTGGGTCATGTGGCCAGCATGACTAAACCGCTTCTGGCCAGCTTAGCAGTTCAAAAGCACACCAGTGGCAGGTAGATAAATAGGTACCACTGTGATGGGAAGGTAAACGGTGTTTCCATGCACTCCGGCTTCTGTCACGGTGTTCCATTGCGCCATAAAATGGTATCCTAGAGCTTTAAACAGTGTGAATGTGGACATTGTCCCTTCCATTTAGCCAGGACACCTGAATGGGGCTATTTGTGCTAAGTATGTGGTCTAGGGTGCACTCCATTGTTCCTCAAGACAAACAGGTGCCAACAAGCATAGTGTTCACCTCTCTTTTACTCAGAGTGCATCTGATGAAATGAAGGACTTAGCTAAGTTGTACTCATTCATTTCAATGGGTCTACTCTGAGCAAAAATTAGCCCAAATTGTCAAGAGACCACAGCCACAACTGAAACACGACACATCCGATTTTCCTCTGCTCCTCCTCCTGGTCCCAAGCGGCTCCTGCTCGCTCCATCTCATGTGGCTGGAGAGGGGATTTTGAGAACTGAGCTCTCTAGTGTTTTTCAAGAGGAATAGATTTCTGATGGATTTTTGCTTCTCAGTAACTGAAAACATCTCAGGGCTCCCATTTACCTGTACTGTGACACTTTCCCCCCTCCTTCCTCTGTACCAGCAGGTGGAGAGAAACAGCAACAGAGCCAGGAAAGAGTTGTTCCTTGCTAAAGTAATTGAGGGCAGCAGGTACAAGAGCCTGCGAGTGTTCAAATGTTAACAAGAATGTATGAGGAATATAGAGAACACTCCGGGAGCTACGGAAAAGAGAGGGGAGGGGAGTATGAGCTTTTTCTTCTGAGTACTTTAATATACTCCGGGAGATCTAGTGATCTATATTAAACAATTCTTTCTCAGCATTCATTAGGAAACATGACATCTTTTTTTCCTATTTGAAAATGATTGAATTGAAGTACAGATTTGTAGCCAAGATGAAGGACTCTGTGGAGTTGATTGTAAACAGAGTTTAACAAGAACCCAGGAATTATATTTCTTCGGGTGATGGTGGGGAAAAGGAGGTTTCAACAGGTCTGAGACATAATTGAAGTCGTAAAAGAGATGTATTATTATTGATCAGCGGAGGCTGGCACATTAGGGGGAATGGGGTGCTGCCCCACCAACCTCAGTTTGCCCCCCCAGCCCCCCCCAAGTGCCTTATAATTTATATCCAATTTAGGGGGTGGCACTAGCTCTTAACCTCCTCCTCCCTAGTCTCTGTTTTATTCCTAATGAACTCAGCAGGGTGGAAGATGGGGATTTATACTAGACTTAGGGTTCACCCATACTTCTGTTTGTCCCCATGTTTTCTCCTGGGGAAACTTACTCTTTACCAACGAATCGGAGCATACGTCAATCAGATTTCCCATGGGTTGATGTTTGCTCTGATTCAGTGCTAAATAGAAGGTTTTCCCGGGGAAAGTGGAGGTGCAAATGGAACACGACGTGGACACATGCATAGAAAGCATGGGGGCAAGCAGAAAACTGCTCAGCCCCACACATTCTTTGCAAGGGGAGGGAAATAGTGGAAGACAAAAAAGTGGGGAGGGGCTAGTTAGGGAAAAAGAAAAGAGCAAAAGAGAGAGGAAGTTGTGCTGAGTGATCAGCAGCCCCGACTATTACTACTGCTTCGAAAAATAAAAGGAGAAGCCTTTCGGGAGCAATTTCCTGAGGGAGAGCGCAAGAGGGGCCCCTAATAATAATAATAATAATAATAATAATAATAATAATAATAATAATAATAATTTATTATTTGTACCCCGCCCACCCAGCTGGGTTTCCCCAGCCACTCTGGGTGGCTTCCAACAAAGATTAAAATACATTAAAATGTGACACATTAAAAATTTCCCTAAACAGGGCTGCCTTAAGATGTTTTCTAAATGTCAAGTAGTTGTTTATCTCTTTGACATCTGATGGGAGGGCATTCCACAGGGCGGGCGCCACTACCAAGAAGGCCCTCTGCCTGGTTCCCTGTAGCTTTGCTTCTCGCAGTGAGGGAATCGCCAGAAGGCCCTTGGCGCTGGACCTCAGTGTCCAGGCAGAATGATGGGGGGTGGAGACACTCCTTCAGGTATACGGGGCTGAGGCCGTTTAGGGCTTTAAAGGTCAGCACAAAAGCATACAGAGGGTCATGTGAATCTGGGCCCCCAAGATCACTGCTCTCTAAGGCCTCCTGTGTTTACATCATCCTCTTACCATTAATGGTTTTAGTGGTACAGTGAAGGCTGGTCCACTCTGATGAACAAGGATCTGACCCACCAACCTCAGCCAGCTCCTGCCTTATTACAACCAGACCAGAGATGCCTCCCTTGGCTCCCAGTCCTTTCTCCTCATTCTCAGTTTTGCCCTTGCAGAACTCAACAGGGAGGAGGGGTGTGTGTGACACACCTAGAACCATCTGCCTCCACCTACTGTTGGCCTCATTCCCTGCTGCCCCACCAGACCCAGGAGGCACCAGCCACCACTGGGTACAGGACATTTTGCATGCAAAGGTTCATCCAATTATTGGCATCTTCCCACATGGGAAGACTCCTGTCCGAAGCCCCAAAGGGCTGCTACAGATCAATGAACATGGCTGAGCAAGATAGACTAATGGCTGCTTGTTCTGTTGCCCAATCAGAAGTCTTCAGAAGTTTTTTAAATCATCTAGTCCAGCATCCTGCTCTCACAGTGGCCAGCTAGAAGCCTGTGGGAAACCAGCAAACAGGATCGGATCACAACAGTGCTCTCCCCTGCTGTGGTTTCCAGCAACTGGTATTCAGAACGATATATTGTCTCTGACTGTGGAAGCTTGGCCCAAATGGCCAATTGGGGAGATATTGCAGACTTACTTTGTCCTGTGAACTGGAGGTTCCCTACCAACGTTTTCAGAAGAACGTATCATTTACCCCAATGAAATGTTTGCAAAACCTTTTGGATATGACCCAAGGAGTTAGAATTGCTCCACACTGAGAAGCGAAAGCCAACGGGAGGGAAAGAAATGGAGTCAAAGAGCAAAGGGAGCTTGTGCCAGGTGAGAAAAGAGAAAAGGAAACCAGCAGGAGAGTTTTGACTTGAGTATTACTGATCCAACTTAACTTACCACATTATTGTAACCACAGCAATAGGTTGTGTGTACAGTTAGCCTAATATACCGTAAATACAGAGCATACTTTGAGGCATCTTTAATGAAGACAATTTGTCGAATGTGCAAAACATTATTAAATTGGTTTTGAGTTCAGATATTTATTTATTTTAAAAAACCTGTTTCTTAAAGGAAAGAGGAGCAAGAGAAGGAAAGACATTACATTAATTAACAGACTTGGTTCAAAAGGCCAGAGGCTGGGAGAAAGGGAGAAAATTGCGAAATCATTTTTTTGACATGGCGGTGACGTACCGAGGCCACCACAAACTGACATTGCCAAGCATAGCAGCCTGCCATCACGGCTCAACACATTCTTCTTCAACCCAGATTTCAAAACATTTTCCAGGATGTGATGAACAGTGATCATGGGAAACACATTGTCGGGCATTCGCGAGACTCTTCATCACACTGAGAAACGGAAACTTCGCCATACGCACACAAAAATTGCCACATGGTAATTGTCATCGTTGTTGGCATGGGCTCAAGTGGTCCCAGAAGCCAGAGATCAGAAGCCTCATGGCTGGGCATTGACTTCGGTCCTCCAGAATTCTCTGTTTAAGCATTGGGTCTCTGCATCTGCCGATCAGCACTGCTCCAGACTGTCTCTGACTTCTCTTGCCTGCCTAGAATGTGTCACTGGACTGTCATAATGCCTCTTGGGGTGCATTCCGGCATGGGGAATATTGTGCTATCTTTCCTGATTATAATGCTAGTGCTTTCTGACCCATTTTCTAATGTTCCTCTCACACTCCATACCTATTGCGTTGTTGATCTAATATATCAGCATGTCATGCGTGCTCTCCAACATGTCCAGGCCCCGAACCAGGATGTGTGTGTTTCGGACTGGGCTCCTGGGCGAGTCGCTTGACCCGTACACTGTTGTAACCCCTGAAAAAGTCGCTGTTTGCGGGGGGGAAGGGAGCATGGCGCCCAAAATGGCTGCCATGCTCTCACGTGAAACAGGATGTCACAGTTTTCCTGGGACAGTTGAGGGACATGTGTCACCCCCTGGGCTGGTTGTAAGTAAGAAGGTAGGCAGGTGGAGCCTGGCTGAGAGCAGACTGAATCTTCTGGGGCAGTGTCCCCATTGCCCTAATGGACCAGCCCCTGCTGATTTCAACCTACCTCCTTCCAACTATGTAAACAGTTGCACGTGTATTTAAAAATGGAAGCTTTTGGTAAAAGGACAAGAGCGGCCTTCAAGGACGCATACTGTACACATATTTTGCAGGACAGCTACTTACCTGGTCTTAGCTTTTTTTCTTTTTCTTTTCAAAAAAATTAATCCCCAAGATTTTCTTGGAGAAAATCTAATTCTGGATAAGGCCTAGTCACTTACCAGATGATGCTGATTTTGACTAAACGATTATCTTATGTATGATATAAGACCCTTCTAGTCTGCATTTCAGCAAGTTCATAAGCTTTCAATTATATCCCCGGGTGAATAATATAAATCTTTCTCCCGATCAAGTTCAGTGAAGAATGCATTTTTTTAAGGGATTTTGCAAACAAGGAAACTCATCACCTCAAGATTGCCCTATGTCATTAGAAATATCAACTGTTTTCATTCATTATTAAGCCGAATGTATGAACAATTTGTAACAAAGAGAGAATGAAGTAGATGGAGAGAGAAGCTGGGGATGATTTGTTTATATTAGAAGAATCTCTCTCTTGTGCTTTCCTTTATGCATGGAAAGAATGAAAATTATTTTCACCATTTATATGCAATTATACAGGCAGTGGTCTTTCCTCTCTCCTAAGCACTAAAATAGTGTTAATGATTTCTAAATGCTGTATTAGGCCTACACTATTATCAG
This sequence comes from Zootoca vivipara, assembly GCF_963506605.1. Lineage (NCBI taxonomy): Eukaryota > Metazoa > Chordata > Lepidosauria > Squamata > Lacertidae > Zootoca > Zootoca vivipara. The sequence continues at coordinate 17,933,209 of NC_083276.1, forward strand.
CCCAATGGTAATTTGAAGTGGTGGGGGGACACCCCAAACCAGCATTATGCAAAATATATCAAGTGTTTTAACATAAATCTTCTCTGTAACATACCACAGGGAATGCTGAATCCCAGGTGGGTTAATAACATGTGAATGTGCAAGAATTTGAGTGAACAATTACTAGAATGGAGCGCTTGGATTTTAAGGATACAAGCTGTGGACAGTGTTGTGAGCTCAAAAAGCAAATGAAAAACGAAGTCCTCTGGTGCTATTGTACTACTATTGTACTCTACTGTACTGCTGCAAATCGTGTCTTTCTGAAAACTAACTTTTCCGACCAGTGAATATATTGCAGGTTTATAACAGTGGAGCGGGTGTGCGGTGGTGGTCATAGAATCATAAAGTTGGAATAGACCACAAGGGCCATCCAGTCCAGCCCCCTGCCAAGCAGGAAACACCATCAAAGCATTCTTGACATATGCCTGTCAAGCCTCCGCTTAAAGACCTCCAAAGAAGGAGACTCCACCACACTCCTTGGTAGCAAATTCCACTGCTGAACAGCTCTTACTGTCAGGAAGTTCTTCCTAATGTTTAGGTGGAATCTTCTTTCTTGAAGTTTGAATCCATTGCTCCGTGTCCGCTTCTCTGGAGCAGCAGAAAACAACCTTTCTCCCTCCTCTATATGACATCCTTTTATATATTTGAACATGGCTATCATATCACCCCTTAACCTTCTCTTCTCCAGGCTAAACATACCCAGCTCCCTAAGCCGTTCCTCATAAGGCATCGTTTCCAGGCCTTTGACCATTTTGGTTGCCCTCTTCTGGACACGTTCCAGCTGGTCAGTATCCTTTTTGAACTGCGGTGCCCAGAACTGGACACAGTACTCCAGGTGAGGTCTGACCAGAGCAGAATACAGTGGTACTATTACTTCCCTTGATCTAGATGCTATATTCCTATTGATGCAGCCCAGAATTGCATTGGCTTTTTTAGCTGCTGCATCACACTCTTGACTCATGTCAAGTTTGTGGTCTACCAAGACTCCTAGATCCTTTTCACATGTACTGCTCTCAAGCCAGGTGTCACCCATCCTGTATTTGTGCCTTTCATTTTTTTTTTTTTGCCCAAGTGTAGTACTTTACATTTCTCCTTGTTAATATTCATCTTGTTTGCTTTGGCCCAGTTGTCTAATCTGTTAAAGTCATTTTGAAGTGTGATCCTGTCCTCTGGGGTATTAGCCACCCCTCCCAATTTGGCGTCATCTGCAAACTTGCTCAGGATGCCCTCAAGCCCATCATCCAAGTCGTTGATAAAGATGGTGGTGGTGATATGTTTGAAGGCGGAGACACATATATGCAAATATTTAGAAACAGACACTGGGAACAACAAATGGCTGATGCAGCTGGGAAGGTGCTCTGCTGGGTGAACTGAACCCATCGTAATTCGCAAGTCACTCAGTGAATGGCAAATTCAACAATATATAAATTCAGAGGAGAGTTCTCTATTGTTACAAGGTTTCAAAATGTCTTTGAATTTTGGCACATGTGCACCACGAAAGCACATCGGTGAGAAGGTGGTGTATGTAACACAGTGTGTTCTTTTAGGCCCGTGAACCAAAAACAGAATGCTCTCTCTCTCTCTCTCTCTCTCTCTCTCTCTCTCTCTCTCTCTCTGTGTGTGTGTGTGTGTGTGTGTTAGCACTGGTGGAATGAAAATTCTATTTAGCCATTATCACTCACATGTCTCCAGTCATGGGGGGGGGGGCACTGAAGAAGCTCTGCCCTTCTGTGATGTTCCTCATAGCCCCTCTTGCAGCCTCCTATGTGTTCAAGAGTCATTTCTTCAACAGGGAGACCACTTTACTCATCTGGACTTTCTGCATAATGTGCAGCCCTGCACAGGAAGCCAAGATGAGCACTGTTGGCTCCCACTGAAGATTTTCAGGCATCCCACAGAGAGGACTGTGGAGACAGGAATGCAGTGGAGGCAAAGGACCCAATGATTCCACCCTCCACATGTGACTGGAATCACATGTGTGAAAATCACATTTTCCAGGGATAGCCCTGGATTTGCAGAAGCCACCCCAGTTTCCGATTTGATCCCAAAATACCCCGCTTTTCCTCATGACGTCCCTATTTCCTCCAGAGAGTATGGAGTTATGCAACCCCCAAGCCAAGGAGATAAGTAACGACACAACCTTTACAAGAGAACTGAAGGCAGCCCTGTATGTGGAAGTTGTGTTTTTTTTAAAAAAAAAGTTCAACATTTTATTCTGTTTTTATCTGTGTTGGAAGTTGCTGGGGCAACCCAGCCCTATGGGAGGGGTATAAAATTATCTTCATCATCACCATCATTATGGAATAGGTAAAGGGGCCCCTGACCATTTGGTCCAGTCGTGACCAACTCTGGGGTTGCGCGCTCATCTCGCATTATTGGCCAAGGGAGCCGGTGTATAGCTTCCAGGTCATGTGGCCAGCATGACAAAGCCGCTTCTGGCAAACCAGAGCAGCACATGGAAACGCCGTTTACCTTCCCGCTGTAGCGGTTCCTATTTATCTACTTGCATTTTGACGTGCTTTCGAACTGCTAGGTTGGCAGGAGCTGGGACCAAGCAACGGGAGCTCACCCCGTCACAGGGATTCGAACCGCCGACCTTCTGATCAGCAAGCCCTAGGCTCAGTGGTTTAGCCCACAGTGCCACCTGGGTAACCCAGCCCTATGGGAGGGATATAAAATCATCATCATTATTATGGAATAGGACGTCCCTATTTGCATCGGATAAATATTGGAAAGTATGGAATCACCTGACAGGGAATGAATAGATATGGTTTTGTTGTGAGGAAAAGTGCAATATTCTACCAGCATGACTAGGGTAACAAGGAACCAACTTCAGGAATCCTAAGGTAGATTCAGGCCAGACAAGAAATACTTTTTCACAGAAAACAAACTATGAAATTCACTTCTAGAATTTGTGTTGATGGCCACCAACTAGGGCTGCTTTAAAAGGGGTTCAGACAAATTCACGGAGATAAGGCAATCGACTAGTTGTGACGACCGCATACTACTTCCAGGATCAGAGTCAGTGTGCCTCTGAATATCAGTCAATGGGGAACAACATGAGGAAGGAGCTATTGCATTTTTGGCCTGCTTGGCGGCTTCATATGGGCAACTGGCTGTAGACTTTTAGGTCTTCTTAGGTTAAGGATCCCTTAAGGAGAAGCACAGCATGTCAACAAGGTGATTTTAGGTTTCAGCTTCCAGTTTGTGGCCTGAGAGCAGAATGTGGAAGACGCTCATATCCAACTGGACACTTTCAGGATCTTGTGATAAACTATAGCGGCAAATATATTTTGACAAGGAAGGAGGAAGGAAGGGCCCTTGACGAACGGAGGTAAATTTATATGCTCGCAGCTCCCTTTTGCATTGTGGTACCAGCCTCGCAAAGAAAAGAGCAAGTGAGTTGAACGAGGCCCTGTTAAATTCCCCCACTAATCTGATGAGAAGAGGGAGAGACAGACAGTGAGAGTTCACTTGGCTAATTTTCTAGCCAGAAGCTACAACAATGTTTCTATTAGGAGATATGAAAAGAGACAAAGAGATATAATAACTATAGATTGGCATTGCTGGCCAGAAGACGAGCTCACTCTGCTTCAGGGTGGGAGGCCAAGCTCCTAGGGGAGAATTTTGTGTTTTAATACATTCTTTTTTTGGTCCATTTCTATCTGCACATTAGATTAACACTGAATGAAAATAAATGGTTTTTTAAAAAAAGAAAGAAAGAAAGAAAACCATGGAAAATTGTCTGTTCAGTTAGCTTGCATAAAAGTGAGACAAAAATGCATTGACCTTGCGTTGTCCTCCCCTCTGAGGATGTGTGAAATTCAAAATCATATTATTCGGCTCACAGAGACAGGTTTCTTCCTTTCCCCCTTTTCATCTATTGTTTATTTTGCATCTATTCTAAGGGGAATATGAGCATCTGATGATCTGGGATACAAAACTCTTGGACCTTTTAATTTTTTTATATATTTCACATGCACTCCTTAAACCAGTTGTTCTCTGCCTCTGCATTGAGTAGGCACACTAGGAAAGGATTCACTCAAACAATTAAAGACTCCTATGAAGCTGGAGGACTTTGTAGGTCAGATGTTGTTGGACTACAGTTGCCATCAGCCCATAGCTGCCAAGTCTCCCGTTTTCCCCGGGAAACCCCCGTTTTTCCAGCTGTCCCCAGCCGAAAAAGCGGCGGCCATTTTGGAACTGGGCAGAGCATGCTCAGAAGCGACTTTTGATGCTGCTCTGCCCAGTTCCAAAATGGCTGCAGCGCGACTTCTGGTGTGGTGGCCATTTTGGAACTGGGCACAGCAGCATCAAAAGTCACTTCTGAGCATGCTCCGCCCAGTTCCAAAATGGCTGCCGCGCAACTTCCGGTATGCTACTTTCGGTCCGGTCCCTTATTATTCAGAAAGGAACTTGGCAGGTATGCATCAGCCCCATCCAGCATTGTTTGGGGACAGTGAGAGTTGTATGGAAGACAGCAGGTTGGGGAAGCCTGTGGTGGACAAATTCATTGAGGAAAGGTCTGTCGAAAGCTCCTAGGCCAGGGGTCCCCAGACTACGGCCCGGGGGCCGGATGCGGCCCAATTGGCCTGCCAATCCAGCCCGCGACGACCCCCGCCGCCCGCCGCCCGCTCTTACGGTGCGCAGCGCGGCAGCACTCTTCCGGGTCAGGACAAAAGCGCCGAAAATCCTTTGTGCGCATGTGTATGGGCCTCTCCCGACCCGGAAGAGGTCATTTCTGGTGCACTTCCGGGTCGGGGGAGGCCCATACGCATGCGCACAACGGATTTTCGGTGCTTTTTCCACCCTGGAAGCGCGCACTCCCCTGCCCGCCGGCCCGCACAGGCGCACGCTCCCCCGTCCTCCGGCCCGCCGTGCGATCGTCGCGGTGGGAACCGGCCCAAACGCCGGTAAGTCTGGGGACCCCTGTCCTAGGCAAATACTGGTTGCTGGGGGAAGGTCTACTACATTCAGACTCTCCTTGTGGGCTTCCTGGAAGTGCCTAGATGGCACTGTAGCAGAAGGACTAATGGTCTTATTCAGCTGGATTCTTCTTCTTCTTCTTCTTCTTCTTCTTCTTCTTCTTCTTCTTCTTCTTCTTCTTCTTCTTCTATTTATTTATACCCTGCATTTCGCCCTGACAGGACTCGAGGCAAGTTTATAGATCAAAACATAGAAAAATCAATCATTAAAAAAACAACTGAACATTGATAAGATTGAAACTATATACATTTATAAAATCTGTTTGAAACATAGAGATAATAGCAAGAAAAAGAGTTTGGCGCCAACCCTTTCATTAAAAGCAGTCAGTTTCAAAAAGCATGTCGGAACAAGAAGGTACTGGTAGAAAGAAGGAGGCAAGGGAGAGGGAAGGAGGAAGCCAGTCAAGCTTCTCCAGGGAGGGAATCCCAGAGTTTGAGAGCAGCAACCAAGAAGGCCCTTTCCCACATCCCCACCAAGTTTGCCTGTGAGGGTGGTAGGACCAAGAGATCTCCTGGAGATCGCAAAACACGGGCAGGTTCATATGAGGGAATACAGTCTTTGAGATAACTAGGACCTAAGCCATGTAGGGGTTTAGAGGGCATAACCCACACTCTGAATTTTGCCTTTATGAATAATGTCCCATTGCACCTGAGCCTCCATCAAGGTTGGCAATTCTGTTGTGTACCCACTATATATAGCTGATGCATTTAAGAACCCATGCAGAGATGTGGTTGGACCAGGTTCCTTCTGAGGAGGGTGTCTGCCGTTTCTCTGTATGAGCAGAGGCTCTGGGCATGCAACCTTCCAATCAGAGTTCCTCTGAGAATGAACGTTTTGTGTGTGGCTGTAGAAAGAAGGAGGTGGGGGTTTGTTTTTTTAAAGTGGGGTGGAGAACTGGCTAGCAGAGCAATCTAACCCCCTTTTACAGACTGGGGGGGGGGGACTGGACTGAGCACATGTGCCTCTCTGTCCAGATAACTTCTTCTTCTTCTTCTTTGGCGATCACTCGTAGCCGAGTAAGATTGTCTTCCATAAACACGGTTTTAACAATGAGTCCGTAAGTGACTGTGGAGGCCAGTTCTGGATCCACACGTCCTTCCACAGTGGGGACATTGGTTTCCGGGCGGGAATTGATCACGGTGTGGATTTGCCAAGCGTGCCTTCTTCTTAGCACGGTTCCCCCTTGTGTCCTGAGTTCGAGTGTCTTCAAAGCCCATGACACCTTTGGTAAAGGCTGTTGGCAGAGGTGTACCGTAGGGATTGCCAAAACTGGCCCCCACTGGGGATGCAGGCTCAGTGTGCATGTGTGCGCGCACACAAAAATCACCTACAAGACTATGGAGTGCATGACATAGAGGTGTGTTGTGGCACAGGAGAAGCTTCCCATCTTACTTGCACTATGGCACAAAGGAGTGCAAATTTTTCACTCTTGCCCTCCTCACTCTGGACCTTCAGTATACCTATAGGAGCGTCTCTACCCTCATCATTCTGCCCAGAAACTGAGGTCCAGCTCTGAGGGCCTTCTGGCGGTTCCCTCCCTGCGAGAAGTGATGTTACAGGGAACCAGGCAGAGGGGCTTCTCGGTAGTGGCGCCCGCCCTGTGGAATACTCTCCCAACAGATGTCAAAGAAATAAACAACTCTCTGACTTTTGGAAGGCATCTGAAGGCAGCCCTGTTTAGGGAAGCTTTTAATGTTTGATGTTTTATTGTGTTTTTAATATTCTGTTGGGAACCACCCAGAGTGGCTGGGGAAATCCAGTCAGATGGGCGGGGTAAATAATATTAATAATGTTGATGATGATGATGTCTAATATGGCTATTGTGCTTAAGTAATTTTTTCATAGAAAGGACAGCTCCTTGTCAAGGGCACAGGGGATCCTACGTATGTCTCTGACAGGGAGGAGCTGAGCTTTTCTGGGATATATGGAATCCTGAGGTGGCCCTAGTCCCTGCATCACTGCTAGACTGGTGCAAAGATTGCCCTGCCCCTGCTGTGTGTGTTCTCCAACGCTGCAATCCTAAAACACTTTCTAGGGATTAAGCCCCATTGAATACAATGGGCCTTACTTCTACATAAGCTTGCATAGGATTACACCCACCCACAATCGTAGCTGGGTTCATTGAGAGTTGGAAAGACCAGATGGCGAAAAATCAAGAATATTTCTTGGGGAGAATTAAGTATTCCTTATCACTGCCAATTATTATCTGCACATGACCTCCACCCCACCTCACCCCCCACATTACTGTGTCACAACGGAAACCTAGGCTTGAGAACCCCAAGTTTCCTTTATATCTTCTCATTCTGTCCCCAGAATATGTTTTTTCCCCTTCCCTCACGCCCCACTTGCTACAAATATTTCCCTTCCATTAATTCACTCAGAGCAGGGATCAAACATGGCTTGAGTGTCTGATTGGACTCAACACTCAAATTCATCACAAAACACAAGTTGTGTGAAGGACAGCATTGTCACATTTCTCAACTATGTTAACGTCAATATCATGTCTTCTTCCCCCTCCCCATAATTTCTCTCTCTCTCTCTCTCTCTCTCTCTCTCTCTCTCTCTCTCTCTCTCTCTCTCTCTCTCTCTCTCACTGAAAGAGAGACTTATTTCCCATCCTGCCTCTCCAGAGCACTTGCCTCAATCAAAACAACAGTGCCTGAAGCAACTCCTTTCATAACCTCGGTTTATCAGGACAGCTATGCTGGCACTCATACATGAGGGAACACATTTTGAGGAAAGGGCGTGCAACTGGAATGAACTAGGCAGAACTGGAAGCTGTTCAAGGGGAAAAAAAAACTTGTTTTCTGGAGATAGCCACACTTGATTCCAAGACAAAAGTCGCCCTCTTTGTTCAAGGAAATGTCTCACCTTTTGTGAGACCACCAGTGCAAATCCATGGCTGTTTCTACAAGTCCAAATGAGTGTTTCAGAGGCCCTAGATTCTGTATTTTGGCTTGGATTCCAGCTTTGTGTGCCACACCAAGAAAGTATTGTGTTTCTTTTGGCTTTGGCTGTTTCCACAGTTATGAAAATTAGATCATTATAGCTACCTGAGAGGAAGGAAACGAGGCCGAATACTCAGGGTTGCACTCTTGTTAGTGTCAGAATCGCAGAGCAATTTCACACATCGTGTGTAGGGTGGGATAGGATGAAACACAATTAAATGATGCTTCCTGCTTTTGGCAGGCCAGTGTTAACAGTAGACAAGGAAATGACATGGCGGAGAAAGCTTATTCCCCATACAAAATCCCCTTCAAACCTTATGCAAGCTATGGAGAAATTAAAAGCTGCACTCTTTAGACTCTTTAGACTCACAGAGTTGGGAGCTCAAAGATCCTATAGTCTAGCCCCCTAAGCAATGTAGAAAACCCAATGCTAAAGCATCACAGATAATGTGGATATCCCAGCATCCCATCTCTAACAAAAGAGAGTCTACCCTTCTGCCATGGTCAATATCAAACAGCTGATACTGTGTTCCTGATGTTTAGCTGAAACCCCCTTTCTTGCAATTTGACCAATGGTTCAGGCCCTACTCTCTGGAACATCAGAAGAGACAGTTTCTCTGCCATGTACAATGCAGCTGATCAAGTATTTGAAGATGACTATCATATCACCTTATGATAATCCCTTCTCCAGCATACCCAACTTCTTCATAGGACCTGTTATCTAAGTCCCTCAACATCTTCCAAAATAGAGTTGGCACCATTACTGCTCATGATCTGGACACTACTTCCATTGATGCAGCCCAGAACTGTTGTGTTTTTGTGTTTTTATTTTGTAAATCACCCTGTGATCCTTAGATGAAGGGTGGTATAGAAATTTAATGAACTATAATATTAAGTAATAATAGTAATTGCACTAGCCTGTTCAGCCACTGCATTGCACTGCTGTCTCATGCTTAGCTTGTGGTCTACAAAGACCCCTAGATCCTTTTCATACAGTACAGCTTTCAAGTTAGGTGTCACCCCATCCTATCTTTCTGCATCTGACTTTGCCTACCAAATGGAAATCTTTGCCAAAATTTCTTTTGACAATTTTTTCAGTTAGTTTCTGACCCAGTTCTACATTCTGTCAAGATCACCTTGAATCCTGTTCCTTGTCTTCTAAAGTACCTCACCCAGTTTGGTGTCATCGACAAATGTGATGAGCATCCCCTTTGCTCCTTTTGTCCAAATCATTTACAAAGATGTGGAACAACAATGGGCCCAGGGGAGACCCCTGCAGCTCTCCACTTGTCACCACTCTCCATCCTGACATGGAGCCATTAATGAACACTCTTTAGGTATGGTTCATTAACCAACTGCAGATCCGAATATCAGCTGCATCGTCTAGCCCACAAGTTTACCACCTTGTCAACAAGATAATTGTATGGGACTGTCTCGGTACTCCAGCTTGCGCCATGTAGTGTGATGGGAACAGAGATCTAGCCAAAACGGGAGTGTCTCCCTCTGTTTGCCCATCCTTCCCATTAGACTCTTGCTGCAGCTAGAGGAATGAGTTGTTTACTTCCGACTGCTTTGCGCTAACAAGCCTAAAACTTATTTGTGTCTCATTGAGAACCAGCAACACAGCACAGAACTTGACACTTGGACACAGGTGGCATATGAAAAGATACCACAAAAGTTTTAAGAAACAAGATTAAAAGTTTACTAAAAGGGTAAAAGGGGAAAACAAGATTAAAAGTTTACTAAAAGGGTAAAAGGGGACGACAGAGAACGAGATGGTTGGACAGTGTTCTCAAAGCTACGAACATGAGTTTGACCAAACTGCGGGAGGCAGTGGAAGACAGGAGTGCCTGGCGTGCTATGGTCCATGGGGTCACGAAGAGTCGGACATGACAAAACGACTAAACAACAATAACAAAAGGGTAAAACAGTAGTTCTTAGTGGGGAAATATTTTCATGTACGAATGGCTACACACACACACACACACAACATAAGGACAGAATAAGAACAAGCTGGATCAGGGGCCAGATCGGGGCCAGATTTAGGTTTGATGAGGCCCTAAGCTACTGAAGGTAATGGGGCCCTTTATATGTCCAGCTGTCGTTTGTCACTGTTTTTTTGTGTTGAATATATGCTATATGGTAATTTATGGACCTAATAGGTATCTAAAGCCATTTGCACATGTTGCCATGGAACCAGTCCATGCAGAATGTAGGCACCCTGTATATAGAAATGAGCAAACCAGTGATATTTTAGGGAGCAGGCCAGCAGGCGGGTCCCGTTACTTACATCATAGGAGCCTACACAACACAAAACACTGTTGCTGTATGCAGGTTTTATTTTATTTGTTTTTTATCTTATATTTTGGAAATGTACATCCAGTTTTTTGTTTCTTTATTTGGGGGGGGCACAATAGAGTGGGGGCCCTAAGATATAGCTTGTTTAGCTTATACGTAAATCTGGCACTGATCAGGACTATGGCAGATCTAGTTCAGCGTCTTGTTCTCACAGTGACTAACCAGAGATGCCTGTGGAAAACTTTCAAGCAAGACCTGAGCACAAGGGCGCTTTCTCCTGCTGCCATTTCCAGCAACCGGTGTTCAGAACATCACATCTTACTGCCTCACCTGCAGATGTAAAGGAGAAATAGAGTTGTGGGTCATCAGCATATTGCTGACAAAGGAATCCAAAACTCTGGATGACCCCAGGCAGTGGTCTCAGGTAGATTTTAAACAGCATGGGGGATAAAATCAGACCCTGAGAAACTCCACTTTGAAAACTCAATGGGTACCGAAAAGCACTCCCTCTGGATACAACCATCCAAGGAGGAACCACCACCAACCACCAGAAGGATATCATGGTTGCTGGTATCAAGAGCTGCTGAGACTGAGGTCGAGATGAATTGACAGGGACACATTTCCCCTGTCTTTCTCCTGACAGAGGTCATCATAAAGGGTGACCAAAGCAGTTTCTGTGCCAAAACCAGGCCTAAACCCCAGCTGAAATGGATCTAGAAATTCAGGTTCCTCCAAGAGTGATTGGATAACACTCACAGAGAGAAATAAAAAAAATTCCTTCAGTAGCACCTTAAAGACCAACTAAGTTTTTATTTTGGTATGAGCTTTCGTGTGCATGCACACTTCTTCAGAGAGAAACTCACAGAGAGAAACTGATTTGAGCTTGGAACATACAAAGCTGAGTTGGTCCACCTAGGGCCACATTCAGACCATGCAGGTGCAGCACTCAGATACCACTTTTAAAAGTCATGGCTTTGACCCAGAGAATTTTGGGAGCTATAGTTTGTTAAGGGCACTGAGATTTTCCAGGAGACTCCCTGTTCCCCTCCCAGAGTTACAGTCCATTCCTCTTCCAAGGGAACTCTTGGAATTGTAACTCTGTGAAGGGAATAGGGGTCTCCTATCAACTCTCAGCACCTTTAACAAACTACAGCTCCCATGATTCTCTGGGGGAGGCAATGGTAAGGTTACCAGATTTTTTTCAATGAATCCGGGGACGCTTTTCAACTTCCTACTCAATAGATGGATTTTGTCATGGGACTGATTTGTAAATCTGGGGACATCTGGTAACCTTAGGATGGTATCCTCATGTTTAAAATGTATGGCCTGGATGTGCTTTAGCTCAGCACTGTCTGGTATCCTGCTTCTGACAGTTGTGGAGAGGGGCATAGTCCTCATTTTCAGTTTCTTGTGGCCTGCATTAGCCATCCCTTCCTCCCACCTTCCTTTGGGGTAGGAAGTCTGCAGAGCTCAGCTAGCACAGGCATGACATTTCCACCGGTTTATCCCAACAGAATCGCTGGTTCTCTGTGCTCTATTAAAATAACACCAATTAAATGTTCAAAACTGCTTGGGCATGAAAGTTACTCTGGGTCACTTGAAGAGGCATGTCGTCGTGTCCAGCTTGCTGTCAGCCACGAGAAGTTAAGAGTAGCAAGTTACAACAGAAGCAAAAAATGAAGTCCCTTTCCTTTCTTCCTCTCCTCCTCTCTCCACTTTTAACTTTGAGTTTTATCTTACTCTCTCTCCCCCCCCCCCCTTTCTTGAAACACAAACAGATTTGCTTGAGCTTTTGAGATCTTTTTGGCTTGAAACGGGGACAGGGAAAAAGGAAACTTACCTCTTTAATTGCTAGTCTATTGTTGGTAGAATTTATAAATTATGATATTGTTACCTCAGGGCTTGCTGACAGACTGCATCGGTACTCTTCAGTCTGGCTCTAATCCCAGCCTCGATTCACCCCCCCCAAAAAAAAACCACCTCCTTTTGAATTCTGGAATGCAGACCAGTGGGGTGGGGTGAGGGTTTTCATTCAATAAGCTAACTTGTCTGAACCCAGATTACTGAACTGTGTATAACTACTGAAAAAGAAAGAAATGGCATCAATCTCCATCTGCTTTCAAGTGACATTATAAAATATCATAGGGGGGGGGGGAGTTTCTTCCACTCCACGGAAGCAAAAGCCAGCCTGTGGTTATTATTTTCCTCAAAAAAAAAAAAAAAAGCTCTGATGGACTTGCTCGAAAGTTGAGAAAGGGTCTTCAAAAACACCGTCTTTTGGGATGGATAAGCCTTTTGCGGACTATAGGCAAACACATTAGCCACCTTATGGGGGGAAAGTATTTGTTCTGTCTGGACATTCACAAATAAGAGCCCAAATCGTACAAATCAAGTTGCTTCAAGTCACAGTGGAGACATTGGCTTTTCCCACAAGGGATGATGGGAGTTGTAGTGTAACCCAGGCATCCCCAAACTGCGGCCCTCCAGATGTTTTGGCCTACAACTCCCATGATCCCTAGCTAACAGGACCAGTGGTCAGGGATGATGGGAATTGTAGTCCAAAACATCTGGAGGGCCGAAGTTTGGGGATGCCTGGTGTAACCCCTATAAGAGCATGAAAAGAGCCTGCTAGATGGGTAGGCAAACTAAGGCCCGGGGGCCGGATCCAGCCCAATCGCCTTCTAAATCCGGCCCGCGGATGGTCCGGGAATCAGCATGTTTTTACATGAGTAGAATGTGTGCTTTTATTTAAAATGCATCTCTGGGTTATTTGTGGGGCATAGGAATTAGTTCATTCCCCCTCCCCCCAAAAAATGTAGGTCCCCCCCCCACAAGATCTGAGGGAAAGTGGACCGGCCCCCTGCTGAAAAATGTTGCTGACCCCTGTGCTAGATCCTCCATTCCAGCATTCTCTTCCCACAGTGGCCAACCAGATGCTTATAGGAAGCCGACAAGTGACACATGGGAGGTAGAAGCACTCTCCCCATTTGTGATTCCCAGTATTCCCAGGCATGCTGCCTCCAACAACAGAGGAGGAACATAGCTATGAGGGTTAGTAGCCATTGATATTCTTGCCCTCCATGGATTTGTCCAACCCTCTTTTAAAGCCATCCAAGTTAGTGGCCACCCCTGCCTCTTGTGGGAGCGAGTTCCGTAGGTTCACTAGCTTTATTCTGTCTGTCCTAAATTATCCAACTTTCAGCTTCAGTGGATGTCCCTGATCTCAAGTGGAAAAAAAGATCCTGCATTGTCTTCCTCAAGTTTCAAGAATGATGGGAGAAAGGAGGAGGAGACGAACACTGGTCTACTCACCGTGGATACAGAAGCCACCACTAACTGCTATTGCATTCTGGCCCTTTAAGATAAACTTTCCCCCCATTAGGATTCAAGGAGGCCTGTTGGATGGTGCAGGATCATTTCCCTTCAAGTGTTCTTCCAGCTACCAGCCCCGCTCCTCATAAATGGCAAAGCGACAGCAAAGAAAAGAGTTCCCCGGTGCATGTGCAGAGGGCATTTCCTCAATACTGATAAAAATTTAGGTGGGTCCTCCATATCCATAATTGGAAGGTAGAATCCCTAAGCCAGAAGAGATGGGTAACCAAAAAGACTGCAACTCCTTTATTTATAAATTAAGTGCTGGGGCCTGTCAGAGATGCCCAACTTGGCCTAAAGTGCCCTGATAATTTATTATATAAATTATTGAATGTGTGTGTGTGTGTTTTATTTAAAGCAGATTAAAATGAACAATTGCAGCAACATTGAAAATCAGTAGAAAACACTAGTGGAATAATGCAGAGTAAATTAACTCTGTGATGTAAATGAATGTATTCATTTAAAGAGAGCAGATCTTGATCAAATAGAACAGATTTGCACAAGTCAGTCCCCAAGAGAAAAAAGAGAGTCCCCAGCTATGTAATAAATAGGGGCTTCAGAAGCTGTTTGTACCTAGTGTGTGGTTTGCCGTTTGCTTTCATGGTGGCACGTATTCTGAACTGCAGCTCACGGAAAGTTGGGTGACTCGAAATTCCCTAGGCTGTCGTGAAACTGAAAAGTACCCATATCCCTATAATGCAGTTATCTGGTGGAAATGTACCAACCTCCCACTAAGAAAATTAGCGCTTTAATCATTTGAATCCAAGTAAAGAACTGCTATATCCTAAAGGCATGGAAGTTCTGCACTTCTGAAAGCGCAGAATATTTTCACAAACACAGTTAGAGGCATTGGGGCTGTCAGGGAGAACTCTCCTCGTTAATTTTCTGTAATTAAAGAACAATCCAGGTAGGAGCCTAAGCTGTGTTTGTGCAATGCTGTTCTCTAGGTATCAAAGGGATCTGCCTTCCGCTCCTCTCATTGCAAGGCATAAGAATTGCGAGTTCAAAAAGAAAAGGCCAACGTGGGAGGGCAGCAGTTACGAGCTATAAGCTCAACCGGATTGGCGTACGGTAGGAGTGCTATGGGTTGCCTTCATTGGTAGGAGAGATCACCATGTCTCTCTGGTCAGCTACTGCCCGCCTTAAGCCAGGCAGCCCCATGTCAATATCCACAGCAGTGACCAGAGGAGGAACAACTACTGGGAGGAGTGCAGAGGGGGAAAGAGCCATGGTGCAGCTGCAGCAGCACAACCGGACGCCTTCATCTGCCCCAACACACAGGTCATTCACACAACTGTGAACCTTCTCTAACCAAGATTCCTGACTGTGCAAAGAGTCATGGGTGTTCAGCGGTAGGCATGCACAGAGAGCCCTCTTAAGAAACTCTTGCAAAGTGAATGGAGGTTTGGAGGGAGGGTTGGACAGGCAGGTCCAATCGTATTCCCTGAACATATAGAATTATAGAGTTGTAAGAGACCACAAGGGCCATCCAGTCCAACCCCCTGCCAAGCAGGAAACACCATCAAAGCATTCTTGACATATGCCTGTCAAGCCTCTGCTTAAAGACCTCCAAAGAAGGAGACTCCACCACACTCCTTGGTAGCAAATTCCACTGCCGAACAGCTCTTACTGTCAGGAAGTTCTTCCCAATGTTTAGGTGGAATCTTCTTTCTTGTAGCTTGAATCCATTGCTCCGTGTCCGCTTCTCTGGAGCAGCAGAAAACAACCTTTCTCCCTCCTCTATCTGACATCCTTTTATATATTTGAACATGGCTATCATATCACCCCTTAACCTTCTCTTCTCCAGTCTAAACATGCCCAGCTCCCTAAGCCGTTCCTAATAAGGCATCGTTTCCAGGCCTTTGACCATTTTGGTTGCCCTCCTCTGGACACGTTCCAGCTTGTCAGTATCCTTCTTGAACTGTGGTGCCCAGAACTGGACACAGTACTCCAGGTGAGGTCTGACCAGAGCAGAATACAGTGGTACTATTACTTCCCTTGATCTAGATGCTATACTACTATTGATGCAGCCCAGAATGGGAAACTTTGGGGAGGAATTCAGCATAGCACTATGGCAATCATTCCAACACCACAAGCTTTTCAGCCCCCCTTCTCCTCTCCCGACATGCTGTTTTGGGAGTCCTCCCACCCTCCCCGAACCAATCATGGGAAGCATGCAAGGGGAGGAAAGGGGTGCTCTAGCCAAACTCCTTGCACAGACCTCCACTAGTAGGACTAATTAGTTGAGCCTTGCCCTTTGTCGTTTTACTACTTTGACATTATAGGGGAGAAACAGACAACAGAGCTGCAACAAAACTGGACAGAGACCCTGACTGGTCTAACTGGTCTCTAACAAAATCTGCCTGTGGCTGAAGTTCTTCTCCATGTGCTGCCTTCTTTTCTGCGGTGGCACCTAAGAGAAAGCTCATAGCTCAGGGTTAACGTGCAGGGATTTGCATGCAGAAGATACCAGGTTTAATTTTTGGCACCTCCTGGCAAGGCCAGGAAAGATTCCCATCTGAGATCCAGCCATTGTCGGTCAGTGGAACTAGATGGAACAGTGCAATATAAAGCAACTTCCATGGCTGCTCACTCTTCCCATTAATATGCTTGGTTTTGTTACCTTTTGAATGATGTCTATTCCATTCATTCAGGTTTTTAGTTTTAATTACAGTGGTACCTCGGTTTACAAGCACAATTGGTTCTGGAAGTCTGTACTTAACCTGAAGCGTACTTAACCTGAAGCAAACTTTCCCATTGAAAGTAATGGAAAGTGGATTAATCCGTTCCAGACGGTCCGTGGAGTACTTAAACTGAAGTGTACTTAACCTGAAGCGAACTTTCCCATTGAAAGGAATGGAAAGTGGATTAATCTGTTCCAGACGGGCCCGCGGAGTACTCAACCTGAGGCGTACTTAACCCGAGGTATGAGTGTAATTGGTTCCAGAAGTCCGTACTTAACCTGAAGCGTACTTAACCTGAAGCGAACTTTCCCATTGAAAGTAATGGAAAGTGGATTAATCTGTTCCAGACAAGTCCATGGAGTACTTAAACTGAAAATACTCAAACCGAGGCATACTTAAACCGATGTATGACTTTAATGGGAATTGAACCGGTGACATCTTAGTCGGTAGCTTATGCTCTTCTTAGCAACTGCTCTGTGCGAGGAACAAGGGGAAGCAATGTCCTGAAATCTTCCTGGTGCTATGCTGATAGTCGTCCAAGTTCAAACAAATGACAGTGTCTCCCCCCACAATGACTGATGGGGCATTTGGGGGGTGAGCTTCTCCGAGTTGCAGTGTATGCTTGGATTTCCCTCCAACAACCTGAGTCAAATGTCTCCCTCATTCCTAGTTAGAATCTGCTGACCGAGGCCATAAATTAGACATGCAAAAATGAGCTGTAAAAGGGAAGAGGCTTGCAAGTCCTTAAGTGACCCCCCAAACACCCCGAAATGCCTCCCAGATGATTCCACAGTCAAATCATCTCCACATCATCCCTCTTCCAATAGCACCCCAATTACAAGTACGATTCCAAAGGGAGGCTTCATTGTCCTGATTGAGTGGTATGAAATCCATAAAATGGCAATTGTCTTCTTTTGATGGGTCCCTCACAAGTTGACGTGGTGATGGATGTCATCACAGGCTACTACTTTTAGCAGTTTGCTCCCCAACTTAAGATTGCACTTCCTTGGAGTAATGCTCAAGGACTTAAACTTTATGTCTGCGTTGCACCCACAAGCTGGACTAATAACTCCTTAATACGGTCTCTTTTATTTCATCTGTAATGAGTCACTCATTTCCCATGCTTCAAATGTCTCTATCCCTCAGAAGCAGTCTCATTATTCTGGGTCCTGTCCCTTGTAAATCATGCTCTCTTTTTTGTATTTCTGGAAAATATTTTGGGGGTGGTGTAGGTAGTGCTGGGAGCTATAGACGAGGCTCTCCAACGCCTAATTATAACTGTTCAATGATAAGTGAATCCAGTTCCACTGTGCGCATAAAACCACCTATTAAACATTCCTGTGTTTTATAATGATGTTTTGAAAATGTAAGCTACCTTGAATCTCAAATTGGGGAAAAGTGGAATATAAATATACTATATATATATATATATATATATATATATATATATATATATATATATATATGTTTCTTTCAATAAAGGAGATTGTTAAATCGGTTTACAGTGATACCTCACAAGACGAATGCCCTGCAAGACAAAGTTTTCGCAAGACGAATGCGTCTTTCGATCTGATGGTGACTCGCAAGACGAATTTGTTTTGCGAAAAATTTGTCTTGTGAATCGCGGTTTCCCATAGGAATGCATTGAAATTTAATTAATGCGTTCCTGTGAGCAAAAAAAGAAATTTCAATGCATTCCTATGGGAAACCGCGATTCGCAAGACGAATTTTTCGCAAAATGAATTGACTCGTGGAATGAATTAAATTTGTCTTACGAGGCACCACTGTACTAACATTATTATTATTATTATTATTATTATTATTATTATTATTATTATTATTTGCTTTAGAAGGCAGAATAGACCAAATGTGTGCAGATTGCAGTAAGCACAGAACAACCCTCCATGTGCAATAGTGTACACCCTCCAAGTGCCCCTCTTTTCCAGGGACAGTCCTGGATTTACAGAATTTGTCCCAGTTTCTGATCTGATCCTAGAATGTCCCACTTTTCCTTAGGACATCCCTATTTCCATCAGAGAAATGTTGGAGGATATGGAGTTATGCGACCCCCTGAGCCAAGGAGATACAACCTTTAGAAGACATCTAAGCTTGCAGCTCTATGTATAGGCTCCCATGATTGAACAACACCAAATATAAGACTATAAAGGGAAGAATTCTAACCCAGCACCTGAGGCGAACCACAAAATAGTGCCCTCTACCTGCCAGGGAAGAAAGGGATGAGTGAAGATCCCAGAAACAAGGGGAGACAAAAGATCTGCATTGGGGTCTTCTCCCCCCTGTGGATCATTCGACCAGAGGCAGTCACCAGACCAGAGGCTGGCCATGCAACATTTCTTAATAGCCTCCCACATTGGGGTGAATACAAAGAGTAATTCTTTTTGCCAAATGGCCATGCCTTAATGCCTTTAGAAGCTGCAAAGAATCCGCGCATGATATTCCTGTACTTCATTTCCTGACTGAATTCGTTCTCCCTTTCCTATGGGTCCCTCTACCACCCTGCCAAAACTATGCTGTTATTATTATGGTGATTATTTCTTCTTCTTCTTCTTCTTCTTCTTCTTCTTCTTCTTCTTCTTCTTCTTCTTCTTCTTCTTCTTCTTCTTCTTCTTCTTCTTCTTCTTCTTCTTCCAAAATCAGAACCCATTTTTTTGGGGGGGGGAGAAAAAAAGAAGAAAATCAAAATCTGGGTTTAGTTAAACTTCCTCCACTGCTTCTGGCACTTGTCCTCAAAAAAGAAAAAGGAAAAAAAGAGAATTGAATACAGGGTGGAAATGCTAATTAGCCCCTGTCACAATTCCTGCTGCTGATGAAAGAATTCGCCGTATGCAAATCAGGCTGCAGCTACCCTGAGCATGTCAGGCCTTGCCTCCCCTGATAGAAATTGACAATCCCTGGGTTAAAAGGTAAAAGATGATCTCTCCCCTTTCTTTTCCACAACACTGTTTTCTTTCCGCTCGGACCAGCCCAAGGTGCGGGTGTTAATAAAAGAAATGAGAAAGGCAGGCGGATTCTTCTCTATTAATCGCACACACTTTGCTCTGCAGCCTAGTCCCTACACTGAGGCTACAATGGGGATTAGTGGCTTTAAAACATACATACAACTTGTACGGGGTGAGTGTCTTTTCAAATGCATTTTAAAGGGGAAAAGAGGAAGGGCTGCTTATTCAAAACAATCGTGGCGGCTGCTTTAAAATATATGAAAAGGAACAATGAAGGGTTGATTCAGGTATTGTGGGCTACTCTGAGCCTACTCACATGAGTGCAATGCATCTATATCTATATAATATTTATTCAATTTATGTATCACCCTTCATTTGAGGATCGCAGTGTGGTTTACAGTATAAAAACACAAAAATACATAACATAATAACAACATAGCACTTGGATAACAACAACAGCACAGCATAAATGTCCACAAAATTTATTTTTGCCCCCTTTCCCCTTTGATTTAATTTTAAACCAAACCATCCTTGCGAACAGTCATTTCTAGTTTTATCCCATCCACAAATGTGTCTAACCCACTAGTATCCTGTGGCATCAAATCCACAATTTAACTACCTGATATACTTTCTTTCGTCTGACCTGAATCTTCCAATATTCACTTTCACTGGAGGGGTTAGAAAGTGCCAAAGCCTGTGCTGCTGCTGTCCCGTCCCCCCAACTGAGAGAGAACTAGCAGTGAATTACCATCAGAATATTGTGTGGGAGGGAGACTTACCTGCCCCACATAACTGATCACAAGATACGCTGCAAGCACACCATTTGAATGTCAATGTCCATCATCTTTGGGGACCCAGCCCCCTCAAATATTTGATTGGGGTGGGGACAAAGGGACCTCATCCCCTAGGAGTTTGATTCCATGATCACCAGTGAAATTAGCAGAATCAGGGCTGAAGGGCTGACCAAGAAGACTCTCGGGGAAAGAGGAGATCTGTAGCATCTGGAGATAGTTTTTGGGGTTCTTTGCTGGCTAATACAAGCACAGGCCAAAATTTGATGAGGCAGCTGGAAAAGATATAATTTTCAGGATCATCCAATGGCCCTGGCACAGGTCACTGAGTTAAGATTTACAACATTGGGTTGCCCTGTTAGTTATTGTATATCAGAGAATAGCTTTTGACTCCTATGGAGGAACCAACATCAATACAAATTGTAAGCAAGAGAGCAAAGCTCATTCGGTTTGTGAGTGTGGGTGTCTTGGTGGGATGCACAGTCGGACGATCTGTTTAAAAACAAAACAAAACCAAAAACCTAACCCATCCAGCATGGCCAGTGATGAAGGGAGCTGGAGTCCTACAACATCTGGAGCATGTATAGCCAACATGGGACCCGCCAGATGATTTTACATTCCCCATCATCCCTGATCATTGACCATACTGGCTGATAGGCATTGCAGTGCAGAAGATCTGGAGGGCATCCCAGATTAGAGCCACCTGGAAGAGCTCTTGCCCTTTGCAGATAAATCATGTGGCCTATCTATTCCCATTTCTGGTTGACTCCCCCCCGTCCCCCGTCTGCATTCTTGCTCCCCCTTCTGGATTAGTTCACAATTTAAGACTAATCTGAAGAGTCAAAAGTGCGTATGGAAAATATGTTATAATAATTACTGCACACAAGCTATAAGAGGCACAAAGTGTTCATAAGAGATCAAGATAGATGGATTTTCTTAATAAGTGGCTAAAACATCCTCGGAAATTTCCGGAGCTATTTTGCTGCTCAAGGGTTTCCAATGCAATGCTCTGATGATAGAAGAACCACTTCTATCAAATATTAAGCTACTGTAAATTTACTATAATTGAATAATTTGCCTCTTAGCTTTGGTTCACTAAAACTGTAGCAAGGTTCTCATCACTAAGTGATCGTTCTGCAGTCTGTTTCAATATATGTCATGTCAGACAAGGCTCATATATAGTACCATTTAAGATTTAGTAATTCCAAAGCCAAGGGACCTTGTAAAAGATCTGGATGATTGACCATAAAGTATGCACGTATTTAGTCATATTAAATTACGATTAGAGCTGTGAGCTTCAGATTTAAATACAAAATTGATAAATCTTCCCTACTTTAGAAAAGTACAATCTCATGCAACTCAGACTGAAAATGATTCAAAGCAAAAAGAGTGAGCAAACGCCATACAATTTCTGTAGATTTTATAGATGTGTTTGGCTAGGCTTGCTCCCACTTTGGGAAGGCTCTGAAATGCAGAGCTTTAGAATGGGATACTTTACCCAATGAACTTGATCAAGTCTAGCCATATAGCATCCAGGATAACACACGGTGGGGTGAAATATTTGATCCAGTATATATTCCTCGATTACACCCAGCAGCTGCTTGATGGCATCCCTAAAAAGAGAACCCATGGCAGCAAGTATTGCATCTAAGAGTGATCCCTACGTATATTAAGCCCCTCTATAAGCCCCATCCCTGTCCCATCAAGGAATTGCTAGAAAGTAAGAATTGCTAGCATTATAACTCCGCTAGGGATAAACTAAGTTGCCCAGGATTTGTGTGTCAGGGAGGGGGGGGGGATAGGCTTTGAATGGGCTTTAAAAATAGAGTCAGTATGCAACCATAGAACAGTAGAATCTCAGAGGACCAACAGAAGCATGGGGTTTTGTAATCCTTGTGCCAGTTCATTAATTCATGTAGGTGCAGCAAGGAAGCTTGAACATTCATGCACTTCCGTCACACAAATTATCATGTGACACTGTCATGTCCCAGTGCTGGCATGAGGTGGGGTGGTTCAGATGATAAACCAGTCACTCCACTTGTTGAGGAGCCTTCATCACCCTTTCTGCACTGCTTCCATTTGAACTATCCTTGGGGATCTGAAGACGTTCCCCTGACCCACCACCATGCAGCACCATGTGACTACAAAAGAGGTGATAGGTCCTCTAAATACTGATAACAGAAGTTCCAGAGAGATGGAATCATGGGATGGTCAAGCCCTGCCAGTCTTTTTAAGGGTTCAGTTGGCTAAACATCTGCTGAGACAACATATTCTGAAACTGAGTAAACGGAGCCCACTGAGAGCGTCCCAGGGCTTTGGAAAGCTCTTGAAGGACAGATGCAGCCATGGCCAATGCACAATGCATGCAACCCACCATTTTTTTTTATAGGAAAGGGCCTCATGCCAATTGTCTTCATGCATGGTCTTATTGGAAATTATATTGCAGATGTGTAGGAAGAATGCAAGCAGTTGTTTTTACTATTCATATTTATGTTTTTACTATTCATATCACATTACTGCTGGCTTCTTAAAACAGAAAGGGCAGAGCACAAATGAGGAAGGCTAATTTTGAGTCTTTTCTAACACTAGAGGAAACACCAACTCATCATATTCTAACGACCTTCTAAAAGCCACCATAATACCTACAGATGTGTTTCTCCAATGAACCAGCTAATTGGAATTGCATATTAACTTTCAATGTTGCCTATAAACCACTTTGAGCATCTTCTTTTGGTTAGAAGTGCAGGTATGCATGAGCTTGGCTCCGCATGTCTGGTGGACACCTCAATACTAGCATAGCTTGGGGTCCAACCCAAAGCAAGACACAAGTACACACAAAGGCTCTTCCACAGCTTTTACCAATGTGGTACCTTCCATATGTCATTGGACTACAACTCGCATTATTCCTGACCATTGGCCATGTTGGGTGGGGCTGATGGACACTTGAGTACAAAACCTTGGAGAGGAGCCAGTTTGGGGAAGGCTGATTGACTGCATCATTGAAGTGGATCCACTGAGTGGATTCCAATTGGTTCTGATGAAAAATCCACCAAGACTGGAACAGCAGATTCACTGCTGAATTGCAGTATTTCCATCAGACTGTGGAAGGAGGAGACACAGGAAAGTGCTGCTGACAATCTCTAACTTTTAAGAACCGGTGCTTGAGATTGCTTTTCTCCTTCTCGCCATCTCTTGTGTCTTTGGTTGTAAACCTGTCTTCATCTTCTTTAAGTTCTCTGGTATCTTTTTTGACTGAAGAGCTGATGAGAGTCGGAAACCAGCCTGTTTTCAGACCCCAACATTAAACTAACAAACAAACCCACCTCCATCATGCCTCTGAATACCAGTTGCTTTCATGCCCTGTTTTGGGGGCTACTGTGGATTTGGTGTGGTCTACCCTGGCCCTTCCTATGTTCTTACCACAGCTATTGCAATAGCTATGGCATTAACAACCTCCAACCATCCCTTGTTTTCAATTTCTTCCCCCTTTCTTTCTGCTGCTCTGTAGCATAAACAGTGTTTTCCAAGAAAATAAAATCATAATGCTACCCTCTTAGAAGCCTGAGTGCAGCCAAGGGTGTTAGAGCACTTTTTGATTACATCAAAATTGCCTAAGACAAGACTGACTGCTTCATTGAGTTAATGCAGCTGTGGGATCTGAAAGACACTGATGGAAATAACATTGGCGCTTTCAAGACGGTTCTTTAAGACGAATGTAATGCCAACCTTGGTTGTGTTTAAAGATGAAAAATAGGCCCATGAAGGGTGAGAAAAGGCAGTAAATGGCAAGCATGATTTTAATGGGAAAGCATCAAAAGAGTTTATTTTCCATAGCAAAAGAAAACTTGATAACCATTTAGCCCTACTGAACTCAATGCAGAAAATGCTAATAACTGTCTAATGAAAAGGCAGCTGGTACCTGGGATTTCAACATAAACATACAAATGAGCTGCTGCCAGAAAGCTTGCCACCTGGCACATGTCCAGCATAACCTGTTATTATCGAACACAAAGTCTTCTAAAGGTTTCTGAAAACACCCAAGCCCCTGTCAGAAATTACCCTCCAAGGATGCATGGAGTGGGAGGTGGGGGGCATGCAAGCTGGCTCCGCCCCTATCTCCATTGTCTCTGCCCCAGACCTTTTACAAATGGACAGAAGGTCTGAAGGGGGGAACTCTTGAATTGGCAAAAATCTGAAAGATGGAGACACCCAGAAATGTCCCCATCACCACAGAGCAGTGATTACTTCTCTGCTCTAAGTCTGTTGTTCATGTGAGTCTCATAGACAAGACTAATCCATCTGAAGAAGTATGTCCTTCTTCATGACTCTCTCCTGATAGCCTGGGGTAGGGATAGTCTGATCAGTCTCTTACCATTCCATGCCAACCTCACATTCATATATCTCTGATGGTGCCTACTATGTGGAATGCCCACCCCCCGCCCCGGAAATCAGGTGGGCACCAGCTGCTGAATGCTTCTGCTGGCAACTATAGACTTCTTCACTCAAGCTGACTGTCAAGATCAGCTTGTGACATTTCTGGCTACTGTAATTGTAGCTGAAATCTTACTATTGTTCTACTGAGAGCCCTTCCAGACGACCTGTTCATTGAGCATTCATCCCAATTTGATTGCACAAAGCTTACTTGGAGATTAGACAATGGTCTTCCTTGAGCATTTGTCCTGATTTGTTTGTGGGGAGGTTATACAACAGGAACCACTCATCCTGAAATCATCCTGATTTGATTCTGTGGTTGATAAATGCCTTCCCATGAATCACTGATTCGTCAATTTAAGAAGGATGTTGACAAGCTGGGATGTGTGCAGAGGAGGGCAACCAAGATGATCAAGGGTCTGGAAATTAAGCCTTATGAGGAGCGCTTGAAGGAGATGGGTATGTTTAGCCTGGAAAAGAGGAGACTTAGAGGAGATATGAGAGCCATCTTCAAATATCTTAAGGGCTGTCACGTGGAAGAGGGAGCATGCTTGTTTTCTCCTGCTCTGGAGGGTAGGACTTGAACCAATAGCTTCAAGTTGCAAGGGGATTCTGACTAAACATTTGGAAAAACTTTGTGACAGTAAGAGCTGTTCAGCAGTGGAACAGACTCCCACGAGAGGTGGTAGACTCTCCTTCCTTGGGGTTTTTTAAGCAGAGGTTGGATGGCTATCTGTCATGGATGCTTCAGCTGAGATTCCTGCATTGCAGGAGGTTGGACTAGATGACCCTTGTGGTTCCTTCCAACCCTAAAATTATCTGATTCTATGATCCCACACTTTCCTAACCACAAAGCCTTTTTTTTAAAGTGGATTTCTCACACTACGGTAACAGAGTACATAATCCACTTTAATATCAGCAATTTAAATTTCTGGTATAAACTTCATGTCAATAGGAAAGGAGTTCCAATGTACACATTGCTAGAAGTAAATTTGCACATGCACATGTTTTAGAGCACTATATTAATTTGCTTAAAAATGCACAACAACAACAACAACAACAACAACAATTTTATTATTTATACCCCCACCCATCTGTTTTCCAGCACATATAAAAACATAATAAAACATCAAACATTAAAAACATACTGAAGGAAATTATCTATCCTTAGTTTGGGGCAAATAGTTAAACATTCTACAGTAAATCTGAGGAGATCAAGCTTGGCTATTGCCATTCCAGAAGCAACAATAATCCAACTCTGATCACTTGAATGATCTTCCAATATTCTCATTATCTACAGACTTAGAGAAGGAAAATAATTTTCACTCATCATCTATTTATATATTGATCATAATAGTGACTGCAATCAACAATTAAGAGTTGGTGCTAAATGTCACTGACATCACACATTTCCCCTCCCCCTTTAAAACACATCGCAATCACAGAAGTGTTATGCATGCAATATTTTGCTTTGACATTTTAATATTTTGCTTTGACATCCTGTAACATTTTTGGCCAACAAAGTCAAACAGAGAGATGGAAATTCCTTTATATCTATTTGCAAAACTATCAATCTTAGAATGCAGTTTTTGAATCCTCAGATAAAATGCTCATGAAATATTTTCTTAAGCGGAATATAAAGCTTGATGTGATGATAGTACAGTGGTACCTCGGTTTACAAGCACAATTGGTTCCGGAAGTCTGTACTTAACCTGAAGTGTACTTAACCTGAAGCGAACTTTCCCATTGAAAGTAATGGAAAGTGGATTAATCCGTTCCAGACGGTCCATGGAGTACTTAAACTGAAGCGTACTTAACGTGAAGCAAACTTTCCCATTGAAAGTAATGTAAAGTGGATTAATCTGTTCCAGACGGGTCCGCGGAGTACTCAACCTGAAGCGTACTTAACCCAAGGTATGAGTGTAATTGGTTCCGGAAGTCCATACTTAACCTGAAGCGAACTTTCCGATTGAAAGTAATGGAAAGTGGATTAATCCGTTCCAGACGGGTCCGCCGAGTACTGAAACTGAAAATGCTCAAACCGAGGCGTACTTAAACTGAGGTATGACTGTATCTATTTTTCCTCTCTACCTTTAGTATGGAATTCCCTGATCACCAATGATAGAATATGATATGGATCTAGCATGTGCAAGATATGCACCTGGAATAAATAAGCTGGGAGGTGGGATGGTAGATCCTATTATCAATCTATCTGCCAGGGAGAGTGCACATACTGAAATTGTAAATGGAGGAGGAGGAGGAGGAGGAGGAGGAGGAGGAGGAGGAGGAGGAGGAGAGTTTGAATTTGATATCCCGCTTTATCACTACCTGAAGGAGTCTCAAAGCGGCTAACAATCTCCTTTCCCTTCCTCCCCCACAACAAACACTCTGTGAGGTGAGTGGGGGCTGAGAGACTTCACAGAAGTGTGACTAGCCCAAGGTCACCCAGCAGCTGCATGTGGAGGAGCGGAGACACGAACCCGGTTCCCCAGATTACAAGTCTACCGCTCTTAACCACTACACCAGTGTTTCTCAACCTTTTTTTGGGCCACGGCACACTTGTTCCATGAAAAAAATCACGAGGCACACCACCATTAAAACAGTTAAAAAATTTAACTCTGTGCCGCCCTATATTGACTGTAATTATGACTGTAAGAAACACTTGCCAATTGCTGTGTTGGTTGCAATCTCCTGTAATAAGGCTTCACAAGCCGTCCGGCGGGTTAGTGTTGTGTATTGGCGGCCGCCAGGCTTGTTTGCACTGAGCTTTGGGAAAGAGGAGGAGAAATATTGCTTTCCGGCGGGTCAGTGTTTCAATGCAAATCGCCCTTCTCGTCGCCGCACGTCGCGGCACACCAGCCAGCGTCTCGCGGCACACTAGTGTGCCGCGGAACAGCGGTTGAGAAACGCTGCACTACACCACACTGGCTCTGAAAGCAGTGGTCTGCAACCAATCAATAAAGTCCAATAGAGCAACAGCAACAACCCTAACAGGAGAGCTGACTTGGGACACAGGTTATGGGTGCCCAGCCCACGTGACATCATGATGTCACATTGCAACGTGATGTCATGACGTCATGTGCAGACCCGACACCCCCCCCCCCGACCACAGAACCTGACTTCAAGTGCCACCAGAAGTCAGGTTCTGAGGTCTTGCAAGGTCTCAGACAACATCCCCACTGGGGCCCCTGTGGTGTGGGTGCTGAGCACCCACAACAAAATTGTTTTGGGGTTCTTGGGCATCCCTGAACCCCCAAAAATAGCAAAGGAAATTTAGAAAGTCAGGGAGTGGGGATACTTTCCTTGTCACCCAAAGGATTTTCAAGGGGCTGCCAGTTGAGTATCTCTGGAGGGAATTCTCTAGGCTTGTTCCTTCAACCAACGAAGTCCTCTCCATAGTCGCAACCTACTTAGATTCAGATGACAAGGACAGTGGGAGGAGGGCACCAATTCAACGTATGAGTACTGGTGTACGAAACTCTAAGTGGTCTGAGACCCAAAAGATTGCCTCCCCTGATATTAGCCATCTTGAGACTTAAGATCAGCGCAGACAGGGGGCTGTTGATGGTACTGCCACTAAGTGCTGGCACTGATCTGTGACAGGACTTTCTTGGTAGTAGTTCCTTCCTGGAGAGTTATGTCTGTCTCCATCAAAATTACCAAGTAACCAATTTGTATGTTATTTCCACTAACATATGGTTTTTAGTTTTTTGTTTAAATAATTTATGGTTTTCAATTTTATACATTTCAATAATTTTACAATCATTTTAACATTTCAAAACTTGACTTCCTTCCCCCTCATTCTTAAATTTATTTTTAATATTTTCTGCATATCCAAATTTACTTAATTTGCTCATTTATGCATCTACTTTAAATATACAGTACTCTTATAAAACTTATAAAACTGCAGGTTATTACAATAATCCTGCCAATGTTCTTACCTGTTTACAGTTTATTTGTAAATATTCAATAAACCATTTCCATTCTTTTATAAAAAGTTTGTTGATTTCTTATTTTTCTGGTAAGTTTGCCATTTTTGCACATTCCTTAAGTTTTTGTATCCATTCTTCCTTTGCTGGGATTTCTCCCCCCTATAATTCTGTCCCTATAATTCCCAAAAGGAATTCCCTGTTTTAAAAATCCATATAGAGAATATATGGATGGGGGGGGGGGTGTACACATTATTTAGCTGGAGAACAGCATTGCAAAATTCAGTTAAGGGCAAATTTTGAATGATGGCTGTGTTTCATTTCTCATGTCATTTTGGAAGGTGTGAATTTGATGGTTTCCCCTTCAAATGTGAACCAAATCAAGGTTCTCTCCCACCTCCAGTCTAAACGGACCTTATAGTTAAACAACATGGATGTGTGTTGGCTCTGTTGAGACCATTATCTGAATGTATGGAAGTGGGCACAATCCTGTTCCCATCTCCCTTGTACGCATTCACCCAACACACGTACTCTAGGAATATCGCTGTGCCAATATCTCTTCTTTACTTTCTCCAAGAAGATATTCACTGTTCATTTCCACAACTCAACATGGAGAACCTTGCTCACTTCCTTCATGCTATTTTTTCAAACACCAGTGGCTTCTAAAGCATTTCTTTTTAAAGCAGAATTCAAAACTTCAGGAAATCATGCTCTGTCACCCTGCAACTCCTTAGAAAGTGTCCTCAGGAAAAAAAAGAAAGGAAAAGAAAAAGAAAGGAAAAGATGTGAGCATGAACGGAGGGCTAATTCTCAACTCCCATTAGCCTCTACAGTTGGTTACCAAAAAGGGTTAATTGCCTATTTAATAAAGCCTTGGGAGGACACCATTCTTCTGTGTCAAATACTATTTTCATCCTGCTCAGGCTCATTATAATGACACACAACTGGACAAATGGGGAAAAACACCCATGGCACAATTTCTGCCAATGAATATTTCAGTAGGTGCCTCTTGGCTAAAAGTCTAGATAAAAGCCTTGCTCCAGGCAAATTAAGAATGGGAGAAAATACTTCTAAGTGCCTAAAGCTTATGAGAAAAGAAGTGGCATAGACCCCTCAACATGATCTCTTCAACTGAAAAACCAAGAGATCACAGCAAGAGGCAATTACATTGCCTCATCCCTTGTGTTTCCAGCCTGTATTCTGCTGGCATATACATCAGAGCGTTCCCACTACCAACTGTGCTCAGATGCATACATTCGAGTGGCTTGTTATTTGTTGAAAACATCATCCCTACTTCTCTCTCTTTTCTTTTCTCTTCTTTTCCAGAGTACTGTATAGTTAGGGTACTTTGCTGAACTCAAAATGAATGGTACCCTTTAAAAAGCAGTGACTAACTTCTGACCCCTTGGTACTATAACACCCATTCTCCCTGACGATTAGACACGCTGTCGGGGGCTGATAAGACTTGATACTCAACAACATCTGGAATATCACAGGTTAGCTACCCCTGGCTTAAAGATAAATTGATGTTCTTGCATGGCTGCAGCTTCTTCTCATTTATTTGGCTTGAAATTATGATGAAATGACCACATGAAGAGGAAAGTGATTTTTTTAATTAAAAAGGTGGTCTTCAACTTATGGAACGAGCAGAGAATTTGGGGTGGGTGCTGCTGCAGTGTAATACTTTGGACTCCACTCCCATAACCCCTGACCACTAGAGTCAACAATATCTGGAGGACCACTGGTTTCCCATCCCTTGGTTTTACTGCTAGACCCCCCCATAACAATATGAACAATTTACTGAGAGCAGAGATATCATTAAGACACACATTTGCCTGCCCTCATTCTGCTGTTAGAGCCCTAAACGACCTCGGGCCAGTATACCTGAAGGAGCGTCTCCACCCCCATCGTTCAGCCCGTACTGAGGTCCAGCGCCAAGGGCCTTCTGGCAGTTCCCTCTCATCGAGAAGTTTTTTAAAACAACAACAACAACAACAATTTAATCATTTTTCTATACAAACATCAACCACAAAAGACACATACAACAATAACCATAATAACAATAACACAATTTGACGATTCAGATTTGAATACACTGATATATCTATGACTATACCTTTTTAAACAATATTTTCCCATCTCTCTCTCCTTCACCTACTTCCCACCACTATCCGCCTTATCACTTAAATATTTGTTCCAAATTTCTTCATATTTATCCGTTCTTATTTTGCGTCGACAGGCAATTCCTTTGCATGTAGCTAATCTGTCCATATTATCAATCCATGTGCTCAATTGAATCTTTTTGCAACTCTTCCAATTCATCAAAACAAGTTTTTTTTTTTTTTTGCTTCTAATATAGCACAGTACATCCATTTTTATTTTATTTTTTGACCCCTTGAAATCACCCACGTTTCCGGAATATAATTTAGAATTAAATTCAGTTCCCCTAAATAACAATGTATTTTTATTACTCTTGCTATAAATATCCTCACCTCACACCAAAATGATATTATCATCGGGCAGTTAATCAACATATGTACTAAGTTCACATTTTTACTCCCACATCTCCAGCAGTTGTCTGCACTTGTTATTTTCTTCTGGCATAGTTTTGCTGGAGTCCAGTGGACTCTGAATATTATTTTCTGTTGAATAAGTCTTAGTCTTAGATCCATAGAGGCTATTTCTGTTGATTCTGTACTTGTCTCCCATATATCATTTGTTATCTGTACCCCTAACTCTCCACTCCTTTTTTTCTATCATATTCTAAATCATATTTCTTCCTGTTGAGTAGGGTTTTATATAGTGCAAGTTTTTTGTTGTTGTTGTTGCAGAGATTAAATCTTGTAACATCATGGGTGTTTCTGATGCTGCTATAGCATCAGGGCCAAACTGCCTTTCCAACATATGTTTCAATTGGATGTATTGCCATTGTGTTTCACTGGTTAATCAGTACTTTACTGGCAAAGTCTAATATTCCACAAATTTATAATTTTCATCAATTAATTGATTCAATGTCAAAATACCTTCTTTCATCCAATTTCGCCCAATTATTACTTGATTTCCAATTTTTAATTTTGGGTTGGCCTATATTGTTAATTTCTCATGCTGATAGGGGTCATCCTTATTATTTTTATTTATATTCATCCAAATTTTTATAGGTGCTTTAATAGTCTCCAGGATAATAGGATATTTCATAAAATTAGAGCCGAGTTTAGTCCACCCTACAAGAGGTTGAAAGAAACTATATTAGAGAGTAGCCCAATTGGGATTGCTGCTAGCTCTCCAATAGTTAGTCTTACTCAGCAGGTAAGCCTGGTGATATGATTCCAGATTTGGGAGCCCAAAGCCACCTTCCTTATTTGGAAGTTGCATTTTATGTAGTGATATTTTTGGTGGCTTTGTACCCCACAGACATGATCTAAATAGTTGATTTATTTTTTGGAAGTATAATTTGGGAATATATATTGGTAATCCTCTAAGAATTCATAAAAGCTTTGGAACAACAAAGGGAGAGGTTTTCAATATCAAAAGAAATCTCATTTATAATTTGATTCAAATTTAATTTTACAATTTGGTCTATATCTGATGAAATCATTATACCCAAGTATTTAATAAAGTCTTTGCACATCCGAAATTGATGGTTTCTATACAATGTAGTCCTTGGCCTTATTGGTAAAATCTCTGATTTTGTCCAATTTATGGAATAGCCCGATATTCCACCAAAGGTTTTTGTTTTCTCCATAATTCTTAGAATTGTATCTTCTGGTTTTGTAATAAATAAATTTTGGAATTATCTTTGTTGTACTTTACACCCTTGATATGCTCATCCCCCTCTCTGTGAGAAGTGAGGTTACAGGGAACCAGGCAGAGGGCCTTTTCGGTGGTGGCGCCCTCCCTGTGAAATGCCCCCCCATCAGATGTCAAGGAAAGAAACAACTATCTGACTTTTAGAATACATCTGAAGGCAGCCCTGTTTAGGGAAGTTTTTAATGATGTTTTATCCTGTTTTTAATATTCTGTTGGGAGCTGCCCAGAGTGGCTGGGGAAACCCAGCCAGATGGGTGGGGTATAACTAAATAAATAAATAAATAAATAAATACAACATTTTAGAAGAAACACTGTGGGTATTATCACAGAAGTTTGTTCTGCATTCTAGCTGTGCTGGCTAAATATGGCTTATAGCTCCATGTGTGGAGTAGTGGTTAGAGTGTTTGATTTGCACCCAGGAGACCAGGGTTCGAATTCTCACTGGGCCACGAAGCTCACTGGAATGTCCTTGGGCCAGAAACTGCCTCTCAGACTTACCTACTTCACAGGGTTTCATTGTGGGGATTAAATGAGGCAGGGGAGAATCATATATGGCACTTAGAGCTCCTTAGGAGAAAACGTAGTGCAATTAAATATAAATATGGGTTGGTAGCTAGCAGCACAATCCTAAACATGAAGTAAGTCCTATGGAATTCATTGGGGCTTACTCCCAGATAAGTGGAGTTAGGAATGCAGCCTAACTCAAATAAGGGTTTCACAATCTTCTGAAAATTTGAATTAAAGAAGCCTTTCTGTGATGGATGCAGAATTCACAGATGACTTCTGTGCTATCTGTAAATCTTTATAGTTATGTATCTTCATATTTATTGCTTTGAAAGCTGGTTCACTTTGCGTATGATTAAAAAAAGGAACCTATTCATTTCTATTCATCACCCAGAGTCAAAAGCCTTAAATAAGCAATACTTCTCAAAATCCACAGTGTTTTACAACACAAGCCTACTAATGTCTACTCAGAAGTAAGTCCCAGTGGTTTCAATGAGGCTTACCTCCAGCTAAGATAGTGTAGGATTGCAGCCTTGTTTTCTGAAGAGGAAGCTCAATTAGCCATTTGATGGTTAAGTTCACCTATGGAGGAAATTTAATTTTTATAGGAGCTAATAAAAATGATTACATTTAGATGGACTTTTAATGTAACATTGCTCTCAGAGCCAAAATACTTTCAAGTATTTTATTTTTAACACAAGTTGGGATTGCTAATGAATAGTTCACCATGAAACCACCTTTGGGAAGCTTCAATAGATTAGCTGTCCTTGCATTTTATGTCATTTTCATTTTTTAAAGGCCATGGTTAAAACCCATTTTAAACAGAGAATTTATTAATAATGAAAAATTAAAAGTGTATCCACAATAGTAAAAACAGTCATAGATTTGAAAGACTAGTAAGGATGCTGCAGCTCAGCCTCTTTATATAGTATACCCGAAGGAGCGTCTCCACCCCCATTATTCTGCCCGGACACATAGATTATTTTATTTCATTTTTCTGTTGGAGGCCACCCAGAGTGGCTGGGGAAACCCAGCCAGATGGGCAGGGTATAAATAATAAATTATTATTATTATTATTATTATTGAACATATTTGTTTGACTTGGTAAAGTTGTACCATGATGACCCTAGTGTATTTGATTACATTTCTGTGGTCTGTTTTAATACTGTACTCAAGATCCATATATATATATATAGGGGGGGATGTGCATGTGCATATGTATGCACTCCCCCTGCACATCAAAATCTATTTGCAAGCATTTTGTATTCAGTTGTATCTTCCAAGGATTTAACTCTCACCACCAGTCAGCGACAGCTGGCCTTCAAAGCTTCAATATGTCACCTGATGCCTTAATGATGTCAGGTGATTGACAGTTGAGTGACCCCACCCACCGGTCAAAATTAACCCAAAGGGTGGGGAGGGGAAGGAAGTATTTGGACAGCCAGTCAGATCAAGTTCCCCACCCTTGCCTTATGGAGAAGGATCCGGAGAAATATCTATCTGTTCAACTGGTAGCTCAGAAGTGAGGAACACGTGGACTCAATCTCCCAGCCATCATGGCAAATGGGCAGGGATGATGGGATGATGGGAGCTAGAGCCTGACAATATTTGCAGGGCCACTGGTTCCCCATCGCTGTAATTGCCAATGAAAAGCCTTATCCCCAGGCTATGGGGGAATGGAGAATTCAGAGCCACCTTAGATGTTAGGAGCTAATGCAGTTCTTCGGAGAATGAGCGGAGAATCCCAAAAAGTAACATTTACAGTGTCATATCAAACACCTGATCTGGCACGGAGGTGGGTGCACATGGAGGGGTTGGCAACAAACATGGGAAAGCTTTCTATCCTAACCATAAGGATAGAGCATGAGACTCTGAATCTCAGGGTTGTGGGTTTGAGCCCCACGTTGGGAAAAAGGTTCCTACATTGCAGGTGGTTGGACCAGATGATTCTCGTGGTCTCTTCCAACTCTACAATTCAGTGATTCTATAAATAGGGCAAATGAGTGAGACCTGCATTCTAAATAAATTGAGCCATCTTCAGAAAATCAATTACTGGCCCAGATGACCTTTTGAGTATTCCCTGGGTCATAGGTGAGTCATCGAGCTTAATAGCTAAATGGACCCTCCAAATCTAGTGACATTATACCTTTACACACCTACTGTTCGGGGTGAATTAATCAAGGGGCGGAAGGGGCTTGCTTCATGACTTGCTTGTAAGCTTCAAAGGAAAGAGAATGGGGAATTTAGCTTGATCTTCATTAGTCTAATCCAGCAGACATTTCATGTGCTTACAGTGGCCCAGAATGTTCAACAAACATCTTGTTTTTGCTGCTTGGAACTATAAACAACAACAACATGGCAGAGTATACAACAACAACATGGCAGAGTATCGTCAAAGATCAGCACACCACAGTGCATGGTTTCTGGGTGACACTCAGCTTGATGGCTCACAAGTTGTTCAAGCTTGACCGAAGCCCATTTAATCATGGACTCTTTACTTTGTTCACACTCTCTGAAAACCTGGCAAAAAACAAAGGACCCTGCTTCTGAGCCCAGTGCACACATACATAAACACATGCAGTATATGTCATCTGGAACAATATAAACTTTTGAAGTTCAGCCCCTAATTACCCGATTGTATTTCATGCACGGCTGTGAACATCTAATCTCTTAACGATTAAATGAAGCTTCCCTTACAAACGCAACAGCTATATTTATTTTTAAGACATTATTGCTGTTTTGTTTACCCTTTGCCAGGCTCCCTAGTACAATTAAGTTTCTAGAGATATTGCCTGTCATTTCCTGCACAGCACATTAGTCGCCAATGGTTTCCCAACCTCATTAAATGCTAGTATTGTTAACATACTTGACGTTGTGCTTGCAACTCCCCTGACTATCTAAGGCCTCCTTTGAAACTGGACTGCATATACCGCCCATTTCCATCAGCACTGCAACGTGCCTTGTATGGTATGTCTGGCAGCAAAGCACTTGAAACCGACTACTACAATAGTCAGTTTCAAGTACTGCTGTATGTGGGGCTGTCTTTGAAGACTGTCTGGTAGCTTCCTCTGGTAAAAAAAATCCAGTAACCTGACTCTTAATTGGAATGATGGAACATTTGTTTCTCAACCCTCTCATTGCCCATATTGGGAACCTGTGGCCTTCCAGAAGATGTTGGACTGTTAGCATCTGCCTGTCTCGAAAGACAATGGAGTGTGCCTCTGGGGGTGAAGTTAAACCACTGCATTAGCAGCACCCAAGTGACCTCCCCAGGGCATAACCATGGGCAGTGTGCATGGAGGTCCTGGGCTGCCCAGACAACAAGACTCCCTTCTTGGTCTTGCTGATGTGGTCCAAAGGAAAACAGAGCAATACATTTGGCACCAGCTTAGCTGCAGGCCCTATCTAACCATCTTAGGGACAACACTCCAGATTTGTGCAGGGTTTACTCCTTGGCCTCTTCTTCTTCCAAAGATATCCTACAAGGCAGTGAAGGTTTCGGGTCAGAGTTTTCCTTCTCCTATATCCTTCCTTCTTCCCAGGTTCACAAGCACCTAACTCATCACGGGTTCGAGACCCATCGACTACCCTCAGCTGGTTTAGCCTGCCAGTCAAATCCGTTTGTGTGGCCACTGTCACATGCTGACAGCTTCTAGGGTGAGGACCAAAGGTGGACATACTACCCCAGAAGGAGCACAGTGTGTCCCCCACCAGAGGTACTACCCCCAAGACATTACATAATCCGTGTCCATTGGTCATGTTACATGATGGAAGATGATGTATGACAACATCTGGAGGGCCACTGTTCCCCACCCATGCTGTAAAAAGTTCTGCTGACACATGGCCTGCTAGTCCCACCCTGCATCCCTCCATAAGAAGGTTTGTAGAGGAGAGTCAATGGCCACATTCATGCCAGCATTTAAAGCACTATGATGCCATTTTGTAGGGCCATGACCTCCCCCATAAGAATTCTGGGGGCTGCATTTTGTTAAAGATGCTGAGAGTTGTCAAGGCACCTGTTCCACTCCCAGACTTACAGTTCCCAGACTTCCCTGGGAAGAGGGATTGATCGTTAAAGTAAAGGTAAAGGTATTCCTGACCATTAGGTCCAGTCGCAGACGACTCTGGGGTTGCGGCGCTCATCTCGCTTTATTGGCCGAGGGAGCCGACATTTGTCCGCAGACAGTTTTTCTGGGACATGTGGCCAGCATGACTAAGCCGCTTCTGGCAAACCAGAGCAGCACATGGAAACGCCGTTTACCTTCCCGCCGGAGCGATACCTATTTATCTGTTTGCACTTTGTGCTTTCGAACTGCTAGGTGGGCAGGAGCAGGGACTGAACAATGGGAGATCACCTCATCGTAGGGATTCAAACCACCGACCTTCTGATTGGCAAGCCCTAGGCTCTGTGGTTTAACCCACAGCTCTGTGAATGAAATAGGGGTCTCCTAGCAACTCTCAGCACAAACTACAGCTTCCAGAATTCTTTGGGGGTGGGGAGGCCAGGACCGTATAAAGTGGCATCATAGTGCTTTCAATGTATGGTGTGAATGTGGCCAGAGGTAGACTCCCTGCATGCAATGGAATTCTGATTCCCCAGGATTCTAAATCTCCTGGGAAGCGGCTCATGTCGAGCAGGTTTCCCCGCTTCAGAACTTCCACCTGAAGGATGGTGGGTGGGCTTGCAGATGTAATGACAGCACAGGTGTGACTACTAAGATGAGCCCCACTCTATGCCAATGGGATTCTAATTGCAAGAAAGAGCAACTGAATAGGGCTATACAAACCAATGGGCCCCTTACTTTGGCAACTAATATCAGTGGTGAAAGGGAGACTTCCAGCAAATAGGGTCTTCTCTCATTTCAGTACTGTGACAGAAGAAACTTCATAGTTTCAGCACAGTCTCAGCTAGACTGAAATCCAGAACACTGGAAGGGCGTTTTTTTGTTGTTAACACCCTTTCGTGATGAGATGATATTAGCAAAATCATTGCACAGTGTTAGTTATGTTACATAGCCGGACAAATTTCCTTTATTAGATAATTTAATTATTCCCCAAACATTATTTAATTATCAGGTATATGGACATTTTGTATTCCTTTAAAAAAAAGATATTGAAAATTAATTGAAAAAAAAGCTTTTAAAGAAAGATAATTAAACAAATTTGCTAGGAAACAAGGGCATGTGCTGTTTCATTTTATGTGTAAATTATACGTGAGCCCAAAGGGGATGCAGTCTTATTATACAGTTTACTCTCCCATTAGCATTTCAATGGGAAAGAGATTTCCTCCCGATTCTTGGTGCAAAATACTGAAAAACTAAGTGGCCCTTGAAAGAAATGCATATAGAAAAAGGAAGTGAGAAAGAGAACAGTGCATTTCTTTAGTGACGTCCAGAGAAATCTCCTTTGGAAATCTGAGGCCACAAGTGCAACCTTGCAGTACAAGTTGTTGTATTTAATGTGCATTTTTTTGCGCATGATTATTTGGAAGGAAGCCACACTGTCTCCAACAGGGTGTGCTCCCTAGTAGAGCCAACCTGGTGCCCTCCAGATATTGTTGGACTACAACTCCCATGAGCAGCCAGGCTGGAACTCATGGGGGCTGTGGTCCAAAATGTCGGGAAGATTCCAGATTAGCAAAGGCTGCCCTGCTAACTGTTTAGGATTGCAGCTTTAAGCATCCTTCCTACCACCCACCTGAGGCTCCTCATTAGTTGGCCGTGAGGGAGACAGACCAGGTCACACTTGCACACCTAAGAGTTGGGTAATAACTTATCCCATGCTGAAGCAAAAGATGGCAGCTTCTTGGGAAGGACGGCTCTCCTGTTGTTCCTTAATGGCCGTAGCTTAGCCAGGTCATTTTTGCATAAGCTATGTTCCTCAGTCTGGAACTAACCCCCGGTTGGCAATTTCATAAATAGTGTGATCCACTGAGAGCCAAGCTACATTTGACACTAAAAGTGTTCCTGGAAATTCAACGAATTGTAGGGTTGGAAGGGACCTCGACGGCCATCTCATCCAACCCCCTGCAATGCAGGAAGCACAACTAAAGAATCCTTGGCAGATAACTTAAAACCTCTGCTTAAAAACCTCCAAGGAAGGAGAGTCCACCACCTTCTGAAGGAGTCTGTTCCCCTGTCAAAAAACTCTTACCATCAGAAGATTCTTCTCAACATTTTGTCGTAATTTCCTTTCTTCTAATTCAAAGCCATTAGTTCAGGTTCTCCCTTCTGGAGCAGGAGAAAACAAGCCTTCTCCATCTTACACATGACGGCTCTTCAGATATTTGAAGATGGCTAGCATATCACCTGAATGGCTATTGCCTGTTGCATGTATCTGTATTTTTCTGCCTTCAATACTGGACACATGACCCCCAAATCAGGAATGTAGGGTATAAAGAATAGTGGGGTACTGTTAATCCTTCCTTCCTGCGCTGCAGTTCTGACTAAAGTCCTCACCCCCAACCCCAACCCCATGCAGACAGCCAAATATAAGTTGGGGATAAATTTGTTGGGAACATAGTGTAGAGGAAAGGGTTAAAGCCCCAATTCTGATTTGGGGCTGATAGCAGCAGATGTTATTTTACTTTTTTTTTAAAAAAAGAGAAGATACAACTTCAAATCGTTTAGGTTAGGAGCAAACTTCATTGAACTCAGCAGGATTTACTTCTGAGTAGGCATGTATTGAATTGCCCTGCCAATGTCAACTGTAGTTTGGGCATAAATTACTCCCCCCCCCCCCCAAAGACCAACATTTTGGAGACATTGAATCCCGGACTTTTCATAAATCAGTTTTGAATGAAGAGAAAGTATCCTGATTTTCAACTTGACCTACCAAATGTGAATTTGATCTCTAAGTCCAGCTTAATTGGAGTTCATTCTCTCTGTAGCTCTCTAATGGAATACATTTTGGTTTCATCTTATAGATTTCCCCCCTTTTTGTCAGGAAGCAAAGGGTTTTTTTTATTTGATGCCCTTTGAAAGGAGCATTAATTGTGACAACTTAGCCGTTTGAGTGTTGGGACAGGCTAAAGGTTGATTTAAGGAAATATAATTAGAGAATCTTCAGAAAGTAAGTCAGGCGCGGGAGAGATACTAGCAGGTAGAAAGCATCTTCGGGAATATTAGGTGCTCTGCTATAAACCAGAGATTGACAGAGCAAGTTCTGATGAGGGCAAGATTTAGCAGAGGTACTGGCGTCCTTTATTTTTGCAATGTGTTATATCAAAGTTGAATCTCCACACTGCCAAAAATAATAATAGAGCAAATCCATCACTAAAAACGGAGGCTGAAAGAGGACACCATTTTGAATATTCTAATTTATGTGAATAGATGCCAATTTACAAATAGTTATCGTAATTTAAAGAGGGTGGGGGAACCCAATACATCTCACCACCCTGGGATAGAATGTCCTGACTGAGCTTCTTAAAAGCCGGCTTTCCCCAAAGAATCCTGGGAACTGTCGTTTGTTAACGATACTTGGAATTCTATCTCTTTGAGGAGTAAACCACAGTTCCCAGGATGTTTTTGGGGGGAACAATGCCCTTAAAGTGCATGGTGTAGCAGGTCCCACTTATTTATGTACCAGTGATTTCATTCCATGTCAGTGCTTGGCTATCCCTGCATGTCCACATCACAGCTGCAGACCCTCCAAGTGTCTCTTTTTGGCAGGTACAGTCCCAGATTTACAGAAGCTATTCCCATTTCTGATTTGATCCTGGATTGTCCTGCTTTGCCTTTAGGACATCCCTATTTTCATAGGAGAAGTGTTGGAGGGTATGGAGTTATGCAACCCCCAAGCCAAGGCAATAAATAACTATACCACATCTGAAGGCAGCTCTGTACAGTGCAACCTCGGTTTACCACTATCTCCATTTACGAACGCTTCAGCGAGTGAACACCGCGGACCCAGAAGTGTTTGCATCCGGGTTCCGCAGCACCGGATGTGCAGAAGCGATCTGCGCAGCTTGAGCATGTGCAGAAACGATCTGCGCAGCACGTGCGTGCGCAGAAGCGTGCCTTTGGCAAGCGAAAGCCTCCGTGGAATGGATTGCGGTCGCAAATCGAGGTACCACTGGGAAGCTTTTTAAATTTTAATGTTTTATTGTGGTTTTATATATGTTGGAAGCCACCCAGAGCAGCTGGGGCAACCCAGTCAGATGGGTGGGATATAAATAATAAAAGGATGATGTTGTTGATGATGATGATGATGCTTGTGGAATAGAAAATAGGAAATCCCTATTTTCCCTATGTTGGAGGGCATGCAACTGGTGGAGCCAGAGAAACCAGCATGGGGCACACAACCTCTGTGGCTGACAATGCATTTAGGCTGCCAGGAAAGGTACCAACTTCCTCAAAATACTTGCACTTCAAATGGGAAGAATTCATATTCATGCAATTCATTTCAAGATTTTACAAGCAAGGAAAGTCCATCCGGCTGAGCATATTCTCATTCTCTCCCTCCCTTTTATGCCTCCTCCCCTCCCTCTCGCCTTTTTTTCCCCAAGCAGGGATGAAAAGCGCAACTTTGTACCTTTGTGATTATTAGCAACGAGGAGTTCATCCTTATTAGTCCTAGAGGCAAAGGGTTAATGAGTTAAGTGCGCCAATTCAATTAAGCCACCTCTTTCCTTTAGTGAACATAAATTTTAACCTGATCACTTCAACATCTCTTTTAAATACATTACCTTTGGCACTATTTAGTAATAGAATAAATTGGATCTTGAGGAGGGGGGGGGGAATGTGAAATGAATGCCTTCTTGGGGCTTAAGCACTTGTGTACTTCATTTGCCCCCTAGTAAAATAAACAACAGGAGAGTTGAGGGGAAGAAATATGATTCTGGAGTCACTTGGCTAGAGTTCACAATTTGCTCTGCAACTGCCTCCATGGATTCATTTCAGTCCCAGGCTGCGTACACACGATACACATTGAAATCTCATCCAGCTCTTAGAGAATCATGGGATTGTAGCTCTGTAAATTATTTGGGGGCAAAATGTGTTTTAAATGGGT
Source organism: Zootoca vivipara (assembly GCF_963506605.1). Lineage (NCBI taxonomy): Eukaryota > Metazoa > Chordata > Lepidosauria > Squamata > Lacertidae > Zootoca > Zootoca vivipara. Next base: position 17,974,967 of record NC_083276.1, read on the forward strand.
GGCTGTGCGCGCAGCCCCTGTAAGCCTGAAGACTCTCACTCAGGGAAAGAAAAAAAATATGAAAGACCAACAGTTTGTCTGTTTATTTTTGGATGAGAAAGTTCTCTAGTTTTATTTAATGTTGAGCTGGCAATGCCCCTCTCCAAATCCAACACTTCTTTGGTGGTGAATTAAGGGAGGCACTTATATTTTATTTATTTTGCAGGGTTTTTATTGCAGTTAATAAAAAAGGAAGCTTGTTTACATAAGCTAATATAAAATATTCATTAAAAGCAGACATTAAAAAATAGTAAACTATATACACACATACAGCTGGGCAGGATTGTCTAAACAAAAAAAAAAGAGAGGAGAGATTTAAATGGGTGCCAGAAACAGTGCAATGAAGGTGTCTGCTGCCTAATATTAATAGAGTGTTAAAAATTATTCTGCTTTCTCAGATGTCTCACTAGAAGAAGAACCTCAAAATTCCAGTCAGGGTAGGAACTCCCATCATCCCTGTGCCACTGGCCATGCTGACCGGGGCTGATGGGAGTTGGAGTCTAACAACATTTGGAGTTCCACAGGTTCTCCTCAGCCCTGCTTTCACCTGACAATTTAGGCGGCCATCTTGGCACATTTTTGAACCTCACTGGAAAATGCTGACAATCAATTGAAATTCTCTTGGTTCTCCTCAGCATTCCAGGTGTTTCACCTAGCAAGGAAGCCCTACATTTGCTTCGAATTTTTACTTGCGTTGAACCATTATTGTGTGTCCTGGTTCTGTTGGACTGAAGGCTCCTATTAACTTTAAATGTAGTTACAAAATGGAGGGGATGGCAATTGAAAAGCCTCCCTTTAAAACAATGAGGGCACCCAAAAATACATTTGTGGGACGGAGGCACAGATGTGAGAACTATTCCCCCCCCCATTAATAACACTCCAATATGGGCCACATTGTTACAGTATAAAATAATACCAAATCACAATTAATTTAAAAAGCCAATTCTACAGGTACATTCCCAAAATTAATAAAAATTATTAAAAAAAGAAAGGATGTGATAACTAAATTCTGATTAGCGGGATGGGGGTGGGAGAGAGCTCTGTCTCCCTTATTATACTTTTACCAATCAAAACATTTCTATATTTTATATCAATGCTCTATTCTTAACCACATTCCTTCATCCTGAAATGCATAACACTGATTTCAACAGAATTCCGCCCCCCCAAGAAAAGTATAGGATTGCAGCATAAATAAAATTTTAATTCAATATTCTGCTTCTCCTCAATTGTCGTTGCACTGCCATTGCTATTAGCTTTGGTGTGAAAATTCTCCTAATTCCCTCTTAAATGAAAGGAGTCCTATACTGAAATGGTGCCTGTCAAACAGTAGTGCCCCTGTGTGTTTACAACGTAAACTTCCTTCTAAAGAATGGCAGAATGACTAACAATGACAGGCTGAGGTGCTGTGGTGTCATGGGATGTTCATAAATATCACGACTTCCGGGGGAGGAGGATTGGTCATGGAATATTAAAGATCACTGTGGCTGCTCCAGAAGAAGCGACCATTAGTAGTTTGGCTATGTGAAAAAAGTTTGCGCTGGAGTAATCTAAAAACCGGAGTTTATATTATGTGTGTGTGTGCAACATCCATTCTGCTCCCCACAGCTAGATGTGAACAATCAAGACATGTCTAAGATCTTCTGGCTAAATGAAAGAATTCTCCCAAGCTGAGCCCAAACAGATTTTCATTTTTAATGTTTTAAAGTAAAAATGCGGCATTATTTATTTAGGGCTTTAATATTCAATTGTGCTGAGTAAATCCTCCAACAAAACTATTTATACTTTGAGCCTGGCATGTTAGAAAGACAGTCATCTGTGGCCGGTGTCAGTAAGTGTGTTAATAGGGTGTTTGACAGCTCCTCTGGAAGATTTTCAGGGCAGCTGCATGATTGGTTCATGAAGCATTTCATCGGATATTATGAGTGACAAGGAACCTGGAAGTGGTGCAGGGAAAGTACTTCCAATCTATAAAGACAGCTCACGTTTCTCTCTCTCTCTCCCCCCCCCCCAACACAAGACCCCTATGCAGTCAAGCAGGGCTGCGTACACAGGCTTAGTCTGATGTCACATTTTGTTCCTCTGCATTGCAGGCCAATTTCAGATGCCACTCCTGATCTCTAAAACAATCTGACAACCACTGTCGCTGGCTTGGATGCTTTCGTAACATGTCACAGGCTATCTCGTGGAGAAGGGGGGCACCGATAATGAGTCCAGTTGCCCCCTTTCTCCAGCTCTCCTGGCCCGTCCTATCGGCTAGCATCCTTTCTGGACCCCCCCCTCTCTCCTCCTGCCGGCTGTGTTTCACTTGTAAAGGCAGAAGGCAGAATTCCGCAGACGAACCCAGCCTCGAGCTTCATTATGTCTTTGTCCGCACAAAGGAAATGATCGGGAACATTTAATACATTATGAAAAAGCACAAACAGCGCAGCAGGGCCTTCCTCTGCCCCCTGAGGGTCAGTAATGACTTCAAAGAGCTACTCAGATGCCTTTATGTGGGAAAGAGGTATGCGCATACCTGGACGGAGATGAATTGCTGTGGGATTAGTTTACCCTCAAATAATACACAGTGCTGAAACCACCAGAGGAGACCTGGTAATATGCAGTGTCCAGAGGTGAAAGAGCTGCTCATTCCATGCTCCAGCCACTTAATGAACAGGGAAGGGACCCAGCCTCTAAAGTGAGCAACTTGGATTTCCTCTCCCCACTGAATGCCCAGCGCCTTCCATTTAGCAAGGCTCTTCACTGGGTGCGGATTTCAAAACAAAAATATGTGCTTGTGGGGAGCGTGGGGACAGAGGTGTTTTCATTGGGATGCTTTCCAATTTGGGGGTGTGCAATCCCTCCCCTACCCATTGGGCCAAGTGGCTGGGTCTCTGCCAGCTGCCATTTTATATATCCTGCAGTTTCCAGAGGGGTGGGGTACCGGGGGGTGCTTAATAGGGCAGCTCATACCTGCCTGTCAGAGAAATCCGTGTGCAGGGGCCAACCCATTTAGGATAGGGCGTGCCAGAGGATACTTTGTCCTGTATAAAAGTAGCTAATCTGTGCTGTCTTTAGCATATGTACCGCCGGGGTGCAAAGATCTGCCCAGTGCCCCCAAATTTTGCGTGCACGGCATCGTCGTGAATGACAAGCACCACTGTTCTGAATGACAAGCTCCACTGTTTGCGCAGCGCGTCTTTGGTAAATGAGTACACAAAGTTGAAAGTCCTTTAGTGAAACAGTAGGCATACATTTCGGTAATACCTAGGTATATATGTATTTTGTTTTTCTAGCTTGATCAAAATTATTTATTATTTCATAACAGGTAGAGAAGTTAGGCACCTTCAGCGGCGGGCACCTGGTGCCGCCAGAATTTGGCGCCCAAGTGCCCTGCACCCCTTGCACCCCCCGGGTAAAGACGGCCCTGGAAGGATTCACAACATAGGCAAGCCACAATAATGTTTGTCTCTGCTTCTACTCTCTCACCTAGAAGGGACCTTACACAGTTGTACAGATTGCTGATAGGGAAGCACATTTAAAGTTCAGGATAGGTGCTATGCAAATGCTAAATATCCTTAGGGTATAAAATCAAAGAGTTACAAATCACCATGAGGTCCAAGCCCCTGCAATGCAGGAATATTTTGTCCAAAGTGACTCTCAGACCCTGAGATTAAGAGTCTCATGCTCTACCAACTGAGCCAAGTTATATCATTGTCATAACCAGCTGGTTGCTGATTATAAAATCTGACTCCCCTGAAAATGTTTATCATATCTGACTCTGGTTTATATATTTTATTGAACTGATATCAACTGGTGTGCTTTAATGATCAATGGTCTATTCTTAATCAGTCTCTTTATGGTGCAGTCGTGGACATGAACAATTTAATATTCTTTTGGAATGCTGTCATGTCCATATTATCCATATTATCCTTATCTGGATCGTCATATTATGAATTAGCATTAGACTGCTATTGTAATTATCCATTTGTTACTGGTGTGTTGTGAGTTGTTTCTTTCAGTGGGGTGCAGGGCGGGGGGGGGGGCAACTATACAGAAAAGTGGCATACAAATTGAAATAATAATTAATGAGAATAAATAAGTCTGTTCTAGGGCTAGGAGAGCACTGGAGAAACAACTTTTTGCTGTCTGTCCAAACTGGGAGTGGGGGTGTTTGGGCTGAAAACACAATGCAAAAGGCAAGGCGATATGGAATAAAAGGTAGTCTTAAAAGCCGGCAACTTTTCAGGGGAGAAAATGCATGTTTTCACCTGGAAAACTCTCCCCCTTTCCAGGGGGAACCGTCACCTCAGCCACCTTCACTATCACGGTGGCATTTTGGAGCATTTTCTGAGAACAGAAATGCAGTAAATACTGAGGGTACTCAAGTCCCTCCCCCCCCCTTCATTGTGCATTAAGGACATTACTTTCAATACAAATAAGCACAGCAAGGAAATAAGCTCTGAAATATAACCTTCCTTTGTATGGTAAAGGTCAGCTCTCAGGGCACACATTATCTATTTTATTTAAGCGGATGTAATCTACAGCTTTTGATGGTATTTATTTGCCTTTTCCCTCTCTCTTCCTCTCTTTCTCTCTTTGTCACCTTTACTGAGGGACTTTAGTAACCTTCTTTTCCTCATCCTCCTAGTCCAGAAGAAAAATACTGGAAAGTGGCAAATGTCTGCTGAAACATTCTGTAGGAACTCCTCAGTGCTTTGCGTGTGTAGACCCTTTAACCATCCCCAAATAAATTCAGACAAGACTCAAAATTTTGGTTTGGTTTTTGGCAGAATTTAGGCCTCAACTTTATTGATTTCAATCAAGTGAGTGGTTGCATAGGCTCTGGTTCGACTAGCTCCCTGCACCCTTGCAGGCAGCGCTGACCCAGGGCACACCATAGGTCAGCCTTGGGTGAACACCCGGCATAGTGGAAGGCGGGGTCAAGCCAGTCCACCAGCCAAATGCCCCCCTGGACTGTGGCTCCGGGCACAACCCCTCTCAGGATTGACCAACCAAGAGTCCCAGGATTCCTTTAACGGAATACCCATTGCATAGGGATGGCCAGACCACTCTGCCACCCCTTTCACCTGAACCAGAGCCCATCCGAAACCTTACAAGTTGTGATGATTTGCCACGTGGCAGGCGAAACCCAAATGGCACCAACCAATCAGCCAAGTGGGGAAAATTCCTGCCGTGCCCCTGTCCCAACGACAGACGACAGACGACGGCATAGCAAGGTCATGCGTGCAAGCCCTAAATATAGGGAGAGATGGACGGGTGTTTCGATGCACTGGCCCAAAAGAGGAAGCTCAGGGACATGTGCATGGGCTTATATAGATGTCCTTCAATGGTGTCCCATTAGTCTAATTGCACCCAGCATCGAGGTACCTCCAATAGGGTGTTGTGGCCATCCAAACGTTCCCACCCACAACACAGGTTCTGGTTGCCAGGTCACACCGCAACACACACCCTCTTGTTAGGGGAGGACCCGATTTACAGCAGGAATACAAGTTCCAAGTAATCTTTAAGACGCTTTCGTGGTTCCCACCCACAGGAGATGTAACAGCACCCGTCTCCCCCATGCCATGCTGACCGTTTTTATCTTAGTCATGTTGGCTGAATTATATATGGGGGCACCAAAGTCTTTTAAGTGCTTAAGGCCTGTAAAGGTCTTAATCCAGCCCCGTCCGCTACAATATTTAAAACATGCTGGCGATGTTCAGCATAAGGTGGCTCATAAAGAATAAGAAAGGCACGGGCTCAAATAAATACAGAAACAACAACAACCAGGTTGCCTTCTGGAAGGCAGCAAGAAGCCAAATGAAACTAGATCTGGGTGGTGCATTAATGTGCCATATGCTCCTTCTCCATGGGTAGTGATGCTTTTGAACACAAGTTGCTGAAAACTTCGGAAGGGGAGAGTGCTCTTGTGCTCGGGTCCTGCTTGCAGGTTTCGTAGAGGCATTCGGGCGGCCACAGCGACAACAGGATGCTAGGTTAGATGGGCCATTGGCCTGGTCCACCAGGATCTTTGAATGGTCTTCCTGCAGTTGTAGAGCACATGCTTTGCTTGTATGAGGTTCCAGGTCCAATTCCTACTTCTTCTAGTTGAAAGGACTTGAATCTCAGGGCCGTGTGTTTGAGCCCCATGCTGGGCAAAAAGGATTCCTGCGTTGCAAGGGTTTGGACTAGATGGCCCCCACGGTTCCTTCCAACTCTATGGTCCAATTTTTTTAGAGGCATGGGAGTGCCTGTCATGTGACTAATTCTTGCACTGCTCAGAAACCACCAGACATCCATGATGGGGATACAGTAGAACCCCGTGTTACATACCTCCCTCCTTACGAATGCTTCGGATTATGAGTTCCGCTAACCCAGAGGTAGATGCCCCTTGTTGCAAACTTTGCCCAGGGGTGCGAGCGGAAGTCATGCGCTGGCAGCACGGCAGCAGTGGGAGGTGCCATTAGTGAAAGCGCGCCTCATGTTAAGAACGATCTCAGATTACAAACGGACCTCTGGAACGAATTAAGTTCATAACCGGAGGTACCACTGTAATCAAAAGCATCTAGGCTGATGTAGAAAGTGGAGTACCCCCCACAACATGGACTTCCACCACTATTACAATAAGCTGGAAAGAGTTATGTTCACACTATTCCTGTGCCACTATAAGTAACATCCAAAGGAGCATTTCAGGCAGATCTTGTTGGACTCCAACTT